>NC_091828.1:64149166-64468333 GCF_038994185.2 Dermacentor albipictus
TCTATACAATTTTGTCTCGGTTTCTCTGAAGCCGCTTTAGGACGTAAGGCTTAGTTAGGCTTGACGGCCAACTACTTTTTGCTCGCCTTTTACGGCCGCGCTCCGGTGGTACCAGGACAAGAAAAAAGCATGAAAACACACTGTAAGAAAAGGTCAACAAAATGTATTGTTCCAGAGGATTCACGAGGAAGCAGGCTGTTTTCTACATTGACGTTGGCTGGGGTCGATCGTAGAGCGAACGAAGGCCGGGCGCGACAAAGGATAGGAACTAGATGGTGACATAACATCTGTCCTTCATGGTGGCTAGAAGTCTTCACCTTTCTCGGGCTGTCGTCAGGGTGATGGATGGATATTTGGAACGGAGCAGCGGTTTGCACCGCCCAGCTCTTGTTATTTTATTGCCTAATGTCCTACATATGTTAGAAAACAAAGAGAAAAAGATCTCACGATGAATTCGCTTACCAGTTTCTGAACCTCTATTGTGAACTTTGTTTTGTACACCGCCATTGTCTGTCATTTCCCTACTCTTCTTCCACCAAATTCCAATCGCCTCTTACTAATCTCTATTAGGGACATGTTTACTTTTCCCTTGATCTCGCTGAAGCCAATGGCTTCAAGGAGGCCAGTGATCCCTAAATCCACTGCTAGACAGATATCTTCACATTCTAATACAACTTGCTCCATTGTTTTCTACACTTTGCCACTGCAAGCACATGTTTCTTCTTCCTTTTTATATCTCGCTATATGGGTGCGTGCTCTAAGCCATCCTGACCTCACTTCGAAAAAATAAGGAGCTTCCCTTTGAGTTATCAGATTGTTTCTTTCCTGAGTTTGTTTTTTTCCTGTTATACTTAGTCATGCCAGGTTTCTTTTCTATTGCGGCCTCCCCTGAGAGCGCGCCAAATTCGGCACCCCGTGCCATGTTGTTTGCGCGCTCCCCCAGTGGGAGCGCGCCACTCCTGCGACGTTACCGCACGATTGCAACTCGTTTGCAAGATGGTTTGGCTACACGATAAAAAACGTTTAGCTTCCCGTACGAGAAGGCGAGAAGAAGGCGTCCGCTCTCTCTTCCGTAGCCCGCGTAGGATCACGAGAAATTATGAACTTTCATAATTCCCTCCCCCCTTAAGACCCTTTGGGCCCCCTTGACTCCAGTGGCGCAATGTTAAGACGCTCATAGCACAACTGACCTGCTCGCTTTCGCGGCTTTCGCAACGCAGTCGGCGGTGTGGATGTTTTGTAGACACATTTTCACCGGAACACATTGTCCAGTAACTTCCCCTGAAGTCAGCAACGCCAGTGTGAGCTGGAGAGGGCATGACCCACTTTTTGGACAAGCCGTCGCCAGCCAGGTTGCACGTGTCCTTGAATAACAGGGACCTGGTTCTGCGTACCCCTGATAGGAAGGCTTGAGCCACTCCAGCGCAGCACTAGCACGGCTAGGGATCAAGGTGCACCGCTTGAGGTGACCTGCAAATGATGGCTCCTCGTGCTGTCAATCTCCTCTATCCGGCGGCCTCCGCGCGTGCACCAGCGTGGTTATCTGATGGAAGGCTAGTTGTTGGCTTGACTTCTTGACGACTTCAGGTGCAACCATGGTTCCATGCCATATCCCCTCGGCGACTACTAAGGACAGCTTTAGCTGCTGCTCCGTAGCTGCTGATTGTGGATTGTACTCCTTCCGCTTGCCTGCCCACCGGTAGTGCTACAGCTTCCAAGGCACCTTACCTTCGGAAATACCGCTTCACCTGCCCGACATGGACTGGTAAGCTGATACGACCTGCGTTCAGATCCTTCCATGCTAAATCAACTTCAAAACGCCCAATCCATTTTGGTGCGAAACCTGCCACAAACTCGGGCCTCGCGCCGCTGAGCTCATATGCGTTGGCGTAATTTCTACACGCCCTTGCTCCTGCACGGTTAAAATTCGCTTCGAACACCGCGTTTCCTAGGCGATCGCAAATGTCAAGCGTAGTAGTCGAAAGGCTTCTTCGCGCCCGGTGAATCTCTCCGCTTGGCCGATATTGTGTCCGTCGGCGACTGGAGGTGTCTCCCGAACATCAAAAAACCTAGCGTAAACCCGCCGAACGACTTTCCCTCATTCATGGCACGAAGGAGAGCGCATGTAGGTGCTCATCGCAGTCGTTTTACGCTACGGCGCACGCCTCAAGTAGTGGCGTTACACCTTGATTCCGGCATTCCGTCATGTTCGAGTGAGGAAACTGGTCTATTCTATTTTAGTTCTGTTCAGCTTCTTTGCTCTTTAGTTTAATGAATAATATAATTTGCGAACGTCAGCGTGCCGCTACAGCTTGACCAACGAAAAAATGTGCTTCGAGAAAATGAAATGCCCAGAGTAACAGCAACGCAGAATAAAAACTTGCTACTTACCTTCAAGGATAAAGTGGCATTTCTGAGATAGCCTGGTTGATTAAAAATTGTCTCGTAAATATTGAGAACTCCCCAGTGGTGAATGTTATGATTCCACAAGTTCTCCTGCGCCCACGCTTTAGCGGACTGCTTACTCAGGTGGATCAAGAAAGCGCCTATGTCCCTGAAAATAGGAACAAATAATTACAGCAACCAAGTGCTTTTCGAGGCAAGTAGAAAAGACAACATTATGAGAGAAAGCAGCGGCAAACTATTTAAATTATTATGATCACAGCACTTTATAAAATGTTGCACTTCTGCAGAGAAAGCAAGCAGAAAGTAAGGTTCGGAACGCACTGAAAAGCATTCAGCAAATTTCACGTCCCTTCAGCAACACATATGACAATAATTCGTTGTGCGCTATGCAATAAAATATGGCGACACGAATTTCTGGAATTAGAAATTTAATGAAGCAAGAGGACATCACTTATTGAGCGCTAGTGAGCCAAACAGCGGTGCTGATTTGAAATAGAACATTTGCACGAGTGGAGACTTCAATTTTGTGCAGACACACTCAAACATTCGCCGTATGGCAGCAGAATGCCTATGGCCCCACTAAAACATGGATGTTGCAGTTTTTCATAGCGTATTTGGCAGGAGAAGTCTTGAAATGTGCATTTCAAGACACGCTATCCCAATGCAACTTGCTGATAACCCTAGCTACGTGGTACTAGAGAATTTTCACTAAGAGTTCACTATGGAGTGAACGAAAGCTATGCCGATAATTGAAAAATGTTTGATGTGGAACGATGCTCTCGTGAAGCGGCTAAATAAAGGCAAAATGACAGTGTGATGTGTACAATTGAGATAGTTACATCGTGTTTAACGTCTTGCTCACAAAGTGCGTGCGCTTAGGCACTGCATTGGTCGTAGCTTTGATTATATTTAATGATCATGTTATTGTGCTACACAGTTAGCAAGCTATGCAGTTAGCTATGGAGTTATATCAGGAGGACGAAGGTGATGTAGTACGCTTGTATAGGGAACAGCGCAATTGATAAATACATGGATAAGAACGGGAGCACGGAAATTTAAGAGCAATTCACAAGTACAATAAGGTGTTCTTTACCCTATATGCCGCAGTGGCACATATTTATAACGAAGCATTGGCCGAGAATGCCCGCATTAATGATGGCCTAAATTCGGTTCAGCTAATAATTTATCTAAATAAAGAAACACGAACCCTTGTATTTGTTGTGAAATTTTGTTAAGGTTTCATTGGACTTCATAAAGATGCGTATGGGGATGTATCTACTGGTTTATTGGGTCATGTGTTGTTTAATTAACAAGAATATGGCAGTGCTCAGAGGCTTCATTTTTTTCGAACTCTCCATGGCAATGCTGTTAATTTAGCCATAGGAATATTTGCTTTTCGCTGCGCTTCCTTGAACTTTGGCCAATACTTCATTCGACAGGAGGTTAGTAGGTAGCGATAGGTAGCAAGGCATTGGAAGTGGTAAGGGAATACGTCTACTTAGGGCAGGTAGTGACCATGGATCCGGATCATGAGACTGAAATAATCAGAAGAATAAGAGCGGGCTGGTGTGCGCTTGGCAGGCAATCTCAGATCATGAACAGCAGGTTCCCATTATCCCTCAAGAGAAAAGTGTATAACGGCTGTGTCTTACACAACTCACGTACGGCGCAGAAACCTGGAGGCCCCCTGCTACGCTTCCCTTTCTTGGAATCCAATCCGTAACCCTTAATGACCGTCGGCTATATTCACTCCTCATTACAAGTCCGGCCCATGCCCATTTCTTTTTCTTGATTTCAATTAAGATGTCAATAATGCGCGTTTCTTCCCTCACTCAATCCGCTCTTTTATTATCCTTTAATGTTACATCCATCATTCCTCTTTCCATAGATCGTTGCGTCGTCCTCAATTTAGGTAGAACCCTTCTCGTAAGCCTCCAGGTTTCTGACCCGTAAGCGAGTACAGTTAAGACACAGCTGTTATACAATTTTCTCTCGGGGGATAATGGTAACCTGCTGTTCATGATCTGAGAATGCCTGCCAAACGCAGAACAGACCATTCTTATTCTTCTGATTATTTCAGTCATGATCCGGATCCGTGGTCACTACCTGCCGTAAGTAGATGTATTCCCTTACCACTTCCAGTGCCTCGCTACCTATCGTAAATTGCTGTTCTCATCTGAGAGTGCTAAACATTACTTTAGTTTTCTTCAGTTTAATTTTCAGACCCAGCCTTCTGCTTTGCCTCTCCAGGTCAGTGAGCATGCATAACAGTTGGTGCCCTGAGGCAATATCATCAGTCAATCGGAAGTTCCTAAAACATCCTTCATTAAATCTTATTCCCACTTCTTTCCAATCCAGGTCTCTGAATACCTCCTGTAAATATGCTGTGAAGAGCATTGGACAGGTCGTATCTCCCTGTCTGACGCCTTTTTTTTATTGATATTTTGTTGCTTTCTTTATCGAGGACTGCGGTTGCTGGTTCTAGCTGTAGGGCTAGAGGCTTTCATACATTGGCACTTCTTCATCAGACGAAAGATCTGAGGAAGTAGCGCCAATGTATGAAAGCCTCTAACCCTACAGCTAGAATAGAACTGGTATAATTTTCCAAGTTAATCAACAATCGTAAGACAGCTTACATAAGGAAGTATAATATGGATAGAATTGAACATGGTCTCAGGAACAAAGGAAGCCTAAAAGCAGTGAAGCAGAAACTAGGAATAGGCAAGGATCGGATGAGTGCGTTAAGAGACAAAGCCGGCAATATCATTGCTGATATAGATCAGATAGTTCAAATGGCTGAGGAGTTCTGTAGAGGTTTGTACAGAACCAGTGGCACCCACGATGATAGTGGAAGAGATAATAATCTAGAGGAATTCGAAATCCCACAAGTACCGCCGGAAGAACTAAAGAAAGCCTTCGGAGCTAAGCAAAGGGTGAAAGCAGCTGCGCAGGATCAGGTAACAGCAGATTTGTTGAAGGACGTCGGGGCAGATTGTTCTAGAAAACTTGCCACCTTCTATACGCAATGCCTCATGACTTCGAGCGTATCGGAACCTTGGAAGAACGCTCACATAATCCTAATCCATAAGAAAGGGGAAGCCAAAGACAAAAAATTATAGACCAATCAGCCTACTGTCCCTTGTCTACAAAGTATTTACTAAGGTAATCACAAAGAATCGGGAACACCTTAGATTTCTGTCAAAAAAGGACCAGGCTGGATTCCGTAAAGGCTACTCAACAATACACCATATTCACACTATCAAGCAGGTGATAGAGAAATGTGCAGAATATAACCAACCCTTATATATAGCTTTCATTTATGGGAAAGTATTTGATTCAGTCGAAACCTCAGCAGCCATGGAGGCATTAAGGAACCGAGGGGTAGAAAAGCCGTACGTAAAAATACTGAAAGATATCTATGGCGGCTGCACAGCCACCGTAGTTCTCCACAGAGAAAGCAACAAAATTCCAATAATGAAAGGAGTCAGGCAGGGAGATACGATCTCTTCATTGCTATTCACAGCGTGTTTACAGAAAGTATTCAGAGACCTGGATTGGGAAAAATTGGGAATAAAATTTAAGGGAGAATATTTTAGTAACATGCGATTCACTGATGATATTGCCTTGCTTAGTAACTCAGGGGACCAATTGTAATGCATGCTCACTGACCAGCAGAGGCAAAGCACAAGCGTAGGTCTAAAAATTATCTGCAGGAAACTAAATTAATGTTTAACAGTCTCGAAAGAGAACAGCAGTTTACGATAGGTAGCGAAGCACTGGAAGTGGTAAGGGAATACATCTACTTAGGGCAGGTAGTGACCACGGATCCGGATCATGAAACAAATAACCAGAAGAGTAAGAATGGGCTGGGGTGTGTTTGGCAGGAATTCTCAAATCATGAACAGCAGGTCGCCACTATCCCTCAAAAGGAAAATGTATAACAGCTGTGTGTTACCAGTACTCACATATGGGGCAGAAACCTGCAGGCTTACGAAAAGGGTTCTGCTGAAATTGAGGATGACGCAACGAGCTATGGAAAGAAGAATGATGGGTGTAACGTTAAGGGAGAAGAAAAAAGCTGATTGGGTGAGGCAACAAACGCGAGCTAATGACATCTTAGTTGAAATCAAGAAAAAGAAATGGACACTTACAAGACATGTTAAGAGGAGAGACGATAACCCATGGTCATTAAAGGTTACGGACTGTATTCCAAGGGAAGGGAAGCGTAGCAGGGGACGGCAGAAAGTTAGATGGGGGGATGAGATTTTGAAGTTTGCAGGGACAACATGGCCACAATTAGTACATAACCGAGACAGTTGGAGAAAAATGGGAAAAGCCTTTGCACTGCAGTGGGCGCAACCAGGTTGATGATCATGATGATTATGATGACGGTTGCTGTGGAGCATATATAGATATTTTTCATTATTTTTACATACGGCTCGTCTACACCCTGATTCCGTAATGCTTCCACGACCGCTGAGGTTTCAACTGCATCAAACGCTTTTTCCTACTCAATGGACGCTGTATGTAAGGGTTGGTTATATTCCGCACATTTCTCTATCACCTGATTGATAGTGTGAATATGGTGTATTGTTGAGTAGCGTTTACGGAATCCTGCCTTGTCCTTTGGTTGACAGAAGTCTAACGTGTTCCTGATCCAATTTTCGATTACATTAGTAAATACTTTGTAGTTAACGGACCGTAAACTGATTGGCATATAATTTTTCAAGTCATTAACATCCCCTTTCTTATGGATTAGGATTATGCGAGCATTCTTCCAAGATGTCGGTATGCTCGAAGTCATGAGGCGTTGCGTATACAGGGGGGCCAATTTTTCTAGAACAATCTGCTGGCCATCCTTCAACGAATCTGCTGTTACCTTATCCTCCCCAGCTGCCTTCCCTCTTTGTATAGCTCCCAATGCTTTCATTACTTCTTCCGGCGGTACTTGTGTGATTTAAGATTCCTCTACACTATTCTCTCTTCGATTATCGTCGTCGGTGCTTGTGGTACTGTATAAACATCTGTAAAACTCTTCAACCACTTGAACTATCTCATCCATATTAGTAATGATGTTGCCGGCTTTGTCTCTTAACGCCTACATCTGATTCTTGCCTATTCAAAGTTTCTTCACTGCTTTTAGGCTTCCTCCGTTCCTTAGAGCATGTTAAATTCTATCCATATTATACTTCATTATGTCAGGTGTCTTACGCTTGTTGAATTACTTGAAAAGTTCTACCAGTTCTATTCTAGCTGTAGGGCTAGAGGCTTTCATACATTGGCGTTTCTTGATCAGATCTTTCGTCTCATGCGATGCCCTACTAGCATCCTATCTAACGGAGTGACCCCCGTGTTCTATTGCAGAATCCCTGATGATCCCCATGGGATTGTCGTTCATATCTTCAACACTAAGGTCCTCTTCCTGAGGTAAGGCCGAATACCTGTTCTATAGCTTGATCTAGAATTTCTATATTTTCCTCTTACCGCTAGTTCATTGATCAGCTTCTTATGTAGCACTTTCTCCGGTTCCCTCTTCAAGTCTAGGCTAATTCGAATTCTTACCATCCTATGGTCACTGCAGCGTACCTTGCCGAGCACGTCCACATCATGGAAGATGCCACGGTTAGCGCACATTATGGCGTCTATTTCATTTCTATTCTCACCATTCGGGCGCCTCCACGTCCACTTTCGGCTATCCCGCTTGCGGAAGAAGGTATTCATTATCCGCGTATTATTCTGTTCTTCAAACTCTAGTAATAACTCTCCCCTGCTATTCCTTAAGCGTATGCCACATTCCCCCACTGACCTGCCTGCAGCCTGCTTCTTGCCTACCCTGGCATTAAAGTCGCTTATCAGTAGAGTGTTTTTACTTTACCCGTCATTGTTTCTACGTCTTCATAGAAGCTCTCGACTTCCTGTTTATCATGGCTGAATGTAGGAGCGTATACCTGTACTACCTTCAATTTGTACCTCTTTCTGAGTTTCGTGCCATGTCTCGTTATTGCTATAGAATTCCTGTGTGTTACTCGCTATATCCTTATTAATCAGGAATCCAGCTCCTAGTTGTCGTCTCTCCGCTAAGCCCCGGTAGCACAGGACGTGCCCGCTTTTTAGCATTGTATGTGCTTCTTTTGTCCTCCTAACTTTGCTGAGCCCTATTATATCCCATTTACTGCCCTCTAATTCCTCCAATAGCACTGCTAGACTCACCTCACTAGATAACGTTCTAGCGTTAAAAGTTGCCAGGTTCATATTCCAATGGCGGCCTGTCCGGAGACAGTGATTCTTAGCACCCTCCGCTGCGTCGAAGGTCCGACCGGCGCCGTGGTCAGTTGCTTCGCAGCTACTGGGGACTGAGGGCCGGGGTGTTATTGTTGTATTCATATAGGAGGTTGTGGCCTAATACTGCACCAGGGTGGCCAACTCTTCTCCGGTGAGGAAGTGTGTTCTGGTTCTTGTGACCGGTGCCAGGCCGTGCCCCAGGCCTGTTTATGCAATTTTATCAACAGAAGGAATTTTTCTTTAATCTGGTGGAAAATTGCGCGGTACCGGGATTCGAACCACGGTCCTCTAGCACGCGAGGTGGATGTTCTACCGCTCCACCGTTGCAACGCGTGGTTCAGTGGGTGTCAAAGCCTGCGTCCAACGTATGTAGCAGCGAAAGGGCTCCCAAATTCGCATTAGCTGCGACACCACGCCACGAGCACTCCTTTACCGAGCGGGTGAACGGAAACACTTGGTACCGCAGTAGCGTATCAGGTGCAGCGTTAAGGCAGAGGGCAACGCCGCCACTCCAAATCACCTCACTCTCTGAAGCCTGCGTTATTCAAGCGTTCCTTGTCCACGCAAACTGTCTCCTGCATTCTAACTGCGCTTCGAGAAGGCAAAATCAAAACGCCCCAAGCTTCTCAGCGTGCTCTGTTGCCCGCGAAGTTTAATGAGTCGGAGGACCACTCAATGTCGTTTAGTTGAACATCAATGTTTACCTTTAAAAGCTAATAAGAAGAGCGTTGGTGTCCTCAGGTTTTTTTTAGTTCAACCATTAATTAACGACATTTTCAGAAGTTTTTTTTATTCCTTCCGATATAGTGTGCAAAAGAAAATTAGCACGTCTGAGCGCAATATCATGCAAGGAATTCAGGTGTGCTACAAACGGGTAATTGTTAAAGAGTACGGAAAGGATATATTTCTTTGCGTAGTTGAATAAAAAAAATTTCAAAGTATCATGCGTGTTTCTTGCGTTTGTTTGGCCCCACTGCTCCGTCGCTCCACGAGACAGCTTGAACTTACAATGCGAATATGGAGATGCCGAACTGCGTCTTTTGCCCCTTGGCCGCCATGGATTTAAAGGTCGCGAACTTTCCCTTGGACGCCTCCCCCGGTCTCTCGAAGGGCTTTCCCAGCGATTCGTAGAACGTGAAGTCGCAGAGCCCGTCTCTTGGCGTCTCCATCTCGCCATCGCTGGCCACGGTGCAGATGTAGGCGTTACGTTGCGGTGGCTTGTCAACTAAAGCTGCACAGAGCGGGACGTGGCATACAGAAAGTCTACTCATGCGCTATGATAGCGTGTGACCACATCAGAGAGCAAACAGGGCCATTGGACTCTGACACACGTTGTATAACATGCAGCACAACAAAGAGAACTCTGCAAATATATACCTATGTATTCTGTGATTAAGAAGAAAGAAGTATAAACCCATGTAGTGCAACGAAATTGTGAACATGAGCTAAAGGCAGTGTTGGTGACTTTGTTACTGTATTTTCCACAAAGTCGCGAATTACTAGCCCAAAATGTCTCTATCGGATTATATTCTTGGATTTTGCCACCTCCAGGGCTTAACAGAACAACACCAATGGCACTTCATAACAACGGCGGGTGAAAGAATTCCATGTTGAGCAACAATCAAGGTTGTGATACCGACCTAGCTCGCTTTTCTTTAATGTTCCTCGTTGTCTATATTATATGTTTCAGTTCTGCACTTGTGAATTGGCGATCATAATGTTCAAATTGCAGAGAAGTCCGATTTTCTAGAAGAATACGACATCGATGTTGTGTCTTTGCCGCCCCGCCAGCTACATGGCTAAAACAATTTCATTCGTTTTACTCTGGCAATAGCGGCAAATGAAGCAGAATATATCCCAGCCCCCTTGCCTAAATTGAAAGCGAAGCAGTTCATACACCCAAATCTCTACCAGTGTAATTTACTGAAACTTCTTCCCAAACGTCAATAAGACTATATAAAGGAAACTGTCTCGTTAAAGTGACTAAAAGCTTGATGTACTAAGATATCTTTCCCCTAAATTCGTAAATCTGCCACAGCCCTTTGATTTAGGTCTCAATATGCCGAACGAAACGCATAGCAATGTAATCGTATTTAAGTAATTGGCTTTCTCTGGATACGCGAAATTCGGTGGAACTTGTGTATTTTTTTAGAAATTATGAATGCGTTTTGTACAAAATCAAGAACTTAACACGCTAACACATAGAGTTCGCCCTTTTTAATCTCATTCTTGGTTCATGAAAGTATACCCAAGTGGTGCCAGTTAAATTTTACTCATATGTCTGCCTTTTTTACATTAAATGACATTTCGATTGTGGTATGTGGTATCTAGCACAAATATTCTCTTGAGCTGAAAGGCAGATAGCTACATAAGCAGATAAGCAGCCAAGAAGTCAACGTTCAGAGTGATTTATTTACAAAAGTTGCGAATAAACTATTTTGCCGATTATTTTAGTGTATATATTAATATTTATGAATTGAAGCGAGCGTATTCTCAACAAACATTCACTCGGGGAATTTTTGGGGAAAACTTCAATAATTGATCCAATTATTGTATTAAAAAAGCGCCTTGTTATGGATGGGATCCGAAAAAGAAGTGAACAACCCATTGAAAGATATCTGTTCAGCGCAACAAAAGCAGGACACAAGAATAAACGAAAACGAAGACAGGCGCCTGTCTTTATCTTCGTTTCTTCTTGTGTGTGTTTTTGTTGCGCTATACAGATACCTTTCAGTGTTGACTGACCAACAAGCCTATATGATCGCCCTAGTTGAATAACCCAAATACGATGGCATCCTGTCGCACATTTCGGGAATGAACACACCAAAACTGACAATCTGGTGTCAAGCTCAGAATTAGTTTCAGTTGAATAGACTGAGCGAACCGAGAAGGGGTCACTTGTAAATTGAATTTGCCTTAAATAAACAATGTGGGAGCTAGGCCAAATTTGTAATATAGTAGTGTCTGCATTGTAACTTCTCGCGCATATATTTCCCGCTTTTTAGAGTTGTTAATCTCTAGGATTCAAATTTCGCGTTGCGAAAAAGAAGTATGCGGGAAAAACAGCCTATAAAGGTTCCAAAGAAAAATTATAAGAATGCACGCAGCAGTCGCTGCCTGGTCTTGCCAAGGTATGGCGCAACTTCTTAAATTCTATAGCAGTGAATTTGCTTGATGTGTTTTAAATGGCCATCAAAACGAGGCATTGAAAAGTTATTCAATGTGTATACGTATATCAGGCTCCACTTTACTGGATAAATTTTGTCAACTAATTGGTGAACTAATGTGGTGAAATAATTTGGTTCTAAAGAAAGGAAAGGGGGGGGGGGAGGAGGTGAGTGTGGCATGGCAAACATAACGAGAACACCTATGTTCGTCTTCTACCTGGGTCAAGTTGTTTCCGGTCCACTTCCACTTCCGTGTGCGGCGAGCTGCCGGTCACAGGGCAATTTTGTGTGTATATGCGGACTTCGTTCGTGCTTGAAAAGCACTTTTATGTTGCAGCTGTTGAGCAAAAAAAAGCTGTATCCGGATATTTTCATGTTGTTCTACAACTTTATCATTGACACACTTATTCTAAATAAAATATTTGCGAAGCTGAACAATTACTTAAGACAAAACTAAGTAATTTGGTGCTATGTAATATAGTATAGCCTGAGTACCTCCAAGCGACGGAAAACAACACTGCCATGGTTCTGTCCAGCTACATGGTACTCGCACATTTTTTTAAAAATCTTGGTGCATAGTAATTGCGACACTCTGTGCATGTAGATGTGCGTTATCACCGACCCATGGTCATATCTTTAGGAAGCAAAAGTTGCTTTTTCGTATATCGGAGCACAAGATATATATCAGGCCCCTCGCTAAACCCCCTTTCTTCTGGTTCATTGCATAACAGGGTTTCGAATCCGGCAACATCGATGCCTTCAGGTAGCACTTGTGGATTTATTGACCCGTTGCCTTCACCCAAAATCATCACGTACTGGTGAGGCCTGCGGAAGAAACGAAGTGTCATATCCGCCGCCAAAGTTTGTGAGTGGTGGCACTGGTTGACACTCCCAGGGTTAGTTCTAGTAGTAACGCATATATACCCCACCAATTGGATGGGAAGGCGGCGGCGGCGGTAGCTCAATTGGTAGAGCATCGCAAAAGTACTACGATGACGTGGATCGTTCCTCACCTGCGGCAAGTTGTTTTTATCCACTTTCAACTCCACTAATTTAAAATTTCCATAGTTTATTATTAAGAAGAAGTAATTTATACTGTGTTGTCCGAGTCTTTGTTTGTTGGCTTCTTATGACTATATATATATATATATATATATATATAAATATATATATATATATATATATATATATATATATTTATATACATATATATATATATATGTCTGTATGTATGTGTGTGTCTGTTTGTGTGTGGGCGTGTTTAGGTATATACTGCTAACATGGATTAGGACACGTACGTGCAAGCGTGGTAGGTGGTGCTGGAGTTGGTGGTGCTGGAGTGATCTTCAGTGTGGTAGGTAGCTCTGATGGCACCCCTTTGTACGGCGTAGGTATAATCTCCTGCTCCCTAGTAACAGGATGCTGTACTTCGGCTGATGTCACAGGAGTTGGTGCCTGCAGGGGATGCCAGTTTCCAGGTGAAATTGTTAATAAAGATCCTCACCACCACCACGGAAACCATTTTTATAATCACTTTATTTCCATGTGCCGTAGGAAGAAGGCCTCTCTCAGAAGCCTCCGGTTTCCTTTGTCATATGCAAACACACAATTTGTCATTTAGGCCTGCGAATGTTTTGATTTTTATGACACCATATACTTTGCAATCATCTAAGATGGCGCGTCCCTACTCTACGTACTCATTTCGAATGCCAATAGACAAGTGAATCATCTCGATACTTATCTGACTTCCTCAACTGTATTGCTTGGTGAAGACGTCAACGAGAATATAGGCTACTATGGCGTGTCTTCTAATACGCACCACATTTTGCTTCTCTCATAACGGGTAAAATTAGCGACATTCACTTATTGGCCTTGTAATGTGAACTGACTTGACTAAGAGTAGCACACGGAAAGTATACAAACAGCGGTTACATGCTTCATAAAGTATGCTGTGTGCTGCGTGGCCCTTCAAACACCACTATTTGTGAAACGAGGCAACAATGGAAGCATTTCACATCTTCATCAGCCAGATGCTACCACAGTATGAAAATGGCGCGACACTGGGATAACAGTGTAAAAGGAACTAAACAACTACGTGAAGAGATGACACGTTGCACGTGTGGTATTACTAAAACAATGTGAACCAACTGTAGTACGCCGTCTACCAAGGCAATTTTGCTTCAATTGATGTCAGAAAAGCTTTCATGAAGAAGTTAAAAGTGCGATATATATATATATATATATATATATATATATATATATATATATATATATATATATATATATATATATATCTATATGTGTGTGTGTGTGTGTGTGTGTGTGTGTGTCTGTGTGTGTGTGTGTTCGTAAGTTAATTTGGCATACTGGGTGTGATCAAAGGCGATGATGGCGCTTTCATTCTAACATATATATATGTAGTACTTGTATATGGACTAGTATACGAGATATATTGTATCAATTTACCGTGCCCACAAGCTATTGCAGTCCCTGCTATTAGTGTTCTTCAGTACTATATGAGGTCTATTCGCAATTGTATTTTACTTTTGGTCATGTGCATCTAGCACAAATAGAGGCTGCCAATTCGTCGCTTCATTCAATGACACATTCTCCCCACAAGCGGTCGGTAATGGACATAGCGACTGCGTTGATAATTTAACCTATGATGAGAACCACGTTTTAATTGTTCTCGGGTTTTTAATTGAAGTGACTCTATAAACTAAGTTGCTTTTTCTTCGCCTGATTCTGTTGTGCACACTTACACGCTAACCACCAGTATCACTTTAGATTTATGTGGTGAAAAGCTGCGCAGATTGAGAGGTATTGCTTTGCGAGCCAACTCACCGGCTGTTGCAGAGTGCTTATGACCTCTCCACCTCCGCTGCTATTTCCAGAACTAGGAACTTTGTCGTACGTTGCTTTGGTGTCGCCTCCCATATCGCTATCACCTTGATCACCTTCATAAATACAAGAGAAAGAACACCTGATGTAAGTTGGATAACGCAACCTTCTCTCCTACTTGATTCCTAATATCGCAACTGAACAGTTTTCGAGGGAAACAGGCCATCAGTTATCCTATTGGACAGTTATGGAAGGGCGTGTATAGATGACACCTGGTGTCCAGTTAAAAACAGGTGCTTTCCATAAGCTGCCCCGTTCCTTCAAATAAAAAAAGCAAACTCCGCTGTGCTGTCTCGACTGCTTGTCCATTCTGTAATAGCCCTTAAAGGACAGTTTAATGTTTTCATCAGTGCTCTAGTAGATTGTTCGTTGGTCATGTGCACCACTGCGCTCTGTTGCCTTTACTGCAACGCACTTAGGGGCATCATGTCCAGCAACCGGTGAGGAGAAACAGCGAACCATGGGAGCCTGTGGACAGATGCAGCCAACGACGCCTGACGGCAGTGCCTGATGACAAGGCTGCCGTTCGCGTCCTGTCGAGCTCCAGAGGTTGCAGTTATCAAGCATCTGGCAGCCATCTTACAAGCCTCGGACACTGCCCCAATGCGGATTCCTGCTTCTGTATTACGCGTCTTTAACGCAGCCTATAATGATAAATATGTTATCGCTTCTCACGAACGATGGGCTGCGGATGCAGTACTGAGAAAATTTCTTCCGTGTTCAGGACAATTTTCTTGAACGCGTGCGTTATTAGAAGCAATAAGATGCGTTTATTACCCGTGAAGTGCTCAAAAGACGCACCTAGCGGCAATTTCCAGAGGCCTCAGTGGTTTCTGACGGAAGTTCAATGACTCCCGTCATTGCAGATACGATAGGCCGCAACCATCAGTGGGTGGGTGGGTGGGTGGGTGGGTGGGTGGGTGGATGGATGGATGGATGGATGGATGGATGGATGGATGGACGGACGGACGGACGGACGGACGGATGGATGGATGGATGGATGGATGGATGGATGGATGGATGGACGGACGGACGGACGGACGGACGGATGGATGGATGGATGGATGGATGGATGGATGGATGGATGGATGGATGGATGGATGGATGGATGGATGTGATGAGCGTCCCTTTTGGAACGGGTCCGGGGGTTGTGGCACAAGCTCTTGCTATTATATTCCCTAATGTCCTACCTAGGTTGTAAAAGAAAAAAACGAAGAAAAAAACACAGAATTTCGCTTTTGTACAGTATCAGCACCAGTGGCCTGCCTTCTGGTGTCAGTGGGAAGACTCAGATGCACTCTTTTGGCTTGCATGGTTCTGTCCACGCTTTTACGCGACCAGAAATTGCCGAAATAACTACGCAAAAGGCGAAATAACAATCTGATATACCATTGACGAAGAGATTGGATTTTCGTTTAGAGGTCACTAGATTCTCAAGGATGATCGCCGTACAGTGAAGCTGGGATGTGGAGGGGGGGGGGAGGGGTCTTTAGTCGCACAAACCAGCAGCCTACTCACACCGCTATGAATGTTGATTCATGCTTACTATCGATTCTATCTACAAGCAGCTAGCTTGCCCCGCAATGACTGACCTCAGCCCCACAGTGCTAAATGGCGCTAATGAGCTTAATGCATGGAGCTTTCTCTTACCACTTTCGCTGTTTTCCAATGAAGCAACTCGCAGAAAATTTTCGCCAGCCAAGCCATACTTGACAAAACCTTGAAGCGAGAAATCAAGTTGGACCACCTTGACATTTCAAGTTGGGGATCGCAAATGAAGGAATTGGTGTATCAGGGTAGAATATGCTCGTGGCGTTGAGATATTCTTTTGTTAGGAAATACTGGCTTTATATGAATTTCATTGCTACAAAGGTGGTATTGAATTGAACAGGGTCACTCAATAATGAACCTAACTAGTGCGTTGACGTTGCTGCACCGTCAACCTAGGAGTTTTCAAGCACTAAATCAGGCGGGGGTATAGGGGGAGCTCGTTTCTTACGGAAAATCCTGTGAAACGCTGGAATTGCCTTCCAAGACAACGGGCCAGCCAAACGGTAAAAAGTCTTGGTACATCACAACACCTGCCCTATTCCTGCACGGCAGCATTTCTCCTGCAAATCATTTTCAGGGGAGACATCTCTTTAGAAGGCTGTTTAAACATCAATGTGTAAATTTATTTAGCAACAAAAGATTCGTTTTAAAAAATGCTCAACCTGTCTGAAAACAGTACTTATAGTTTTGAGCTAGAGTTTGCAGTGCTACCTATATCGGTGGTGTATACTTGTGGTTTGGTTGCTGACTTTTCCGCCGATGAAAAATGGGGCGTACATTCCGTGGATTTGCAAAACATTATTAGCCCTGCAAGGCCTAGTAAGGCTACCTGTTCTCTTAACACCGCTCTTGAACAAAAAAATGCGCTAATACTCCTGTGCTGGAATGATTCCAACCCATGACACAAGTGTTCATCAACAAAAGTGGCCCAGTTGTTTGGCGCTGCACCACGAGTGCCCGCAGGTAGTTGGGGAACAATGCTCAGTGATTGCGCTGACTGCCTCAACATGAAAGACTACGCAAAAGAAGGAGAAGGTTGCCATCTACCCCTAACGTAGAAGAAGCTACACAGGAAACCCATACAGGTTTCTCAGAAAGAAGGAAGAATAAAAAGAAAAAATAAAAGAAGAAATAAACCGCACTGATTTATTTTGTAGCTTCGTCCTACTGGCCGGTGGGTGACAATTTTTCTCTTGCAAGAACCTTTCACCGACTTGAAGGATTCCGCAGAACTCAATTGCGAAAAGCAGGGAGACTTCGTGCGCGACCGCCAGATGGCGCACCATGTATGGAGGGGAGCAGTGTTTTCAAAGAACTCAATTAAGAGAAGCACGGCGGGAGAGAACTGGGCTACAGTGTGCAGCTCACACATGACGCGTTTTGTCGGTGGCCATACGGTCTCCAGCAGGATTGCTCAAATGCAAACCGCAATAATGTCGAGAGTCATCTGAGAGCAGTTCGGCACGTTGAATTTCTTTCTAAAAAGAGGCTTAACACCCAAGCACACCAGTCAAGTAATGTGGAATATAAACAGGGCAGCGCTATGTCTTCGAACATAATATTGTGCTGCTACTAGAATCCCAAAATAATCAATCATTGTTCTGCTCAAGCAATCCATCGTGCGATAACGGTGAAGCCCGGGTGACATAATTTTATGCTAGATGTGGCAATATTGGACGCTGTAATTTATTGTGGCATCGACACTTCTTTAAAAACATCGAAACATGCAAAACGTCCACTTTATTTGAGGATATCGAGCCGGAACCCATACCTTTGAATTTAGTTTACTGTCTAAAAAATCATGCAAATGTTTTATTCTTATGCTTTTCCTGCAAACTAACAATTTCGTTGGCCTTGATATAAGCCGAAGCTTCTGATCTTCTAGTTACGGCATTGACGTAAAAACATTGCCCGCATCTCGCCCATGGTCTAAATCTACATGTCAGGTCAAACTGGGATGATGTTTGGAAAGAAAAAAAAACAGTTTTAAAGTGATACATCATTAAATATGTGACACCTAACGTCCACGGCGGATGCGCCAGCTATTCAAAGTACCACGGTAGAAATGCTCAAATGGCAAACATTCAGAGTATGCTGGGCTACAGTGCAGCAATGAAGATTGATTTTTAGAGCGTGGCCAACAGTACTGCTTCAGAATTCCCTAC
The DNA here is from genome assembly GCF_038994185.2 of Dermacentor albipictus. Taxonomy (NCBI): domain Eukaryota; kingdom Metazoa; phylum Arthropoda; class Arachnida; order Ixodida; family Ixodidae; genus Dermacentor; species Dermacentor albipictus. The sequence goes on from NC_091828.1 coordinate 64,167,639, forward strand.
GAATTGAAAAGTAAACCGCGTTCCCAACCCTGGTTTTGCGATATCTGCAATCCAAGGAGTATTAAAACCATCAGCTCATTTCAATAATAACCTCATGTTCCTAACAGTTGTGTTCATTCTGAGATGAGACCTAGCCATGGCGGCTTTTAGACTTTGCTTCTTTCCGTTAGCAAGGACCACATGTGGCAAACCGAATTCCAATTTAGGTAGGTGACCTGGGTCCTATGGCCATTATCATGTTGCATATGCAAGGTAAGTGCCGGAACCATCCACCGTAGTTCCGATGTTATCAATATATTCTGATGTTGTTGATGGAATATATTCTGGTGGTCAAGTTATTAGTGCAAGGGGAAGCCACTATAAATAATAGATAATCTAGAGATACCTCTGAAAGAAGATGGGGCCTTGATGTGGTAACCTGTGATCGAACAACAAATGTCGCTGGATCAAGTGGTTTTACGAACGAACTTCTGTTTGAACTCAGCTTCTCAGAAGGGATGTTAAAGCGACATCCCTCGTTCTGCCATAGTTCATTCCTAGAATTAACATATTTCCAAATCCTCAAACCACCCTGCCCGTGCCTAACCAGTTTAGAGGCTACAATCAAATTAGGTCCTCAGAATATTATATCCTGGCCAATAAAAATGCGTGTGTGTTTGATTACGAGTGGCAACCACTGGCGTGGTTTTTCTTTTCTTAACTACGTGGTTGGAGGTTTCGCTGATGTTGATGATCCAGCATGGCCACGACCATGAGAATGATGCGGTATTTTCTAGCCTCTAACAACAACCAGAAGCGGGACAGAGCAAACCCAGTGTCCATCTGTTAACTGCTACACATCGCCGTAGATTGAAATAAATTATTAATAGGCGTAGATGCGTAGAAGCCTGAAGGAGCCATGACAAGGCCCGTACTCACCGAGAAAAACCAGGAGCGTGACAAATAATAGAGACAGGAGCACGCCGATTGCCACCATACAACACGCTAGGAGGAATACCGAGTGCCAGGAATCATCGTCGCGTTCACTGTGAGTAGGAGCAGAAGGTGATTTTGTTAACTTCCTACTCGGCAGCTGCCTTCTTGTCTACAGAGATTGAGTCAATGCTTGAGGTAGGTGCTGAACAACACAGCCACGAGACGTAGGCGGCGCTAATTTCATCTTGAACATTCTTGATAGCCGCGTTGACTGTAGTCATTCTTTCGCTACTTCCTTGGCAAAATTAAAGCACACGTTATCTCTGAGAAAGTTGCAATTGCGCGTTGATTGCAGTAAATTACTTCTGCGTGCTTTCTAAACATTTATATGGTTTAAGAAATGTGGTTGTAAAAGTTGTAAGCATCCCTTGCTTTTTCATAATAGGGCTCAACGCGAATGGACGAGGCCAGGGAAAAATCTGACCATCACAAATTGTCATTTTTGCCTCACTTACGAAATATGTACACAACATCGCGATTGATAAAAGAACCAAAACTGTCAACATGAAAATAAAAAAATATATACAGATCAGCTGTGGAAACACAAGATGGTCCATGGGCACGAATAATAAATGGCAGTTTAGGTAAGATAACGCAGAAATAGGAAAACCCATTTCTCTATTTGAAGACTGCTTAATTTTTGAGTGCATTACCACGCTTGTGATAAGTGAAATTTTGTATATGGCATAACTGAAAAAATTATGTGGCACATAAGTGTACCACTGATTATACACATTGGGCCACATCTCAGCAGCCGCAAATCTAGTGTTATGCGCGCGAGAAACAAGGTAATTGATTAAGAACGTGGTGGCTGCTTTTTTAAGAACTGTCTTATACAGCGGTTGTGCCGACTGTTGTGCACTTCTGCTCCAGCTGCTAACAAGAATTTGTACAATATATTTTGCGTGACTCTAAGCTTCTATTTATACTCGTTATCAACAATAATAGTGATAAATTTGGAAGGTGATTCAACTTTCAATTGAAATCGACGAGAGACAAAGTCTTCCTTAGCGAGATAGAAGACTCATGTAAGGTGCACGTGAATGTCACCATTTGAATAATTTCAAGGTTCTTTGCAATGGCTAATTGTTCGAGCTGTTGTTTCGAGCTTCGTTGTGCTACTACTCTCACAGAGTGGATTGGAGAACAATTTGTTTCACTGCATTACCTGTCGAATGGGCCCAGAATTTGAGCTTGCATTATCATCGGAATCGGCTGCTATGTTTAGACGGCACTACTGAGCTGCAGCCTGCAGTGAACACGCCACCGCACAATGTTGCGACATCTGCATTGACGTAATGTTCTTGACAGGTATCGGTACCCGCCTTGCTTGAGTGCTATTCACGTTTGGATGGAGCTCCGCCGCCGGTGTTCACACAACATGCGGGGTTATGTTTGCGCTAAATGAGGAACGCGCTGCAGAAACTTCCCAACAGCAGGTACTGTTCAACCGCCCTTGGACGGTTACTACCCGGGCGCAAACAGCGACACCGGCTGGGCCTGCAGAGTCGGCATAGGCTGTTACAATTTGTTCGAACAAGCAAACATCTCCCTTGAATATTCTCCATGATTGGCTTAGTTGCATTGGCACTGCATAGCTAAACACGAGGTCGTGGATCAACTCCCAGCCATGGCATCCGCATTTTACATCGGCGAAATGCAAGACGCCCGTGTACCATGTAGCCGGCACCTATTAAAATAAAGTCGCAGTTTCGCCCGAAAGGCAAAGAATCAATTGCGACAGCAAATGAGTAGACAGTTATATGAAGGACTGAAACTGGTGTTGTCGGCCTTATTAACTTGGAAGCAATCGCTTACTACATAAATTGACAAGCATCGTGTGTGCCCTCCCCCCCCCCCCCGTCTCCCGCATATAGGAACATACCGGGCTCGATCAGCGCGGACACTCCTTGTCTAAGTGCTTGCGTGAGCAAGGGCGGCGGATGCAGCGAGTGAAGTCACCTTCGTGCTGTCTGTCGCTTCAACGCAAACGATGTGGCGAAAATCCAGTACGCACGAAACTATGCGGAGTCTGCAGATCGCTGTAGAAATACGGCTCGCGCGAGTGCACGCAGCCGCACAATGTACACACTTGGGGGTAGAGAAGATATCTCCCACGTCCCTCCAGCCTGCTGCTTTCCTCCCTTCGAGAAATACGCAGTTACTGCTGAAGCACAACGCCGGCTACTCCCTCGCTCCCTTCTGCCCTTCCTTCTGCCCTTCGTCATGGCATTTCATACGACGGAAGAGGGCACGTTTGCTCTCCGCCTACCTACTCCTGTCCAATATTTTTTTTTTCACTCAGGGTTCGAGCACGGCGTATGTGACACTCCGTCTGTGCTTGTCTTCTTTTAGGGTTTTTGATGTGAACTTTGGTCCCTATGATGCAGCAGCAGGTGTTCGCCATACTACATGACGAATAACTCTCCTCAATTTTATCCGAGGGTGAGCGGTATTCAGCCCCGTCTCAACGGGTCCTCTAGGACAGCAGTTCAAAGCTTTAACGGGAGAGCTGCAAATGCAATCTATTCCTGCCGCTTTTCAGAGAACGCCTTTCACGCCAACGCTTTAGCGAACTGCGCAAGGGATTCACCGGGTGGGCTCCACTCTTGAACTTGACCGTGTGCCACTGAGTGTGCAGAAAGCGAGGGAACATTCCTCAGTGTTCCCAGGCACCGGAGCGTCACGCTTGTCGCCTCGGAGACCACGCACGGACTTCTTGGAGGCGCCACTAGATGGCCCAGTAATTGCAGAAACAAGCGGGAAAGGAGCTCGGTTGCGTCATGACGCGTTTCTCCGCGTTCGCATCCACTGACACGTCATCCATTTCGGATGACACGGGAAGGGATCGCGGTGATGCCACTGAATTGCACCAGGCCTAGCTAGAGAAGCGCGAAAGAGGAGTCTGGATGCAAAACACGTTTCAACTGTGGGAATAAGCGCGCTATATTGCCGACGGTCATCGTGACACGGGTTCTGAATGATTATTTTTGTCCGAGGCCTTATAATGCAGCTTCTACCAAGCACGAGCCTTCGCAACGCCTAGAGGAAATTCTCCACCTGCAGTTCAAATTCTGACGTAAACAGGAATCGCATAGGTAATGTGAGTAATGTTCTTCATTAAACGTAATAAGACTTAACCAGTCGGAATTTTCATTTATAATAACCGACGACGCAGAAAATCACTTGCAGTGTTCAAGTAATTCACATTCTTATACAACGCGCCAAGAGCTTCAAGGCACTGGCTTGCGCGCATGATGTTCTTAAGGATGTTGTATTTCCCCTACTTAAGCTTCCGTCCTTAACCGAATGGTTACAGTATCGATGTGCTGTGCTAGCGTTGCTCTGTTTCTATCCTACCTTGAAATAATTTTATTTATGTTTTCATTATATATATATATATGTGTGTATAATATGTATATAATCATCCCGAAAGTCAGAGTAACGAATGTTCCGTCGGGCACATAACCAGTAGCACGTATTGGCCCTTTCTTAGGCTGCACTATCTCTTGGATTGGTCAAAGAAAGAGGCTAGAACAATGCTTGATACGAAAAGGTTGTGACTAGTTAGGAAAGGGTTTGCCTTTTAAAAAAAAGTCAAAATTATAGATTCCACACAGCGCAATACAAACTTACCTAAACACTATATGAAATGACAGTCATTTATAATAATGCCTCTCAGTTACCTGTATTTACCACCTTGAATGTTTTTTTTTTCAAATGTAATCTTGTCTTTCTAAACTTGAGTGAAGAAAAAGAGTATTGCTTTTTTTATGCTCTGAAGACCATGTAAGGAAATGAAAGAAATACCACATTTTACTCATAAAAATGAATCCTGGACGAGCTCGCCCAGTAAGTTCTTACCCTTGTGTTGTTTCTGAAAGTGAAACATCAGAGCAACTTAGCTATGTAGATGTGTATGAGTTCAATAATGGGTTGTTTACTTAGTGCTCTGCGCATGGACCCGCCACAGATGTGGTTCGTAAGACATCACGTGCACACTACGATGTAAGGACTATTTGGAAATTTCTAATAGAATAGAATATGAGGTATTCTCTGTGGGAATGTGTAAGTAGACGCAAATCTTGGCAAATGCTTATCTTCTATGAAGTGAATGTATTTGAGGAAAAAATAATTAATAGTCTATGTTTATTAATATGACTGCGTCGCTTGTGAAACGCCAAGAACATGTGATTGTTATTTTAATCACATAGCGTGTAAACAGAATGCACACATTCGCTTTTATGCTTGCCATGTTTCTCTCCTTCATACCTTTAGGATATATCTCAAAACAACTATACTTCACGACACAATGTTCATATTTCAGTGCACACCTGGTATATTATGTATAGTCTTAGTGTGCCGAGTTTGCATGCTCTTTCGCTGGCACAGAAATGTTCACGGAGTTCAGCGGCCTAACATATGCTCGTGAATATCCTTCAAATAAGTTTACATTGCAGGAGCAACTTCAAATCATCTAAAGCAAGAGATGAGTATTTCGATATCGCTTTCCCAGGCCTTCGTACTGCAGTGGCCGTAAAGACAGGCTCATGATGATGACCATGATGTTTCTTAAACTGGGATTTGTAGTTTTTTTGTCTTGAATAGTAATATTTCCGTTAAAAAAGAAGCTAAATATTTATCATGCTCTCATGTTTAAAGCAAACGCGAGAAATGGCATAAACGAGCTACGTCGTACGGATTCTTTGCTACAGGCAGCACATTATCGAAGGTACGCTACAAACGCCACTCACGTTTGTACACTCGCGTTTTTCGTCCACCACAGTTTCCACCAGCTGTAGGTTCTTTGGCTATGCAGGAACCACATGCGCAATCTTAAATCACGCATGTTGCGATGTAAGTGCACGTCAGAGCAGTGTTTGAAAGCGAATTTTTTTTGAACATCAAGAACCTGTCGCCTGAATTTATACTGGAAGCAAAAAATACATCTACACCACCTTGTGCCTTTTGGCGCATATTTACGATAAAAATTAGAGCTTTATATTCTTCTCGTGTAAAGAATTCGAGTGAAAATTGGTAAATTTGAATTTTACAAATCCACGCTCACTGAGTGGAAATGTTACAAAGAAATAACACTTTGGTTATGCTCAAATCTTCATACATTGTGAAAAGTATGGCTTTAACTTTGAGTTCAGTATTACCATACCGTTCGTGTCATAAAGCATAGCCAAGTGCGTAAAATTGTAAAGCGGACCGGCTCATGGTACTGTCGCGCTTGAAAGTTGCTTATTTCACGCCAAGCAAGTACGGATACAATAAGGCATTCCCACTCGGGAAAGCAAAACCCACCTGTGCTCAGTTGTGATGCACCTAGAAAAAAGGAATGCAAAGGATAGTCATAAATCTAATTCCTCTAACATGCCGCTTCATTTGCATCTTAACGTGCCTCCTTACGAACAGTTTTTTTTTTATCTCAAGCTAGATTTTTGCAGACCTCTTGTTTCAGCAAAGTAAAATACATTTTAACAGACTGCAGTTTCTTGCTGTGGGTATGTATCGTAAACATTATTTTGTTTCAGAAAACGTGCACTTGTATAGCTTTCCTTCTATATATCCTGCTGCATCAGGCCGACTGTTAGATCTTGCTAACAAAGCAACCGGAATGTCACCAAACCTTCAGGGAGGAAGTAAATATATAAGACTGCCTTATATAATTGCAGTGATGAGTGATGAACGTCAAAAAATGTCGTCAATAATTGACGATTGCAACGGATTCCCGTGTTACCAACATAAATTATTATTTGGCGAGGCTGGGATCACACATTGCAACGTCGTAAGTGAAGTTCTGGCTTTAGACGGCGCAACTTGTCAATAATAAGGCAAAAGCCTCAGATGGCTGATGGGCCGAAAACTCCGACGACCACCCGGCATCATGGCACCAAAATTCAAGCACATCCGCCAGTAAGCTATCCATTTCTTCTTCAATAAAAAAGCTCGATTATATCTGCTTGCGTGGAATGGACACCCTTCAAGATCATCAGCGAGGCCATAAAAGAAAATTTGTCGGCGCGTGCTTTTTCTGGTTTTGTTCTTATTTGCCGAACAATGACTGCGTGTCCTATGACGTTTGCAGGAGTACAAGTATCCCTGCGAGAAGCGGAAACAATTTTTTTTGTTGAAAGTTAGCGCTGCATGTTTGTCTGATCTGCCTTCCCGTGTCCCTCTCATTCTACCTGCGCTGCAAGAGCGTAGAAGGCACCATATTTACAAGTCCCTGTGGCTACCCTCTTGTATTGAAGTGTTAAAATTTTTTTTAAATTATTTAGTGAACCTGCGTGTTTGTCCTGATCCTCTTCATACACTTGCCAGGATCGTTGTACCGTTTTTATCCGCACACAGAAGCAGTTGCAATGTCTAGGCGACCGAGCAAGAGGAAAGAGTAACGAGAAAAATAACTGGATAGAAACAATAGGAAATAACAAAGCACTCGAATGATACTGTCAAAGTAATTTGATACATAAGAAGAAAGGGGTTATACGAGGGACCCGATTTTTATTAGTCATATCATAAGACGCCAACGAACACTGACGCCAAGGACAATATAGGGGAAATTACTTGTGCTTATTATTTAAAAAAAAACGATAAATAATTGGAAGTAAAAGTGAATGAAACAAAAACTTGCCATAGGTGGGCAACCATCCCACAACCTTCGCATTTCACGTACGATGCATTACCAATTCAGCTGCCGTGGCGCCGTTTCCCTGTGCACTTTTTTGGGGGTATTTATGTTTCTTAGTAGAACCAGGGTGTGTAATTTGAGAGCAATTTGATAAATCTATCGTGAACGAGGAGAGTTATCAGTTCGTCCTCTTTAGCCTGTGTTAAAATTTTTGTTGACCTTTATGAATTAGTTACATACATCTTGTTTGAATGAGCGACCACGGAGTATCGGTTCATTTAGACAGCGAAAATAAACATGAATGAACCTGATTATGCAGCATATCTTGTTTGCTCCAAGAAGAGGAATTTTTCGAATTATGAAAAGATGACAGAAGAAAGGTGACAGAAGAGGCGTCTTGAAGCAACGGACAGCGGAATTAATATTTCTTTAGTATGCTCGGAAAATTCATGCAGGTAGAAGCGCGCGCCAAGCCAGGTAAATTTTAAGAAATAGCAGTTGGTTCGTCGAGCGCAGTACATTGAGTGTGGCTCCTTCGCATTCTGATGCCAAATGGCTTATCTGCAAAAAAATTCAGAAGGCACTGCCTATTCCGTACGCCGTAAAGCGCAAAGACATTTTTGCTTCTAGAAAAGCGTATATGCTAAGGAAAATTGAAATTGCCTGCCTTAGAATAAGATGCCCAAAAATGTTTTAGCGACAATTTTTGTGTTGTCACGACCCCTGTGTTCCTACGTCCGAAGGCCGACCAATTAGGTACAGGTATTTTGGCTTCGTATTTTAACTACGAAGCTTCCAGCTTAACCCGACAATGCCATTTGTTTACAAACTTAGGTAGTGCATGTTTATTCACAATTCATAGTGCCAGCCAGTGCACATGATAACTCTCTTACCATACGTTCCTAGGTAGCTCTCAAATATAAAACGAAACTTCGCCTGTGTTCTAAAGATCTCTATGGACCCCTGATTGAGTCAGCTTTCATGCTCCATGGGAGACACATGGAAGCTTTAAAGTTGTGTGCACTTCCAAACGGGTTGTTGAAACTCGAAAGTCACTTTCTATGCAATTGCAGCTACCGCACAGGGATGTTCACAGCAAAGTAATCCATAAGGCTGCCACAAAGGCACGACAAGCGTAGAAAGAACCACTGCAATGCAATTTTGTCCCTTCGAACGCTTAAACTAAACACTACAGTGTACAACAGCTATTCAAATTGCATAACTAAGTATTATTAGCCTGTTCCCCGGGAGAGAATATCTTCGACCACACAAGGAGCTTAACAAAGAAGAAGCAGTCGTACTACGCCGACTTCAGATGCACGAATACCTGCCCGGCACTCTACTATACGCAGTATACCCCTCAACATTACCAAAGGACTGCCAATTCTGCGATACACCAGAAACCCTTTACCACATGGGCTGGGAATGCAAAAATAACCCGCGAACACAGCCTACCCAAGCAGCAAACCCAATCAGTGGGAGGTACAACTGATAAGCCCTAAACCCGAGGACTAACTATGACTGATGAACTAGGACAGGCTAACAGCATAGTGCCACGGCTATCGGGAGTACTGTCGCCGCCCACCTTCAGCATCAACAGTTTGATCTCCGAGATAAAGTTTATTTCCTCACACGTGCTCCGGTGCACCTGACTTTCAAGAAAAAGCAAACCAATCTATTTACCGAAGAGTCCCGCGAATAAGTTAACCAAGTTCACACCGATTTTATGGCGCATATCTATATAAGAAAGTTTAGAGGAATGGACACAAAAGTCAATATCGATGTTTGTAGATTTTGACATTTACATGTAGACCAAAAAGTAACTCGCATCAATTTTTTTCTTCAGTTTTCTTTTTTAGACAACGCGACACCACGACACGACATCTCTTTGTCGAACCCTCTCCGTGGCCTAAGAGCTTGGTGTAAAATGAACTGCCGCCGCATTGCCATCTTCACTGAGTGGAGATATGTGCACCTCACGATCGGATAGGTAACAACTTCAACATCAAGGGTGACACGGACCGCTTTACCGCGTCGCATAACCAAGCTTCACTTGATGCCACTGCTAGGTCACATAACGGTCGCGCTGCGATCCGCATTGCGCGGCGCTGCTGCGTAATCATGTAGACAAAACAAATAATTTGGCAACCGTTATTTCGCTTAACGCAATTGTCTCGAAATGCAGAAAGATGGCAGCCCACTGTTTCGACGATCACTTTATCTTCCACATGTATACTTATGCGGTTATCAATGTAAGTATACAGGCAATTGATGTAACTAGTTTATTTATGGTCATTATTTAATGTAAAGAATTCATTTCATCTAAATTTATCTTATTAGGCGAAATAATTGATTCTTCGACTGTTTACTTTTCTTGCAAATGATGTCTGCATGGGGAGATAAATATTCAGCAGTAAAGTGACTCGATCAACTTTCTAGGCTCCCTTTAGGTGTTTGAGCTATGATAACGCTTTTTTTCGCGGGTTCTGAGCCTCTGAAGAGAAAATTATTTAACATTATTTTGTTTATTGTTCAAAAACCAATCCCTAAAAAGCATTTATATATTACCTAAACAGAGCGAGGTGCCCAAATTCAGGGACGACAGTCACAATACCATACAACTAGTTAACAAGTAACCATGAAGAAACTTAGTTTATTTATTGAATTGCTATTCCAGCTAAGTATATGATGCTTGCGCAGGTGGGTTATAAGGTTGGTTTTCGTGGACCAGTTCTAATAATAATAATAATAATAATATATGGGGTTTTACGTGCCCAAACCTCTTTCTGATTATGAGGCACACCGTAGTGGAGCACTCTGGAAATTTTGACCACCTGGGGTTCTTTAACGTGCACCTAAATCTAAGCACACAGGTGTTTTCGCATTTCGCCCCCATCGAAATGCGGCCGCCGTGGCCGGGATTCGATCCCGCGACCTCGTGCTCAGCAGCCCAACACCATAGCCACTGAGCAACCACGGCGGGTTGGACCAGTTCTGTCAACTATAAACGTACGGATAAAGATTTCCTAAGTAATTAAGCGACAATCGTATTTCAGGAGAACGTCACTTCATTTCTCAAGAAAAACACGCGTTTGGCTTCAGAGATAATCATGGTAAATGTTTAAGCTCCCTACGCTCATTTCGCGTTCAGAGGAATAAACCACAACACAACAACGCACCACGCAAGCGACAATTCTTCTTTTTGGAAGCCTAAAGGACGAGAACCCATATGTTATCTGATCTACCTGTCTTCTAAACAGTCCTGCAATACAGGATCAGCCGCGTCATCAAGGGTGGAGGGGGGTGCTTATATGTGTTCAACCTCTCCTCTGTGAATACAAAAAGACCCTTGTGGAGGTCAAGTTTCATAATAAATGGTGAGCACACAATCCCACTAGAAGTGTAAAATCAAATGTTGATGTCCTGGAAAACGAATAATAATTGCGAAATTAGGAAAGTTCACTAGCTTTTGTGTCGATGTATTAGCTACCTCTACTTTTTCGCGAAATGTTTTACCACTAAGCAACTGAACTACCAAATACTCATTGCTAGCGTAGTCTCTTTACTCGAGATACTGAGAATGTTAACGTGAAAACCAACAAATCATATATATATATATGTATATATATATATATATATATATATATATATATATATATATATATATATATATATATATATATATATATATATATATATATATATATATGTATATGTGTGTGTGTAACTTACGCAAGACAAAAAGCGTTGCTGGGACTGGGCAAATATACACAGTGAAGTAGATGCGCGTATGCAGCGATATATGGACCATTTTTTGACCCTGCCTTTCTGATGAAATTCTTCTGAAATTATGTATACTGTCCCGTGGTAGTGACGGTAAAGAACACAGTAGCAGTACTGTGAAAGACAAAACTAGCTTTTATTGGGCGAACATGTGCCCACAAAACAGGCTACACTTAAAGCGCAATGGTAGCGGCGAACACAGTCGGCGATCGTCGAAAATCTGATCAGCTGGTCAAGCGCGACAGCTTTTATACAGTAGTCATCGAATTTTCCAGACTAATCGTCGGGACCCGCATGCCTTCTACAAAGTTCTACACCATTCGCGTCAAGCGATGAAATCAGATAACCCAAGGTTCGACGACAACAGACTGCGGATAGAAGCATCGATAACTTTCCAGAAAATTCGGATACATGCAGGCGTGTCCCGCGCTGTGCGATAACATTTCTTCGGCGGCGAAACGTGGTCGCCCGATAGAGATAAGTACACGTGTCAATACATTATATACAGTTATACTGACAAATTATTCTTCGCTGTAACGCCCTTGTGAAGACTCGTAATGTTATCAAATTATTTTAGGTTCACTTAAGTAATACAGGAAACCAAAACAAGAAATCATTGTAACTAGCCTGGTTTTCAACAAACCTATGAAATCACTCACCGATTGGTTGCTAATCTAATAACTAAAAAAAAAACCTTTTGTTGCTTTAATGTGGATACTTACCTTCCGCAAATGCAAAGCTCGACTCATCCGCATCATTGCCAAAAAGGAAAGTGTCATTACATCGAGACGAGCTCATGGCCCATATTTTCTGGAGCACAAGACATGACAGTTGGAATTTTCGTTTCCTCTACAGGGGGAAAATATGAGTTGTGCACGAGTTTGGACACTTATATATTCCATGTTGAATATTTACAAGCATCCATTTGCTTAAATACAAGCGCGAAGCCTTTCAAACAAAAAAAGTGGTGTGTAATATTTTAGAAAATACTGTGAAATGATAGATGATGTAAAGGAAAACGTAGGTAGGTGAAAAGAAAAGCCTTACAACTAGAGCCATGCGCAATAATTTCCTCAACGCCTATTTCATTACACAATCGTTGCATTCCTGAACACATCATTCTTGGAACATTTGAAATCAAGTATTTTTGGCGATTCCAGAAACGGGAAAGATGCTCTCGAGCGCCATTTACTTCGTTTTAGTGTACAAGCCACTTCTTGCTCGAATAGTTTGCCTCTTTTCAATTTCCAGAAGTTTCAAGTCTTGTGCCTGCTGTACTGTTCATGCTAGAATCGTAGAGTTAATTTTGATTCTACTAGTTAAATCAATTGTGTCATGTTTCATTTTTATGTGCCTCCAGACTAAGCTGTAGTCTGAAATATTTAGCTTCTTTCTCCCCCGTCCATGGTTTCCTGTCACAACGATGACAAAAGAATAATTGTTGCACAGGGAGTGGTTGCACGAGCCTTAAGAAATGTGTGAGTTGTTTAGAAAGCTGTTTAGAAACGGTTTATAAATAAAACTTGTTTAGAAACGTCAGATTGAAGCGATATTTTCATGTTAATATCTGCCTATTGTCTTTTCTTTTTGCCGCAAAATACTTGAGGGCGATTGTAAAATGACGATAGGAAGCGGGGACTCGAGATGTTTAGGCTGAGGAGATATGTCTCCGTGGTTAGTATATTTTTCAGCTCCGAATAAACGAGCGAATTGGAAGATTTCGCAGATTTTCTTTCATATTGCTACCTAAGCAGATTTGGGGCGAAGTGTCAGAAATATGGTGCACACGTCCAACGGCACATAACAAAATTCACTGGCTATTGGCTTTGGCGTTTGTGCTATCATTTGACACTACTCTTGTGGTTTTGCGAAGCGCCATTATATTTGAACAGCAGCATTGCTAGGCTCGAATATGACGATTCGAGCGCTGGCAGCGGCGGCCGCATTTCGAAGAGGACGGAATGCCAAAATCAACGGTGTTTAATGTTAATCCGGAATGCACGATTGCGCGTTGCCTCTTAATCATAATTGTAGTATTGGCAAATATAACAATGGAAAGTATTATTATATTCGAGAAGTTCACTGAATCATGCGTAATTTATATGGAATATTTAAATGCTTTTAAGGGCCATTTTTTTAATCACTCTTGCTAATCAATGCAAGGACATGGTCTCCAATTCAAGATAAAAGCATTTAATTACATGATTACCTGAGCGTTCTGATCTATTGAGTATGTCTTTAGCAGGCATGGTCACTAATAATAGTTTGTCAACCGGTTTCACATTCAACTAACAGTCATGTGTGTTACATATTTTGTGTTTTGATTAGTTACGTTATTTCTGCCTCTTTCTTTTAGTTCTTCATTTAATGCACGAGCCATGCCGATTAATTACCCGAGCTAGAGTACGCTTACAGCACAAGCGAGAAGTCACTCGTTGTGCATCTTAGAGAACAGAAAGCATTCTATTTCATGCATTCCATAAAAAACAGCTACGCGGTAATGAACTACGTAAGCGACGAACAAAGGCGCGCCGTAACAATGGGGTTCGTCTTCACGAGCACTGAAATGCATCGCATTAACACTAATGTACATGGAGAGTGAAAGACAACCGCTGAGAAAAGAGAACCGGGCACGACATCTAAATACGAACTACATTATAATATTTTTTGAAAGATTGAGCTTTCAACGGGAAAGTTTTTCTCGTAGTGAGATGGTTGATTTGTATCCACATATTATGAGTAAGTGTTGCTTAAATACTATTTCAGTCTTCTCACACGCTTCCGAAATGTGCATTCATTGGAAGCCGTTCAACTTCTACCAAACTGAACAGATAATTATTTCGCTGATTCGTATAAACTAACGCTTCGGGCACTCAAACGCATTAGAAATATCTAGTTGAATAGTGCTTTCTAGCACCCGCGAACGATGGCACATTCACAACACCAATACAAGTGTATTTCCTTGTAATGTGAACGGCAACGCACAAGCCGCGAACTTGACGGGGTTTTGCCTTCTTCAAACTTGATTTTTGAAGGCTTGGATAACAATAACTCCTTCAATAAGGCAGATTTGTTTTAAGAAAGAGCCTTTAGGAGCTCACTGGCACTCGCCTCCACTCACAATGACTGGCACTCACTCGCACTGATCTCCACTCGCATTCATGGGCAGTCATTCACACTCGCCCGCACTTACAATCACTGGCACTTAACCGCATTGACCTCCACTCAAGCTAACGGGCACTCACACCCCTCTCCTCCACTGACACTCATTGGCACTCACTCCCACTCAGCTCCAAAAACGCTCACTGGTACTCACTCAAACTCACGCGTTTGAAAGGAGTGGGGATTAGTGTGATTGAGCGAACTCATGAATGAGTGTGCCGACCTATGCCCCGTATATAAAGCAAGTACAATGCCGGAAGCCAGATGAACATACGTGAGTTTCACAACCGAAAATCGCCTGAAGATGTTATCTGATATATCTAGGGTACACCATATAGAAGGTCGCTAGTCGCCCTTGGCAACTGCATGAAGAAGGCTTTGAGGAAGGGATGTCTGCAAATTGACCACAACTCTAGTTTCTTCTCTAAGCACTTGAGTGTTCGGTTCCGAGTGAGACGACGAAGTAGGTGGGGCGCTCAGGCCAATGACATCACCTGTATTTTTATCCATTTGAGTCCACAATGAGTATGACACGCATATTACAAGAAATAAAAGCAAGAGGCAGAGTTTCGATAACAAGACTGTCCAATTTGCGAACTAGATTATTTTGATATGAAAATTAAGCCATGTTACACTGAATGCCCATGCCCGGGAAGTCCGGGTGTGGCTTCTGAGATCCGCAGCGAGCTGGTGCACGCGAAAACTGAGAATTTGTTCCTGCCGTCAAGCAAGCATTCCTGGGGCAACGCGGTTTCTTATCGGGCTGCCGTCTAGTAAGAACCGCTTTGGCGCCGCCCCGCTTCCACCGCCTTTAGTCGATGACGTGAAATAAAGTGAAGAGAATATCGCTTTCCTCAAACTGCACCTCTATCTCCACTTTCTTTGCCAGCTTCTTCCTGTGTATATTCTAGCTCTCTCTTTCTTTCGCCTGCCACATATACACACACACACTCATACACGTATAGACGCATGCCTATGCCAGTGTGCATGTGTGTGCCTATTAAATATACACATATGTACATGTATATAGGAGTCTACAAAGATAGCGAGGAAGAATAATTCAAAAAAGAGAGCCCTGGGCAATCGTTAACGACAACCTACTCTTTTTCCTATATTCTTCACTGGCAATAGACTCGGCCAAAAAAAAGTGACCTTCCGATTAAAATAGAAAATAAAATGGTTTCCTTACTGACTGAGTTGTCGAAATCACCTGAAAGGCCAAAGAAACAAAGAACGTTGCGAATTAGATATCAAGTATCTTGTTTAATGAGTACCACTACAGCTTCCCTCGAATTCAACACCAAAACACCTACGCGCCACATTTGCAAACAATTCGACATTTTGAAGCTCTCTCTGACCTTTGTCCCTTTGTGGCTACAGCGTAGAAACTTGTGAACTTGTTTGTGAACAAACACGGAAAGAGTGCTTTCTTTGCGTGCCAGCTTCTTTCTACATCTTTGTTGAGTCGCGCTTACACATTCAATCATGGATTTAAAGGAACTAGCTAGTCAACGTGCTTTAACTAAATAAACCAGCACCGTGTCAGGCCCGCACAGGTAAACATGAACGCACATGGCTCGATACCAGTGGAAACTAAGAAAAGCCTCAAGTTACAAAACGCGACAGCAGCCGTGAGCCAATTCAGCTCGGTGCATCTGTCGCTTCACGTCGTACGAAACGTCGAATGCACAGCGCATACGAAGCCACAGGCACTACGCGCACTCAGCAAACATCGCAGATCGCTTTGAAAATGAGGACCACGCGGGCGCGCACTTTAGCCACGTCGCAGACCGCTTTCACGACAAACAACAAGTGCCGGCAACGCGTCCCTATGCGGCGTCCGCGATACGCAAGGCCAACGCCCTAGTAGACGCCGCCGTTGTCTTCACTTTGAACGGAGCGGCGGCAGGGGAGGACATCTAGGCACCCTAGCAGGAGCCGGAGAAGAACGCCCACTCTCCCTCGCCTCATCTCCCTGTCTCGCGCGCCACTGGAGAGGGCCCGCATCCAGGCCGCCGAAATTTAACCCCGTTGGCCGGCTCACTTTCACACGCTTTCATTCATACGGAAACTCAGGGCGACGGCAGAAATGCGCACGTAGTGTCACTATAGTTGCTATCGCAATAAGAAGATTCCATTCGGCGTATGTGCATGTACAAACAAGATTTTTACAACGAAGCTATATAGAGCTAGAGCTAGGGCGGAGGCGCCGTCCGCGTAAAACCCGCCAAATTGTTCATTGGCGCCCATCGGCGCAACCGCGCGAACGGGCTCGTGCCACTGCTCGCGCGTCCGGCATCGTCGTCTCCTCCCACAGCTGGCTTGCCGTTCATCGTTCCAGCGTCGTACAAAACGGCCACGAGTGCTTCGTACGCCCGAGGAACAGGGAAAAAGGGCGCCCCACATTCAGCTTTGTTGGCGGTATGTTCTGGCCTTGCGACTCTCGGCGTCGTCGCGTGAACGCCTACACAGAGCGTCCCGCCACGCGAGCGGCACACGGACCAGCGCTGATTGGTCGGTGCTCATCGAGCCGTTTCCGGCGGCAAGGGCGTGATCGGCTCAGATTTCTCTTTACGCCGAGCGACGCTGAGTGAGGAAACGCCAGAAAATATCGGAAAAACGCTGCGAGGCGGTCTTTGCGCGGAACAACTCCGAGAGCAGCGGCGGAAAGGCGACCGTCGGCGTCGCTCTGGCTGCGACGCGGCGCGCAATCGTTTATATCGCGTCGCAGACGCAGCGGTACGTCAGCTCGCTTCAGCTGCATCGGCTATACTTCAACAACCCCAAGGGCGATCGAAGCTTCTACTACGTCCGAGAGAACCTAGACCGCGACCTGCTGGACGAATTCGGGCGGCAAGATAATCACCACGTTCGCACCGTCACCAAAGCTTGTGCGCCTAGATTCATCAAACTGTTAAATTTGGCTGACGTTTAAATATCGTAAACGTAGTTATCGCGAGTGAGAGGTCTGTTTGGCTTGGTTTAACAAAGACTATGCACATATGTTTCATTAAAATTAGGCGACAGTCTTTCAGAAACATAACACACTCTGCCGAAGCGGTTACCCGTGAAGTCGTGGTGAAACCTGGCCGTCGCAGTCGAGCTTGCCGGAAGCCGACGGGTGTGGTTTGTCAAACGTTCGTTGTGGCTGCCCTTACTTGCATCTACGGCTTCGTGTTCTCCTTGTTGTTCGTGTTGCTGGCCGCTACAGTAGCTGCCTTCTTGGCACGCTTCGGCACTTGGTAAGCTCATCTAAAACCTGCTATTGTGGCCTCCCTTCGCTCCGGTTTTTCAGCTGGACACTTTGCTGTTACTTGATATTTTGCAGCTTGCCTTCTAGCTATATCCACTAGATGACTGAGTTCAGATGTAGCTTGCGCAGAAGCGCAGGCACTGACGGCTCAACCGGCGCGCCATCCATGGCGAGACTAAGCGACCAAGCGGCGGCAACGTAGCGGTTAGACCCATTGCCAAGTTACGTGGTGCCACCTCGGCGACGCTCCTAGCGAGCGCAGCTGCAACACCTCTTCACTGCGGATCGTGTGGCATGACGTCACACCTGCCACGTTTACTTTCTGGCCGCTCAAGATAATCGCGACGCGATGAACGACCTTGCGAGAGATGGCGTAGAAAAGCTTTCGCTATAATTTACCTTCAAGGTGGCTGCTCTGAACGTCAGGTCGGTGTCATCTGCACGCGGTGGACGTTTCTCTACGAGACATGGACCGACTTCTTCATGCAAGTCTAGGGGTACATAGGCGCCACGTTCGAACCTAGAGCCGACTAGCAAGCGCGCTGAGTTGCCATAACGTAAGGAACGACGCAGTCGCCACCGACGGCCCCACGTTTCGTCCATCAAGCATCAACTAGAAAGGGCGGCGCGGTGTCTTGTGCCAAAGTGTGTGGTGTAAAGACTGGCGGCCGGATGGTCGTTGCCACCATGTACAGTCGCGTTCCTAAATTTGGAGACCGTGCGGGCCAGTGGCCGTGTGCATGCGCGCGCCATCTGGCGGCTAGGTGCCTGTTGTTGAGAGTATCACAGTGCGCATGCGCGTCCATCCTATCTCACTGGTCTGTGTGCTCGCTCGCTGCGCACCGGCGCGGGGGCCGATTATCGTAATTTGCGTTCGTTGCCACCAGGGGTGGGATCGGAGATCTTTGTTCATTTCTCGTTCTGTCCAGCTGCTGCATCGTCACAAAGGGGCAGTATGTAAAATTTGTGGGAAGGCAGGGAGAGAGGTGCCAATTGGCAAACAGTGAACTCCCCGGACGACAAAGGTCCGGGGAGGTTTGTCGTTGTTGTTGGTGAGGTCAAAATGACGGCATGCTCTTGTCCATCATTTTGATTACGAGCACGTCGTCTGCTAGGAGCAGAACGCGACTAGAGATGTGAAGTTCGAGCAATAATCCGCTCGGCTACGAGACTGGCTTCGCATCGCACGAATGGTTCGCCGCCTGCTGATTGGCTACACTCTCACTCCCGTTCTAACAAATTTTGCATAGTGCAACTTTGTGACGCTGCAGCAACTGAACAGAGCGCGTCGAGATCGTCGAAGACAGCGCCGAGATCGGACCAAGGCGATCGAAGATGCCACGCCGCTGCTTCGCGAACAACACTACTGGCGGCGGCGGCCACAAATTCC
Organism: Dermacentor albipictus; assembly: GCF_038994185.2. Lineage (NCBI taxonomy): Eukaryota > Metazoa > Arthropoda > Arachnida > Ixodida > Ixodidae > Dermacentor > Dermacentor albipictus. Next base: position 64,186,842 of record NC_091828.1, read on the forward strand.
TGTGAACAACGCGTTCGCGGGTGCGCAGCGAGCGAGCGAGCAGGCCAGCGAGACAGGATGGACGCGCGTGCGCGCTGCGACACTCTCGACAGCAGACACCACGGAGGAAGGAAACTCAGGAGAGGCAATGACGTCACTCTTTGCGAAGCTAAAGTCGAAGCTAAAGCCACAGCAATACTAAACAATCGTTAGCACGTTAGCATGATTCCGCCAAAGGGGGCAAAATTTCCCGCAGATATTCCTTCGTCTGTTGCCATTGCCGTGGCGCGGTACATTGCGCACAGCGTTCCTTGCGCGTTCATTTCACGAAGTTTGCTTCCTCGTGTCCCACCTGGCCACAGCAACATCCTGTAGAGCACGGTTCAGATAACACAGTGCAACAAAACACGGAGACCAACGCGAACCTGCCCGCACGGCGCATTTGCCACGGTACGAAACCTACGGAGCAACACGCGTGAGCGCACAGCAGCAAAACAAAGCCGCCATTGTGGCCCGAAAGGCGTGACCATCGCAGCAAAGAAATAAAAAAAATCTGCAAAAAGAGGAGAACAAACTACGTCATTTCCTCCGCACTTTTCTCCTAGCGCGCGGAGGGCCTAGGGCCTCTCCTCAGTTTCCGTCCTCCATGGCAGACACCGAGCCGCCAGACGGCACACGCATGCCCACGGCCATACACGGCCACTGCCTCGCATGGTCTCCAAATATATGAACGCGAGTGAACGTTCGACCTGTCTCTTCCAAGCGTGACGTAGACGACTTCATGAACGCGTACTTTGGATGGGTACTCGGTCCGGCTGATGACGATCAAACTGCCGTTCTCGTCGTGGGCAACTTCAACGTGGACGTGTCTTAGGCAGATGGCAATGGTCTGCCCTCATTCATGCTCGAACAGTTCGGGCTACAGTGCTACAGCAACGCCAAGGTGTGAAGGACCACGAGACGCTCGTGTTTGGGCTTAGCTTTCGTCAAGGACCTGTCCTTCCTCATCACTGAACAATTGGCCGTCTACGGTAGTGACCACAAAGCCATAGTAAAGCGTGAAATATTAAAGCACTTCAAAATAGGTACGTATCCTTGGGTTGTACATTTAGATCTACCATTTGTAAGCGTCGCTGGTCACCCGCCTTTACAGAGTGCAATGGCTGCCAAATTTATGTATTTTTTTACTTTGACGTATCACATGCGAAAATAATAAGCAAGCGAATAGAGATTCTCCATTAGAGTGGTTACAAAAGTCGCAAGCTCGAGTTATACTGCGAAGTGCGTGGTTTTACTTTTATGGATCAGAGCATATAAAAAAGCCATTTGAACAAAATATGCCAAATCTATCGGCAAACATCAATGCGGTCTTCACGTTGCGTCCTGAAATGTATTTAGCAGCAAGACGATACTTCCTACGAGGCATCAGTCTCATTTCACTAGATGTGAGATGCACACATCCTACTGCGCATTTCCTGCACGTTCACCACATGTTCAAGCTTGGTGTGTAAAAACGACAACAGTTTTCTACAGACGTTAAATGAGCTTCCAGAGAGTGGTAACTGTAACCAATGTCATTCAAGAACATTTGTATACAAATCAATCATTCTCTTTACTGCATGTGAAAGGCCCGTTCGTGCGAGCCGTATAGGGAAGGCGTCACTGTACCACTCCAATGAACACTAGTAGGGCGTCTGTATCCTCTGCAGTTGCATTGTTATCCCAATATGGCTATATTCAACAAGGCATAATATTTAAATGGCAGAAAATGGGCATTTACCCTGGCACTCGTAACTCTGCGGTTTGGTTGATGCCCAGCGATTACGTTCAATCATTACAAGCATGGCAGAAGGCTGCAAAATGGGCGACGAATCTCCTCACCCATATTTAGGCTCCAGCCGCCGAGTGCGTCCCGACGCGTCCAAGGAATCTTCGCAGCGAGAGGCGACCCACCGGACAGCAGCAGGGACAGTCTTCTTCTACTTCTACCACGAGGCTGCAGCGCTCGTGCAACCCTCCCATATAAAGGGAGGCAGAATTAGCGTATATAACGCAGGCCTTAGCAGACCTGCGTTAAATGCGCAGGTTCGGGGCCAGAGACCGCATGTTCTCAATTTTCGGCGCGTAGCCCGGATCAAACCGCCTTGCTCTCGATACAATGCCCGGATTTTCACGTCCTAGATGCCGAGATAACGGATCTGGCTTTTGGCTCAATGTCACTTGAATCAAACATATATACGGAACTCTTAAGAGCGACCAGTCGTCCCAGGGGTAAATATCCAGCTGCACGTAGCGAACACATTTTTAGGCTGCACAATCTCCTGGATCAGACCGCGATAATATGTCCAAAAATACAGCTGACACGGGGAAGTGGGGGTTACTGGCGATGAAAGAACTTGTTTTAAAAAATTCATGCAACTTAAGCAGAATAGTTGAAAGCAAAATGGTTTTGTCCTTCTAATTATTTTTATTTCATTCTGTTTACCGTTTATTACTGTAATACCACGTTTTTTAAATCTGCAGGTAAGACACATTCCGCTATCAGAAATGCCACTGGCAAGTTCCTTCTTCCTTTGTTTGCCTTCTTTTAGTTCCTAATAGGTTTCTTCTTACTCCTTAAGCGGCGCATCCAGCTGTGATGCCTCAGCTGCTTACCCACATTGTAGACCTACTTCCGTAACGTCTTTGCATATTATGCGCTGCAATTCCCAGCGCGAGACATCCACGGTCCACTACAGTGCCAACACTGTATGTTATTCACAGTTTACTCGGATAGTTTTCTATGGCAATAAAGGGAAAGTTGTCGGGGTGGAAATTTGCACTTGTATTACTATGCGAAGATGTTTAGCAGCATTTGATAGCGCATTTCGTTTCTAGGAACAGATACTCTCCCATAGCAGCGGTTAGCTCTTCATAACGGCATAATCAACAAAGAAAAAAGAAATTTAGACTACAATATGGTGAAATGTCGTGCACGAAGCACGACATCCCGAAATAATCGAAAGAACTCGTGATCTGAAACGGAGACGCCTAACCATCGTTGCCACGGTTCGTACCTTTTTCGAGATGAAGGACAACAGTAATCGGCTGGAATATTTCGATGAATGTTCGAGCAATTGGCCCTTCTTCTTTGTCGCAGCAGTCAATGTACCCTCCTTGTGGCGCACGTGCCTGACAATAGCCACAAGCACGTTGTCAGGGTCTGCTCAGTACCTGCGTCTCTCAGAGTCGTAACTTGATCCTGAGGCACCGCTACATGATACAGGATCAGTGTGCCGCTTCGAAGGTCACCGTCAGCACGACAACCATGTGGTGTGTGTGGCGATTAGGTGAAAACCAGGTACATGCAAGCCTTGGGCGTGCTCAAAAGTGCATCTACGGATGTTGCCCAGCTGTGCACAGTGCATCTAGACCTTGAACTCACCGTTGCATTTGTTTGTTGTGGATCATTTTCTCCCAATGTCACAGCCACACAGTTGGTGCTCTATCTTACTACTCTTACTCAGCTGCGGCCGTGAAGGACTGGTCTAATGTTTCTCGTGGAAGACGCCAACATTCAAGCAAACAACGCTGTTCTCCTGAACGAGATTCACCAACCATCGATGCTGCAACTCGCTATTATGCCTGCATGAGTCGACAAATGCTAGGGTAACCCTGTTGTACCTCGTCTTTGATAACGAAAATTTGAGCCGCAACAGGAGGTATAAAACTACTCAACTTAGCGATCACGATGGTGTCATTGCTACTCTAAAATTAAAGGCGATACGACTGGACTGGTGCACAAAGTGTTTACTCCTCTACCACAAATGACAACGCTTAAAAATAGCTCACGATTGCTGTGAATTCTCGCGCTCCACCGTCTCTAAAATGAGCCAGATCCCAGCTCCGCTGAGAGGCCACTGAGCTGGGGAAGGGAAGGGTGCGTTGGAGGAGGATGGTGCTTTTAGGTGGACGGGAGGACTGTGTGTCTGAGCTGGCGGAGGAGGGTAGGTGGAGGCGCGCTTGGTTCATCTCCTCTGGCTTTTGCTACGGACTCTGTGTGCACTTTGGATGCACCGGGTTCGACTGGTGATCGAAAGACAGAGCGATGCATGGAACAGCAGCGCAAGCCGTGGAAGGATGAGCACCAGTCGACTGATCCCCAAGTAGTGTGTAAGCGTTGCGCACGACCTGAAGAACAGCAAAATGCGCGGGCTAGGGTGACCAGTAGACTTCCGAAGAACATGCTGCACGGCTTGCGACAATGCGGGTGTGTCAGGCGAGACGCATTGCTTAGAAAGCCTAGAGTAGGGTGAAGCCCCCTCCAAGTTTTTTCAGCGTTCCTAATAGCACTTAATACTTTATAAAACCTGTAAAGCGGGAACAACATACGAAATAAAATATCAGCTTCTAGAATTAAACGGCAACAATTTCAAACACTCAAAGCATTTATTAAGCACTGTGTGCGAAAGGCACCAAAATGGAAAAAGCGCCCATATACTTGTGCGTAAGCTGCGTTCAGGAAGAGAAAGCTAGCTACAATTTTTTTCTTTAATTGCCCTGTAGTATTCCTCACTCTGTCAAATGTAAAATGCCTTTGAGCCTTCCGGCTATAAAAATAAACGAGGAATTGTGGCAGAACCAATCTCATAATGAATATCGACGCAACGCTGTTCATTATTGAAGCGATGTAGCGACACACCATGCTGTGACCACAGAGCACAGAACGTGCTGCGCCATCTCACGGCCGCACCGTGATGTGCGGGCATGGCGCGCGCGTTAAGGTATTCTCACAAGATTCAGAGCGCATATACGAGGCAGGTTTGGTTGTGTGATGCACTGGGGTTAATTACTATTTTTTTGTAACCGATGAGCAGCACATAGCCAATCACCCAAATTGGGGTCAAAGGGGTTCATGGAGGAACGGCTAACACCCAGTCGCACATACTAAAGATCCATGTTCCCGTCAATGAGGTGGGTTTATGAGCGGGACATGCCAAGTGACTTATTAGAAGTGACATAAGCTGGCGTGATAAAGGCTCATTAAAGCACCGCGTAGACACAGGGTCATACGCCCAGTGACTAGGCTTAGCATAGAAGAGGTCCATGGAACAGTGGCACATACACACTAACACTTACCCCATGACCTTGGTTAGTCCGACTGTTTATTATCTACCCAGTTTCATCCGCACAACAAACCGCAACTGTAATCAAATGACCATGGACTACGCAATGAGCCAAGTAGTGGAATAATGGTTAGACAGTAAGTCAAACACTCTCCTTATATGGGCGATGTTCCTGGAGAATCGTAATCGCAATAAAGATTATATTCAGGCATAGTGTCATTCATATCGCCATGGTGACCTTATGAAACGTTGCCACATGCTCAGTGCAGCACCACTGGTTTCCTCCAGGAAGGCGGATAACCTGACCAGTTGGCATATATTCATGGTTGTTTGGAAACAGAGACAGAAGCAGCAACGAAAAATAAGGAGACACAACGAGCGCTGACTGGAACACAACTTTGTTCACATGAGGAACAAATACGTGAGAACTCATGGAGAGGAGGACACAAAAGGAAAGCGATAATGTGCACTTTCAACACCTTCCGTCCTGATTTAAGATTTCCCACTCTAACGGTGATATCGAAGGTAAATAGCTGTCACTGTCTTTTGTTTCCTGATAAGGGAAGCTTCAACAACCTCCCGAGTTTGCGATTTCCGATTGCGGTACAGCACCGATGTACGTGTGCATTGCAGAATACACCCTCGATTTCTGCAACGAGCAGACAAATGCAAACCCGGTGCAGCATTTAGCGAATTGGTGGGATAGCACAGGCAAACTTTTAAAGAGAGTCCACCCTGCCCAAGGACATCTATTTCTTATTCCTTATCATTTGCAGAGCAACGCCGCTGCGATTTCTTTCATGTAATTTATTTCTCGACAGCACTTGTTTTTAATAGAATTTCCTTTCTCGTGTATGCCCTCCTCTTCATGCCCTCACATTTATTCCTTGTGAGACTAAAATTTCGTTCCAGCTTGCCCTCACTGTGTCTCGTCCTTCTTCCTTGTTTGTGATTACGCGTCCAAACACCTATGAATCAATGTTCTGCAGAGTAACAGATTTGGCTTTCCGCGAAGTTAAGTTCCTTCTGCAGGTGTACATCATCATCATCATCATCATCAGCCTGGTTACGCCCACTGCAGGGCAAAGGCCTCTCCCATATTTCTCCAACAACCCCGGTCATGTACTAATTGTGGCCATGCCGTCCCTGCAAACTTCTTAATCTCATCCGCCCACCTAACTTTCTGCCGCCCCCTGCTACGCTTCCCTTCCCTTGGGATCCAGTCCGTAACCCTTAATGACCATCGGTTATCTTCCCTCCTCATTACATGTCCTGCCCATGCCCATTTCTTTTTCTTGATTTCAACTAAGATGTCATTAACTCGCGCTTGTTCCCTCACCCAATCTGCTCTTTTCTTATCCCTTAACGTTACACCTATCATTCTTCTTTCCATTGCTCGTTGTGTCGTCCTTAATTTGAGAAGTACCCTTTTCGTAAGCCTCCAGGTTTCTGCCCCGTAAGTGAGTACTGGTAAGACACAGCTATTATATACTTTTCTCTTGAGGGATAATGGCAACCTGCTGTTCATGATTTGGGAATGCCTGCCAAACGCACCCCAGCCCATTCTTATTCTTCTGATTATTTCCGTCTCATGATTCGGATCCGCCGTCAATACCTGTCCTAAGTAGATGTATTCCCTTACGACTTCCAGTGTCTCGCTGCCTATTGTAAATTGCTGTTGTTTCCCGAGACTGTTAAGCATTACTTTAGTTTTCTGCATATTATTTTTAGACCCACTCGTCTACTTTGCCTCTCCAGGTCAGTGAGCATGCATTGCAATTGGCCCCCTGAGTTACTAAACAAGGCAATATCATCAGCGAATCGCAAGTTACTAAGGTATTCTCCATCAACTTTAATCCCCAATTCTTCCCAATCCAGGTCTCTGAATACCTCCTGTAAACACGCTGTGAATAGCATTGGAGATATCGTATCTCCCTGCCTGACGCCTTTCTTTATTGGGATTTTGTTGCTTTCTTTATGGAGGACTACGGTGGCTGTGGAGCCGCTATAGATATCTTCCAATATTTTTACATATGGCTCATCTACACCCTGATTCCGTAATGCCTCCATGACTGCTGGGGTTTCGACTGAATCAAACGCCTTCTCGTAATCAATGAAAGCTATATATAAGGGTTGGTTATATTCTGCACATTTCTCTATCACTTGATTGATAGTGTGAATATGGTCTATTGTTGAGTAGCCTTTACGGAATCCTGCCTGGTCCTTTGGTTGACAGAAGTCTAAGGTGTTCCTGATTCTATTTGCAATTACCTTAGTAAATACTTTGTAGGCAACGGACAGTAAGCTGATCGGTCTATAATTTTTCAAGTCTTTGGCGTCCCCTTTCTTATGGATTAGGATTATGTTAGCGTTCTTCCAAGATTCCGGTACGCTCGAGGTCATGAGGCATTGCGTATACAGGGTGGCCAGCTTCTCTAGAACAATCTGTCCACCATCCTTCAACAAATCTGCTGTTACCTGATCCTCCCCAGCTGCCTTCCCCCTTTGCATATCTCCTAAGGCTTTCTTTACTTCTTCAGGCGTTACCTTCGGGATTTCGAATTCTTCTAGACTATTTTCTCTTCCATTATCGTCGTGGCTGCCACTGGTACTGTATAAATCTCTATAGAACTCCTCAGCCACTACAACTATCTTATCCATATTAGTAATGATATTGCCGGCTTTGTCTCTTAACGCATCCATCTGATTCTTGCCGATTCCTAGTTTCTTCTTCACTGTTTTTAGGCTTCCTCCGTTCCTTAGAGCATGTTCAATTCTATCCATATTATACTTCCTTATGTCAGCTGTCTTACGCTTGTTGATTAACTTCGAAAGTTCTGCCAGTTCTATTCTAGCTGTAGGGTTAGATGCTTTCATACATTGGCGTTTCTTGATCAGATCTTTCGTCTCCTGCGATAGTTTGCTGGTATCCTGCCTAACGGAGTTACCACCGACTTCCATTGCACACTCCTTAATGATGCCCACAAGATTGTCGTTCATTGCTTCAACACTAAGGTCCTCTTCCTGAGTTAAAGCTGAATACCTGTTCTGTAGCTTGATCTGGAATTCCTCTATTTTCCCTCTTACTGCTAACGCATTGATCGGCTTCTTATGTACCAGTTTCTTCCGTTCCCTCCTCAGGTCTAGGCTAATTCGAGTTCTTACCATCCTGTGGTCACTGCAGCGCACCTTGCCAAGCACCTCCACATCTTGTATGATGCCAGGGTTAGCGCAGAGTATGAAGTCTATTTCATTTCTAGTCTCGCCGTTCGGGTTCCTCCACGTCCACTTTCGGCTATCCCGCTTGCGGAAGAAGGTATTCATTATCCTCATATTATTCTTTTCCGCAAACTCTACTAATAACTCTCCCCTGCTATTCCTAGTGCCTATGCCATATTCCCCCACTGCCTTGTCTGCAGCCTGCTTCTTGCCTACCTTGGCATTAAAGTCGCCCATTAGTATAGTGTATTTAGTTTTCACTCTACGCAGTGCCGATTCCACGTCTTCATAGAAGCTTTCGACTTCCTGGTCATCATGACTTGATGTATGGCCGTAGACCTGTACAATCTTCATTTTGTACCTCTTATTAAGTTTCACAACAAGACCTGCCACCCTCTCGTTAATGCTATAGAATTCCTGTATGTTACCAGCTATATTCTTATTAACCAGGAATCCGACTCCTAGTTCTCTTCTCTCCGCTAAGCCCCGGTAGCAAAGGACGTGCCCGCTATTTAGCACTGTGCATGCTTCTTTTGGCCTCCTAACTTCACTGAGCCCTATTATATCCCATTTACTACCCTCTAATTCCTCCAATAGCACTGCTAGACTCGCCTCAGTAGATAACGTTCTAGCATTAAACGTTGCCAGGTTCATATTCCAATGGCGGCCTGTCCGGTGTACAATATAACCCAGATGTTATTAAATCCGCCCCCCCCCCCCCCGCTTGTAGCGGCTCGAGGTGTCGTTTGTGCCGACGAATAACCAACCCATCGACAAGTGTATTCAGTTATAGGAATGAAGGAAAAGGGCTTTCTTTGTGGTTAGTTACACTCTGTGATGATACGGGAGCCCACGGCTTGCAGGAGCAGATCAAATGACTGAGTTCACATCAGGACAAGTCAGCCTTACTGCTCGAATGGTCTCCGATTTCTATGCCGTCTTCTTCCCTAGGCGACTAGACTAGCGAACCTCATGACTATTGCGGTCAATCACAATTGTCCAATCGATAGCAGTATACCACCCAGGATGTGACACTGTTCCTCCGAACACTGCTTCCAATGGTATGGAATAGGTGACCATGTGGCAACTTGGGGATCCAAGGTTGGCGCCGCTCTTGCGTAGGCGTTGACTTGGCACTTTCATCATTACATCAGGCGGTTCGGTACCGGTAAAGGGGCCTTTTCTGGACCCGTTAACAATTGGTGTCAACGCTCTGTTGAATTCTGAACACGCGCTGATGAATGGATGAGGTTGCGTCGAGGGAAAAGTCTAGTAAATGGTCTGAGCCGTTTTGAGGCGCAAAAGACACATCCGTCGCCAAGAGATTCGACCTGAAGGTGACCAGCTGTCGGATTGCCCGAAGCGTCGATGTTTGCCCACCGTGCCAGGAATTGTTCTAAAAGTGATAGCTTATGTCACAATTCATCTCAACGGCAAAGCGCTCACTATGTTGTCACCTTCACCCTGATAATATTGTTACAAGCATGAACACACTCTGGTCAATGTGCCTTAGCGATATGCCTACTGGACTCTATGCTCCCTGCATCGATTTACTAAGTTTTACCCACTCTCTCTCTTACTCCTCTTTTTTCCTGGTCAGCTATTGGTAAGACAGAAATAGGATGCCTATCTCAATAATACCGACAGCGATTCGTACAAAAGAGGTTCCTAAAAAAATACCGTGGGTTCATTGCTTAAAACCTTGCCTCTGGCCGCTTGAATTCTTACTCTCGCTCCCGCTTGACCTCGAATTCCTGCAAAATCAGACTCTATCTAGGCAGTCTCACCCTTTTTCCTGACATTTCCTTAAGCCATGCAAGAGGGCAATGGTCGCCCTCTACCATGAATTTTGTGTCTTCATTAGAGTATCCTAGCCTTTGAACGGTCAATATAGTGCTAAAACACTCTTTCTCCGAGGTGCTAAACGCCATTTCTCGCCGTGTCAGTTATCGACTGAGGTATAGCACAGGATGCTCTCGAAAGCGTTCATTAAGTTGGTCAAGGACGACATCAAGGCCAGGTTTGCTGGCGTAACGCCAGACAATAAATCTTCGGCAAAAGTCTGGTGAGACAAGCACTGGTCGTGAAAACAAGGCATCCTACTCAATACAATCATCAGATTCCGAATAAGGCTCCACAAGTCTTCTACTTTTGTGCAGCTCACGCACTAATATTTTCTCATAGTAGATAAATATTCCTAGAGAAATAACCAAGAAAACATCGCGTAAATGACGCGCTCAAAACTAAAGAAAATTTGGGGCGTATTTCTGAAGACTTCCACGCAGGCTCTAAGCGATATTCAGAACACTGTCGTTTTATGAATATACGTGCGAGACCCGCAGAGACGCCTTGTTTCTCTGTGTCGGAGCAAACCACGCCTTACAGCAACAGCACAAACGCTTCCTAAATTGTTCTGTTAAACAACGGCTCCGCTAACTAACGCGTCATTCTCCCAAAGAAAAAATCTCGCGGCCACTTGTGAAAAGGGAACTGAGACTCAAGCGCACCACTACAGGCCTTCAAACAAGAACCTAGACTTGGCAGCGCAAGCGTATCTCACGCAAAAAAAAAATTGAAGCTTAACCGCTTCAAAGGAAGAACGCCATATCGATAAAAATAAGTTTTAAAAATTATGTGTGCACAAGGTTTCTCTTTCAGAATGTAAGTGAGCTACTCAAGCAATCAACCTAAACAAAGCTCCTAACTCTATTACCGAAAGAATCTATCCAACAAAAAGCGTGTAACTTGACACTATAATGAAAGAAACAAGCAGTTCCCACACAACACGTACACCACTTTTAATTCTAAACACGCTACGATCGCGTCATATCTTTGAGCAGTACAGGAGGAGGACGTTGTTTGCATGCTCTTGCCAAATTTGGAAACCATGCAATACAAAGGGCGCAAAAGGCATTGCCCAAGCTAGAGACGTCAGATACCTCGTTCTATCAACATGCCTTTATGGCATTGGTCTGCAAATTCACTGCCTTGTATGGCCACTTCGCATCTCCTTAGCGCCGCGCTTTGCCGGCTCATACAGGTTGCACGTTAAAAGGTATCCAACGTGGGGGAACATGAATGCCCCCTGGCTTTTGTCCTTCTGCGTGCCGAACGTCGCTTTCTTTTCTTCCTCGTCTTGCGGCTCGGACCCGCACTGACCTGAAAAATTCCAAGCGGTAAGCGCGGCTTTCTCTTTCGCAATGGTGGATGGATGCATGGAAAAAACTCTATTGACGTCCATCGGTCCATTCCCTAGCACGTAGTGGGCCGCTCCCACGTCGGGACCGAAAGAACTAGCCTCGCCGCCGCATCACAGGCCCATTAGAGTGCCAAGAGTTCGGCTAAGAAATCGGGAATGTGTAGGGCAGCCTCCTACGATGGCCCTCTCTTTTAGCCTTTTGCGATTTACTCTGGCGCGTTACCATCTCTACTGCATTCCTGAATTTGCGACACCTTGTTCTCAAGATAGCACGCTATCTGCTACAACTTTTCGAGTATCTTTTCTTTCTTCCCTTTGGCAACTCCTCAGCCAGATCAACTTCCTGAAATGTTATCGGCGAAATCGGAAAGATTTTCTCCTTCAGTTTAATTACTTCTCCTGATCCAGCTGTTTTATCCTGTTTCTTTGCACTGTGTTCGTCGTCGTAAATCAGAGCTGGACTTTCTTCATCAATTTCTCTGGGGGAAATCAGAAATATTTGCTCCTCCAACTTAAATACTTCTCCGGAGCTAGGCTTTTCATGCTCTGTTCTTGTGGTTTGCTGCCCCCGAGGGCAAGATTGCAACCGTGGAAAAGGCTTTTGATCTTACAGGGAGCTACTGCTCTGTCACTGCAAACCATGATTTGCCATATGGTCATCGGCCAGCAGTGCAGCGCTCTTTGCATGCACACCTTCCAGCCCGTCCTTTACAGAAAGACGCGTGGTATGCATCAGGGTCTCGTTAAATCGCTCTAAGCAGTTTAAATGGCCCATTTACTGATGTTATCCGCCCCAGGTCCTTTCACCCACTCTGCAAAATTATCCATCAGGCGACACGCAAACGCGACAAAGCTCTCAGTAGACTTCGTTTTGGTCTTGAAATCTCCACCGAAATTCTTTGCAGCGAGCCTTTATTTTGCGAACAAACTGGGGCTTACTTAGCTGTACACGCCTGCCTCGAGTGCACTCAGTAAAGTTACAACTTGTGACGCTCCTCCTGGCAGATACTCAAGGAACTTCTCCGGCCAAGTGTGCTGGTGAAATTATCACATCTCACAAATCCATTCAAAATCATTCAGTTAAAGAGCGATTTCGTCACCCGTTTTTACGGCTAAATCAAACTCGCAATTTCCACGCTTTCAGTGTGTGGCGGCGTCGCATCTACCCTGCGTGCTGATCTCCCTTGCTCTAGTGTTATTTTCGCCCGCTCAATTTATGCCCGCTTTTGTTACATCACTTCCTGCCCCTTCTCTTCCTTGTTGTGTTCCTTCTTTTATTCCGTTGCTGTCTCTCACGACTTATCTTTTCCAAGGCATCCGTGAGCTGGTCCTGTAACTCGTCCGTGTAACTGCTTTATGGTGCCCTTCATTCAAGTTTGCTCGAGCCGTTAAAGACTCCACTGTGATGCTTCTGCTTTACTGAGCCAAAAAAAGGAGTTCTGCTGATCCTGGATCCACAGAAGTCGCTCTTGCGCCCACAGTTTACCCCAAGCACCCAAGGTTCGTCTCTCTCAGCGGGACGTTCACACGTCCGCCGATGGCAGGTGGCGGGGACTGCCTTTTGCGGCTCTTCCGTAAAGCTTCCTCGAGTCGTGCAAGACTCCATGCAGTTTCGGTGACGGTTGTGCTGCCTAAGCCGCCTAAAGGACCTCTGCTGATTTCAGATCCACGGAAGTTACTTTTCCGTCTACCGCTTACACCTTGCTTACGAATATGGCCAGGTCCGTCGATCACAGATGGTGAAGGACTGCCTTCTTGATCATATGGCTTTTAACCAGATTGGTTTATCTCGAGGCGGTTATGGGCCAAGAATCCACCAAGCACATCGACGAGTACGTAGAGCAGTGGGCACGAAAAAAGGTTTTTTGTTTTACATTAGTTACACTGGCTACTGGAACGCAAGTCCCTCCAATGGAGGGGCATATTAACCGCGTTACGTCACATTAGGACACGGCATCCTCACAGCTTGGATGGGCTCCGTTTTTGATCCCGTCTTCTTCCCTGGGTGACAGACTAGGGAATCTGATGACTATATCGCGGCCAATCACAATCATCCAATCAGTCGCAATATCCCACCAAGGATTTCACGCCGTCCCGTCAAACTCCACCTCCGATGGTATGGAATAGGTGACCGTATAGCAACCTGGAAAGCCAAGGCCGGCGCCGTTTTTCGTTAGTCATCGACTCAGCCTTTTGCAGGGTTAGTGCGGGCTGTAAGTACACGTAGTGGTGCCTTTTGTGGCCCCGTCAACAATCGGTGTCAGCGATGCGTTGACTTCTGCATAGGCACTGAAGAATGAGCGGAGCTTTTTGCTGCCAAATGGCCAGTTATTGTCCTTGGCCATGTTCATACGCAAGATCCTGCACTCAGGCGTTAGAAAAAGTAATTCGTCGAAGTGTGAATTTTAAATATTTTTCTTATGCGCCAGCATCAAGCAATGTCTTCTAGTCGACCAAAGAAACTACTAGGAAGGTCATAACTTATCCGTCACTCAGCTGGCCGGTTTTTTGAGGAATGATTCAGTGGTATGAAATCAAGAACATGTACTGTAAAAAAAAAGAAAATATTATTTACGCAATTATGCTTTCTACTCTTGCGAAATGGGTTGTTCCATTTTGTTATATATATGAGCTTGCAAGAGATACAGATGGCAAAACAAACAAAATACTGAATATTACATGTGCCAGAACATAAGCTTTATTGACTAAATCTATTCTTGAGCATAAAGATTAACTGAGCGTAACATAATCAGCATGGATGCATTTGAACGGCGCCTGGCGAGGGTACTTGTTGACAAATTGGGTGAGGAACTTGATGTGCTTGGTGCGAGTGTATGAACCAGGCATCCAGGGCTCGCAATTGCTGGGAGCGTAATCGTAGTTGACGTCATAAACAGCGATGGTGTGGTTATATGTGTTGTAGTAGAACGTCTCGCCAGGGAACTGCATGAACGAGAGCCCAAATGAAGCACAGTTACTGTATGTGCGTTTTTTAATGAAAACGTACGCATATTTATATGCTGCTCATTCAACAAGAAGCTGATGAATTCGCAATAAGGCACGGATACTCTACAACGGACCTGATCAAATGGTAAAGGAACGCACGCACACCTTCCCCCTTCCACACACATCTCACACATGTACACACGCTCTCTCTCACGCACACATACACAAACACATATACACACATACACACATGTTCCAAAGAAAAGTCAACAGGCAAGCGCCACTCATATCTTTATTCAGCGACGCCATGGTGGAATATTTCTCCAATGTGTACACATCACCAGCTGCACTATCATAAAAAAGCTCCAAACATTCATTGATAATGACGTTCTAATACATGCCTCAAGAAATGCAGGTTTTTACAAATAAAAAACAGAACATGGCAAAGTAATTCTACGCAAGCCCGCGCAACGTGAAACTTTCACTGAATGAATCATCAGTCAACTGAGACGTTCTCCATTCGAAAAAAATAATTGTTCGCCCCCCTTTAAGCGATGCAGATGTAAACAAGAAACGACAACCGGGAAGGCAGACTGATTGGATGAAGGTAGCCATAAGCTTAAAATGGATGTAGTGCATGTTCGTAACGGTAAACCCCACAATACTACACTGCACCCCGCCACGCTGTGTACTGTTCCATATGAAATCTTTCCAGCCAGAATAAAACAGAATGAAGGAAGCACGGCAGGGAGCGAAAGGCGCCAGGGAGACCGAGCCCAGCTAGAAAAAGCAAGCGCCTGAAAGAGCCGCGACGAAATGTCTCAGCAAGTCTGGATTCTTGCTCCGTGATCCCGACGCCGCCACTGAGGAAAGGGCTGGCTTCATGGAGTGCTCACTTGTCAAGGCTGGCTGCGAGACGTAATCCTTTCTCCTAACTTTCTGCTTCTTTTATGAAAACCATGCAGCTCCTCTAGACGCCTCCGGCGCCACGCACCACAGCGGTGAAGGCAGTAGATCCACAACAAATTCCGGATCCAAGATTTGAAGTGTATGGTGTCCTGTGTCTGCCTTTTGAATGTAGCTGTCGGAAATGACAGAACTTCAGCTTACTATAAGTTACAGCTTGAGTGATATTGTGAACAAACATAAGAAGGAATCCTGAAGCAATATTTTTTAAAACTTGTTTGGGACTAACAAGCGTACGTAATGTGGTTATGTACAAACGGTGGGAGGACCTCGTTTTGTTCTCGCAGCTTGTCCGGATGCTCCCATTTGTCTGCCCCGATAACAGCTGGAGCTTTTGACTCAAGGTTACTTGAAGGTCGTCGACAGCAGCACCTAAAAAGTATTTCATGCTAATTCACCTATGAGTTTTCTGCATACATTCGCGCCATATTCGGGGCGGGGGGGATAAATCGTTCCTCGCTAACGAAGCAGAAGCGTCGCTGGTGCATTCAGCTTCGTTCATTCTTCACGCTTTGTCCTTTGCATGGAGTGTGCGCATGTGTATGCGCTTATTCATCACGCCATGTATGCATCTACTAGGATCCTGCGAAGTTCCTGTAAGAGCTGCTTACTCTCACGAGCATCGGACATCAAAGGACGATGATCGAGATAGGGGGCGCTGATGTTGGGAAAGGAAAGTTTGGGAATCAGGAAACGGGTAATTTATGCTGCTACTGCTTATTTGCACCATCTCTTCCTGTGGGAGAGACTTGTAACTGCTGTCATACTTCGTTACCCGTGGACAACTTCGAGGTGTGCAACGGTTTAGCAAGGTGAAGCGACATAAGTGACACTTGACAAATGGTGATAGTTTAGGGCAGCGTCTTGCTTCGTTGTTTTCCTCAAAAGTTGTACAATAATTTTCGTTTCCTTTGCGGACGTTAAAACGACAATAGGCGTTATGATTGCATAGCTGTCAACGTAATTTCTTCAATTGGAACAGTTGCGGTGAAATAGCAAGTTTTGACATTCACTGTTCTGTTTTTCGCTTCTTTAGCATAGAATCAAACTATATTTTACGTATCACAATTAGCATGGTCCAAAAAAGATGCAGTTGATGATCATGATGTGTGGTGTTTCATGGTGCAAGGGCCAATTGTGGCCAGAGCACCAGAGCAATGTTAATAATGCTCTGAAATGGTGCTACCTAAGGTGTTTTATGTAGTATGGCTGTAAATGGACTTAAAATTAGCGCAAGATGTTTAAAACTATGCAATAAATGTAGGATCGTGCGCGCATTTAGGAATTAAATGTCTCAGAGTTGACGGTATTCAAATATAAACAAGATGAGAACAGTGCCTGTGAATAGTCATGCGATAGTCTCAGTTGGTGTATACTTATGCAAGGCTAGAGGATGTTGCTCGGTCTCCAGAATAATCAAACACCTGCTGATCAGGTGCAGTGAGACCGGCGACAAGTATGAGATGATAGCAATTCTTTCCTTCCATGTAAAAGGCTTGGCTGCAAACCGATCATTCATGGCTTCGTGCCTCGGTGGCGCGAAAATTTCAAGGTGCGGTAAAGGCCATAGTCTCGATATTAACTTATACTGGTTTATCACCCGCTTTTGTATTAATCTTTCTTTTCAGTGTTGTAGAAGCACGATAATATATTGCATTTCGGCCTGAACTTCCTTTTGAGTATACCTTTAGGTGCTCCCTTTCTACCTCGTTTTCGAACAGACTGAATGGTTATTGGCGTGAGATATATCGACTTTCTCTATTTGCTCACCCTATCCTCAGGGGACCGGAGATCTCCAAAAACGAGCGTTTTCTTTCTCCCTCGAGACTTATCGTATGTAGCCGCATATAAGTCAGCCTTCTGTGTCTCCATGTGTTTCAAGTATGCCGAATCTGATTCGTTGCAAACCTGGAATAAAATACAAAACATAACGTCACTGGTAAAATAGAAACTGCAATTATTGCACCGCTAAAAATTACAATTACAAAAAATATTGCATGTTGTATCACGCACATAATTATCGGTCTTTCGCAGGACCACAAAAGCTACTACAGAAGTGTCATTCACTCTGCAAAGCACGAATTGTTTAACGACATTGAGTCATTCTCGTTCTCCTATGCATGATTAATTTAGAATATACAGCTTTTCTATAGGAAGTTTAAATGTAGAAAAGGTGGCATTACTAAAGGGGAATTCCTAGGCGAGTCTGACTCACCTTGCGGACAAGTTACGTGAGCTTCAGAAGACTAATGAACAGAATTTATTAAAGTCCCTTTAGTACAGCTTTTGGGGCCGTTGCTTATGTAGTGAATTTCGAGGCACTCCCTTGTCGCAGTTTTTTTAAATCCTGAAAGTCGGATAAATAGGAGGTACTCCTCATTTAAATTCAATGGTAAATCCAGACAGTATTGTAGCCTACCGACATGGTAGCACAGAAAAGGCGGGCCCGCCATCATATAAGACGGAAATGTCCCGCGACGAAACGCCCGGCGTCGCTCGAAACTGAACCTTTCGGCCAGTCACAGCAAAAAGTGATACGGCGAGCTTTTCTTCGCAAGCATGTGTTGCTTGTGCAGTGTCACCTTTTGCCGCGACATGAAATCATTCAAGTTTCATCTGACACATCGTGATAGAGCGTTTCCCATTGATGTAGCAGAGGGACGTGCTTGGTTATGATATAGTCACGTGGTAGTTATGGTCAAGGACACAGTGAACAACATTGAGGGATGAAACTACTAAACGGAATGATAGCTCCGACTATCATTCTACCTGTCAAGCACAATTCACGTCGCCCATACAAGGAGATCACACAAGGTTCGGTGACAAGCAGCAACAAATAGAACCATCGTAAACATTCGGGTGTGTTCGAAACATGCGGGCGCGTCTTGCGCTGAGCGGTAACTTTAAGCTGTTAGTGGTCAAAATTAAGTACCCGAAAAAAGCGTAAGTACACGTGTCAATACTGCCTTGAGTGATCTTTGAAATGTTATGACACTTTTTTTCTAATTAGGTGCAATTTTTAAAATTTAGGAAGTATGGGTACCATGAAATGGGACGGCCTCTAAATTTGCCATGTACGCATGTGCCCACAAAGAAAAAATATTAAGACTGAATTTCTTATGTTTATTCATGTGAAGGTCACGTTACTAGCAGCAAAGTATGTCCGTTTCGCCCAACTTACATTTGCTTAATGGCGTGTTCACAGAGTTTATAGCGTTTTATAAAAATCTGCATGCTTAAAAGGAAGACGATCCTCTACGGAAGTCAAAGAACATGAAACATATTGCCCTCCAAATATCTAACATAGCAAATTATTTACTTTGTAGACTCACATTGGAACCGTTATCGCATCACCAAGCTCTTGAGCGCATGAATGAAGGAATGTTTGCAATTTCCCTCACTATGAGAAGCAGCTAACCCATAGTTGGTGAACGAAAACACGCAGTAGCGTTTCACTGCTACGTGCGGTCTACTTTGTTGCAATATTTGAAGATGCCCTCGAGCAACCTTCTTTAGCGACATTATTAAATAGACATGCTCCTTCAGCAGCTGTAATGTAGAAGGCCAAGCATATTTTATTGGCCAGGGGAACGCCGACGCGGTTCACTTGCGCGCAGGTGCGCTAACATCGGGCTCCGCAGTTTCTATGTTTTCCTGGTGGTCCAGTTTCTGCTAACGGCCCAAAGAGCACAAAATTCCATCCATGAATTCAATACATCCGACGATACCAAGTTTTTGCACCTACGACCCAATTCGGTGGATTCACGACCGAAAGAAGACCTCCATCACGTGGCAGCCGAGATAAGCCTTCCGAGGAGTAAAGGACGGCGGCGGTCACTAAACCGTCGACGCCGGCGAATGCGCACGATGCATCGGAGACGCTAACGCAGATGGCGGCCCGTACACCGTCGTCCAGAGGGGACAACAGCTCTGCGCGTGCCTCAAGGAGCCGTGAATCGACTGCAGAAGAGCGAATGAATATTTCTAACGCCCAACCACGTCCGAAACCGGCCACTATGGTCAACGAGCAAGCCAACGATTCCCAACGGTGGATCCGCACGACAACGCGCTTCACTGAAGCCTATGAAGAGGGCTGCGGAATTACCCGTCGTGATTGCTTAGTGGCTATGGTGTTGGGCTGCTAAGCACGAGGTCACGGGATTGAAGCTCAGCCATGGCAGGCGCATTATGATGGGGGATTAAGGCGAAAACACCCGATTACTTTGATTTAGGCGCATGGTAAAGCACCCACAACGCCGTGGCTCATATTCAGAAAGGGGTTTTGGCACGTAAAACACCATTTCTTAGTTAATGTTTTTTAAGGCTGGAGGACGGCGCCACTTTCTTCCAAACAAAGCAGCAAGCTAGGAAGCGCCAACAAGTGGCGAGGAACGGCCCTCGTAACTGAAAGGAAGACAAATCAAAATCTCGTCGTCGACTCAGAAAATTCCTAAAACTACCACCCCTGCCGCACGACGACTTCAGGGTGATTATACGACCGCCCCAGGGCCTAACGATGCGGACTCTGACAAGCCCAACGTTAGCCGACGCGCCCATTGAGTGTGCCAAAAAAAAGTCACAGGTGAGCAGTTCTTGCTACGCATGAAACCGGCTCGAACATCACGATAGAGTCGACCCCATGCCAAAAGGTGGCAAAGCACTTGCGCAAGCTCACATCGAAGGTGGTAAACGGCAGGTCACACGTGGTAAACGCGTACGTTGCCACAGACGAGGGGCAGTACGTGGAGACCTTCATGGACTGCCGCCTCGCACTCCTCCCGAATCGATGAAAAGAAATCTCCGCTACGAAAGAAATAAGATGACGAGTAGGACGTTCGTGCCCACACCGGCTCCTGCTTTCTTCGATATTTTCGTTGAGAAATTCATCTCAATCTCTACGATTTCTGCATCAACGGATACCAACTTTTCTACAATGGGTGGCCTTTTCGTTAGTTTTTTGAGCTGCTTCTCTTCCGTGACGCCACGCTCCCCTCAGTCTTACGGCAAGGCCTAACCAGCGATCGCCGGGCAGGGTTAGTCCCGCCTCGTCATGGCAGAGAAAATGGTTGTTATAATGGATAGAGACGATCTTCCGCCGGAAGAATTTGGTGCGGAGCATGGCTGGTGCTCCGCCGCTGTAAAGAAAAATGCCCTGCGCGTCTCTCGTCGCGACAGCACCCGTGAAGCGGCAAGCAGCGAGGAGCACCGCGAGCGTCTCAATGGCAGCAGGAAGCCCATTAGCCTAAAGCACAAGATCATCAAGTCGTCGCGAATGCCTCAGCTCCCGAAGGAACACTGGAAGATTATCGCCCGCCCCAGGGGTGGCCTGGATGTTCAGAAAATGGGCTCCGCTCGGCTTGGTCGGGCCTTCGCCGCCGCGGTAGGACTCACGTCCGAGCAAGCTAGCCATGACATCGTCTGCCCCAACGCAACACAAAATATGATCGTCCTCAGCACCGCCTCTCGCGATAACGCAGTTGCTTATCTAAAAATGAATAGCATCACCCTGGGAATCAAACAGTACGAACTCAGCACTCACGAAGCCGCGCCGCACGCCACGTGTAAGGGTGTCATACGTCAAATTGATCTGTCGGAAAGCCAGGTCGACCTGGACAGAAGGATCCTCAATGACAGAAATCCATTAGCCCTGGGAGCCAAGCGAATCAAGAATAGCGAAACGGTAGTCATCGTTTTCGACGCCTACAAGGTCCCCAACTTCGTTTTCTATGGCTCGGCGCTCGTCAAGTGCTCCTTGTACCTCAGGCAGCACGACTGCTGCTACGCCTGCGGTAGACTAGGCCACAGAGCCGCCGTCTGCCCAGCGCCGGAGGACAAGCTATGCAGGAATTGCGGGGCCAACAACCCCGACGACAACCACACATGCTCGCCTACTTGCAGACCCTGCGGGGGCACGCACGCCACAGCGGACAAGATTTGCAAGCAAAGATTCCAACTCCCGTACATCGTTCGACGGAGGAGAAGGGAAAGAAATGCAGAATCCAGGAATCGAGACCTGTCGCCAGCACAGACAAGCGCCGACAGCGAACCGGCTAAATCTTCGAGCAGGCGCTCCCGCTCGAGAAGCCGCTCGAGGTCCAGGAGCTGTTCCCGCTCCAGGTCCAGGAGTCGTTCCAGGTCCAGGTCCCGGGGCCGCTCCAGATCGCGTAGCCACTGCCAAGGCCCACAGAACAGTGTCCGGTTCGAGGAGCCAGCCGGTGCTGAGAAACAAGGCGTCACATGGGCAGACAAGGTTCGGAGTGGAGGGAGAACTGCCTTAAAGTTAACGGGGGGTGTGGGGCCAGAGCATGGTTCGTCTGAAATAAGCAAGCTTAGGAAATAAAATGCCGAGATGCACAGCATAATCGACTTAATGCGAGCCGAAATAGCAGAGCTCAGGAAGGCTAACCAACCTCACAGCGCTCCAGTCCCTAGTTCAACCCCGTCAGAAATCCCTTCGGCGACCCCCCTCTGTCCAACCCCCTCGGGGACCTCACGCCGTTCCAGTCCCTAGTTCATCCCCCTCGGGGACCCCCTCTCCCCAAACCGCAGACGTTCCCATGGTCGTGGACGCAAGCCACACGGGCAACCCCACCAAAAGAAAGGCCGTTCCCAGCATGCCCGAAAGTGTACCGGCTAAAGCCAAGTCCGAAGTCAAAGAAATGTTGAATTCAATCTGCTACGAGATCAAGAAGATTACCGAACGACTATCTGCAGTGGATCAGCGACTCTTGTTCGTGGATCAGAAGTTAGACGCGCAAAGTGTAAAAAATTCAATGCTTCGAAAACAGAATGTCAGAGATAGAGTCCAAGGTGCCGGATATGGACATCAGGACGTCGACTCACATACGTCCCGTTTACTTCACCCATGGCACGTTGGTACCTACGCTGCCACCACTGCACATTCCCGGACCGATTAATAGAACCATCTCCCTCGAGACCCTAGCAGCAACGCCGGAAGGCGCTCTATACAGCATGGATGGCGCCACACACCAAATTTAGGATTTGGCAGTGGAACTGCAGGGGGCTCAGCCGTAAAAGGTGCACCCTGCAACAGTTTGTTCGCACTCACAAAGAAAAGCCACATGTCATTTTATTGCAAAAAACGATGACTGATCAGGTTTCACTTCAGGGATACAAAGCTCTTGCTATCCGTGGGGACGGCAGAGGAATATGCACATTAGTCAGCAGCAAGTTCACTTCCGTCGCACACGATCTAGGGGTCCGGCCTAGCAAGACGGAGTCCTCGCTAGTAGAAGTCATCCCAAGCCAATCCAACATCTCTAGCATTTTTATACTTAACGTTTATAGCAGCCCGAGCGATCACAGACAACGTTTCAAAACCATCATCCCTACGGCAACGAAACTCGCCGGAAACTCTCCACTGGTTGTGGCCGGCGATTTCAACGCCCCCTTTCATGCGTGGAACTACACGCACGACACGGTCAAGGGCAGAAGCCTGTGCCAGGAGGCGGGAGATGCGGGACTCTCTCTATTGACTGACCCAGCCTTTCCCAGCAGACGGGGCACCTCCTCGACGAGGGACTCTGTTCCGGATCTCGCCTTTGTTAAAACGCTGGCTCAGCCATGTGGTCGAATCTGCTCACAGACCTCGGTAGTGATCACTACATAACGGTCACCAGCTTACATGTGGAGCAGAAAAGAAAGAAGGCGTTTTTGGTGCCCGACTGGGACAAATTTCGTGAGATTCGCAAGGCCCGCGCCGCCCAAGGAGAAAAGCCGGAGAGTCTCGTCCAGTGGTGCGCACTAATTCTGCAAGATGTCTGCTTCACCACCAAAACCATAGAGATGGATCTACAGACAGACAATATGGATAGCAGGCTACGCACCTTCTCGAGGCTGAGCAATCACTTCTCGAGAGGTGGAAAAGTCAACGTTTGAATCACACGCTAAGAAAAAAGATAGCCGAGATAGACAAGCAGATCGACGAGCACTGCCAAGCCCTGTCTAGGCAGCAATGGGACGACATTTGCAATTCAATTGACGGGCAGATGCGCACAGGCGGGAAGTGGAATCTTCTCAAACATTTGCTGGACGACTCCAGCACCAAGTCAAACCAGAGAAGTGTCCTCCCTAAAGCGCTCCTCGAAGCCAAGAAGTCATCTTCGGAAAAGGACATGCTGAAGATGTTGGCTAAGAAGTACCTGCCGCTCAGAACTGTGGCCGATGATGCGGCATACCCAGTATACAAAGGGAAGCCGAACTCCGCGCTGGACGAGCCTTTCAAAATCAGTGAAGTCGGCGGCGCCCCACACGACCTCAATGGTAGGTCAGCCCGCGGCCCGGATCACATTAACAACAAGGCTCTCAGAAACCTAGAGGACGCATCGATCGAGTTTCTAACAGATGAGATAAATGGGCTTTGGGAGCAGGGAATTGTACCGGAAGAATGGAAGTTCGCGAAGGTCATACTAATCCCAAAGCCCGGTAAACCGCCGAGTCTGGACAACCTCCGCCCAATCTCACTGACGTCATGTGTAGGGAAGGTGGCCGAGCACGTCATCCATAACAGAATTGCCGAGTATATGGAAACCAACGACCTTTTCCCTCACAACACGATAGGCTTCAGGCCAGGCCTCTCCACCCAGGACGCCATGAAGCTTATCAAGATCCAAATCCTGGAACGCTGCACTCGGGACACGAGAGCCATCCTTGGTTTAGACCTGGAGAAGGCCTTTGATAACATCTGTCACGAGTTCGTTCTCGACGCCATCTCCAAACTTGGCCTAGGCTCGTCCTTCCATGCCGTCGTCAGGTCTTTCTTGAGCAAACGATGCGCCACTCTCAAGGCTGGAGATTGGTAATCGGAGAAAATGGAGCTGAACAGCAAAGGAACCCCCCAGGGCTCAGTCATCTCACCACTCCTCTTCAACATCGCAATGGTCGACTTCTCAATGTATCTAGGCAAGGTCAAGGGCATCGGTCACATGATCTACGCGGACGACATCACCATCTGGTGCGTGGGTGGCAGTGACGGACAAGTCGAAGCCGCTCTCCAGGAAGCTGCCGACACTACAGAGCGCTTTTCAACCAACACGGGACTCCGGTGCTCCCCAAAGAAATCCGAGCTCCTTCTCCACAGCCCAAGTAGAAAGGGCCGCAAGCCACAGAACTAGAATCCCCCCACTGAAATTGACGTTATTCTCTACACCAATTGCGGAGATCTCATTCCCAAAGTCGCGTCCATTCGAATCTTGGGAATGGCACTCGAAGAGGCGGGCACGAATAGCATCACCATTCACAAACTAGAAAAATAGACGGATAGCGTCATCGGTCTAATCAGGCGGGTAGCTAACAGGAGGAGAGGCCTGAGCGAAGACAGTCTGTTAAGACTAGTCCACGCTTTCTTGTTATGCCATTTTACGTACGTAGCGGCCATGCACGTCTGGAAGAGGGCCGAGCGAGACAAGCTAAATGCCATGATAAGGAGGGGGATCAAGAGCGCGCTCGGACTACCAAACTACACACGTACCGACCGACTCCTGCAGTTGGGTATTCATAATACCCTGGCAGAGATTGCAGAAGCACAAGAAAGGGCACAGTTTCTCAGGCTCTCCGGCACCAGGGCGGGCAGACGACTCCTAACTGAGATGGTCGTCCCCCCGGCCAGTGTCGAAGACGCCTGCCAGGGCCTTCCGAAAGAGCAGAATCATCACATCATAATATCGCCTGCCCCGCGCAATATGCATACCCAGCGCAACGTAGAAAGAAGGAAGGCCAGAGCGGTAGCGCTCCTACACCGCGCAACCGAACTCCCTGCCGGCAGCCGCTTCGTTGACGCGGCCCAGTATGGCAACAGCAACAATTTCTCGGTAGTGTCAATCAACCACAGAGGTTCGTCCGTTAACGCCGCTTCGGTACGAAGCACGTCATCACGTGCGGCCGAGCAAGTGGCCATTGCCTTGGCTCTCCTGGACGACGGACATGCCAATATCTTTAGCGTCTCCAGGGCAGCCATCCGCGCCTTCAGCGTTGGCGCCATGTGCAAGGAACCCTGCAGCATCCTCGACGGCAAAACCATCGCCACCCACACTCTCACGAGGTTCCCCGCTCACATGGAATTCATCATGGGAGGCCCCACAAACCTCAACGAGCTGGCCCACTCCAAGGCGCGAGGTCTCGCTTTCCGCGACCGTAGAGAACTCCAACGCCTGCCCGCAGTGGTGGAGAACAGAGATCAACCGACCACATACAACGAAATTGCGTAACACTTTTATCTCGGCAGGCGAGACTTTCCCCTTCCACAAGAAGTTAAATAGAGCGCAGGCATTGACCCTCAGATAACTGCAAACAGGTTCATATCCCAACCCGGCTTGTTTCCACAAAATTTATCCCGACACCTTTGCCACTAGTTCTTGCAGGCACCGCAATGACATCGTTAGCCTAGACCATATGCTCTGGCGTTGCCCCTCGTTACGAGGCCAAGAAGAAATCGACGAGGACAAGTGGCTCTCCGCTATCAAGAGCCCCGATGTCGGGGCGCAACTATGGGCTGTCCAGAGGGCCCACGATGCGGCGGTCGGGCAAGGCCTGACTGTCCCAACGTAGGAGCGGCCCGCAGTGTGCTGAGTCGCGTACCTCGGGACGTTATTAAAGTTTTGCATTCATCCATCCATCCAAATCTCCGCTACGTTACGCAAAACGTTGAAGTGACCCAAGCGAGCGTGCTAGGAGACTCTAAAAGTGCGGTTATCACCTTCTGTGGAATTTTTGTCCCCCGATACTTGCATTATCAGGGTGGGGCGAACTCGCTTGTTACCCTTAACGCAACACGGCACAACTGTGTAAAATCAACCAACAAGTCGGAGATCGGACCACTGTTAGCCGCAACCAGAATTTACAGTCTGCAAAATCTGAAGCACCCAAAAACCACCTCAAGGGCACGACAGCAGAGCGCGGTGCGCTCCACGTGGCGGAGAACACGTGATTGTGGACTGGAGCTGCAGAGAACAACTAAAGCCAGCTCAGCGCTGCCTCAATGATAACCCGAAGAAAACCCAGATGAAGGGAGACACCGCCTCGGTGTCCTACAAGGACTGTCCAAGTTGGTTCACATCCGAGGACGCACAAGCGTGCTTCTTCGTCCTTCCGAAAGGGATACAGCAAAGGGATACGTCCTTCCGGAAGGGGCCTTCCGAAAGGGATAAAGCAAGACCGACATCCCACTCTAAGTCCAGGTCAAGATCCCGTGCCATATCAGGAACGAGATTCCGAAACCTTGGAAATAACACCAAGGTCCCAGCCCACTCAAACAGGTAGTAAAAAACAAACCACAGTCTAAAGCGGCGGCTGGCAAAACAGTATCGGGGGCACAACCGCAGGTTAGCTACGCTCAGGTCGTATCTCCCTATTCCAAACAAATTACTCAAACTCCAGAATATTGTTACGTAGGAAGACGCAGACGAAAAGCTATTTACAAGTATATTTACAAGGAAAGGCGCCGCACTTGGCGAAGAAGCAACAGCCCGCGTTAGCCTCTAGTCGTCGTCGTCGTTTTCACCCTGCTCGCCTCTTTGTCATCGTAAATACTGTTCCAGAGCACTACCCCCGGCTGCAAAAGCGCCGTCCCAGAGCGACTAAACACCGGACTCGGAATCAGTGTAGTAGGCCTTGAGCCTACTGACGTGCACAGCATCACTAGGTGCTAGAGTAGAGGACGAGGTTGAACGCACAGGAGCAATTTCATACGTCACAGGCGTCACCTGCCGCAGCACGCGGTTGAGCCATGTGTATCGCGAAAGGAGTTTCTCGGAAAGTCTGACGTGACGAGATAGCGACAGCAGCAGCACGAGCGCACCAGGCGAAAACTGTAGGTCGTGGTGGCGGGCGTTGTACTGACGCTGCTGAGTGGTTTGCGAGGCCGTCAGTCGAGTGCGCGCAAGCTGGCGTGCATAGTCGGCAATTGCGATGGCGTCGCGCGCATACTCGCTGAGATCGCAGTAGGAGGAAATGCCGTGTCAAGGGTCAATGTCGGTTCGCGACCGTACAATAGATAAAATGGAGAAAATCCGGCGGTGCCATGCCGGGAAGAATTATACGCAAATGTGACGTAAGGAAGGGCAATGTCCCAATCGTGGTGGCCCTTGGCAACGTACTTGGACAGCATATCGGTAAGAGTGCGATTTAACCACTCTGTCAGGCCATTGGTTTGAGGATGGTATGAGGTAGTCAGCTTGTGTTGAATGGAACAGGAACGCACAATGTCGGCGATAACTTTCGAGAGGAAGTTGCGACCATGGTCAGTAAGCAGCTGTCGCGGGGCCCCACGAAGCAAGATAATGTCACGCAAGAGGAAGTCCGCAACGTTAGTGGCGCAACTGGTAGGGAGAGCCCGCGTGATAGCGTATCGGGTGGTGTAATCAGTTGCGGCGGCTACCCATTTTTTCCCAGAGGATGGCGTGGGAAAGGGACCAAGGGGGTCTAAGCCAACACGAAAGAACGGTTCCACAGGGACGGTGATCAGCTGGAGATGAACGGCAGGTAGCATATGAGGTGTTTTCCGAAGCTAGCAGTGATCACAGGCAGCAACTTAGCGTCGGACGGAGCAAGCGAGACCACGTCAATGGAAGCGGCGGCGGACGCAGTCGTACGTGCGGGTTACTCCAAGATGTCCTGTAGTGGGTGCGCCATGCATCTCAAAGAACATCGTCTATTGTAGATGTTTAGGCACGACAAGATGATCAGATCCGTGAGGGAGGAAGTTCCTTCTGTACAGAATGCCGCCCTGGAGAACATATCGGCGAACGGATGCGTCGGTAGCTGTACAGCGCCGACACTCGATGAGTGCTCGCAGTGATAGGTCTCGGTACTGCTCATCGACGATGTTAGCGAAGGCAGACACAGAAAAAATGCCGTCGGCGGCACTACTGTCGGCGTCGTCGGGCTCGTCTACGGGTAGCGAGACAGGCAGTGAGCGTCCTTGTGTAGTCGGCCAGATTTGTAGGTGACAGAGTACGAATATTCTTGGCGGCGTAACGCCCAGCGGCCAAATCTTCCTGTAGGATCTTACAGTGAGCATAACCAGCAAAACATGTGATGGTCTGTGACAACGGTCTGTGACAAATAAGTATGGGCGGAACCTCGCAACCGCCCAAACTAGAGCCAGACACTCACGCTCAGTGATGGAATCGTTGCGCTCCGCGGGCGAGAGGAGCCTGCTGGCGTAAGCGATAACACGGTCGTGGCCGCGCTGGCGTTGTGCGAGTACTGCGCCCATTCCGTGACCGCTGGCATCAGTACGGACTTCGGTAGGCGCAGAAGGACCGAAATGGGCCAGAACGGGAGGCATGGTGAGAAGGTCGATTAGAAGCGAGAATGCAGAGGCCTTGTTATCGCCCCACTGGAAAGTGGCGTCTTGTTTCAAAAGCTCGGATAGTGGTCGTGCTATGGCCGCGATATTTTTCACGAAATGGCGGAAGTACGAACAAAGACCTATGAAACTGCGAAATCCTTCACACATTTTGGAACAGGAAATTGCGTAAGAGCATGGATCTTGCCTGGGTCCGGTTGCACTCCGTTTGCGTCAACGAGATGTCCAAGGACGGTAATCTGGCGACGGCCGAATTGGCACTTCGATGCATTGAGTTGCAGACCGGCTCGACGAAAAACGTCCAGGACTGCTATGACGCGCTCTAGGTGCGTAGTGAACGTTGGGGAGAAGACTATAACGTCGTCAAAGTAGCACAGGCACGTGTATCATTTCAAACCGTGAAAAAGGGAGTCCATCATGCATTCAAAAGTGGCAGGAGCGTTACATAGACCGAACGGCATCACTTTGAATTAATGAAGACTGTCGGGTGTTACAAAAGCATTCTCGCGGTCGAGATCGTCCACTGCAATCTGCCAGTAGCCGGAGCGAAGGTCAATAGACGAGAAATGGGCAACCAGCGCTGGCCAGGAGGCGCTACGACATTTTTCATGCGTTACTAAAATATGCTGAAACCGTCCGATAGGGTGGCTACGAAGATGGCACGACATATTTCGCGATAAGAAACGTGCGCCTGTATCAATGTTTGTCTAGCCCGATGCGGCCAGCCAAGTTCTGTCCATGGCCATGCGCGCTGCGTAGAGCGCATGCGCTGCTACGTCCTAGCACGTCGGTTCCCTGCCGTTTGGTGAGCCGTGAAAAGTGTGACTCAAGACAATCGGTGAATTTGCTGACACGAAATCACTGCGTGTGCTACTGGAAACTGTGTCTACCGCTCGCTAGGCTATGTGTTACGGCGCTGCTGTCGGCACGCGAAGCTTCAGCGCTGGTTGCCCATAGCGAGCAACGTGGAGGCAGTCAAAGACAACGTCAATGCGAGGTAGGGGACACACTACTTTTTTCTTAACCCTGTTAAAGTGCCGATAATCCATGCAAAAGTGCCATGAGCCATTCTTTTTTTTTTACCAGTACAACAGGTAACGCCCATGGACTACATGACGGTTCGATAATGTTCTTTGCAAGCATTTTGCGAACCTCGGCGTGAATAACTTGACGCTCAGCCGGTGACACTCAATACAGGCGGCGATGAATAGGAGGGACATCGCCGGTATTAATGCGATGTATAACAGCTGGAGTTTGGGCCAAAGGACGATCGTGAAAGTCAATAATATCGTGGTAGGAATAAAGAACGTGATAGATCTCACGAGCGTGCTCCGACGGTATGTCGGGCGCAATCACCTTCTGTAAGTCAACGATGGTACAAGTTGCCGACTGCGATGGTAGAGGAGGATCAGCTGAATCGTCGTCTACTGCAATAGATGCTATTGAATGACCGTGGAATGAGCAAAGCTGGGCCAGAGACATCCCACGCAGCATCACTTGTGTCGTCAAGCCAAAGTTGACCACTGGCAGGCAGACGCAATTCGCCGTAATAGATAACACTGTATGAGGTACTGCTATCCCGTGTGTAAGGAGGACGTCTTGCACAGGAGCCGCGATGTAGAGACTGTCGGGGCCTGGACCGTCGGGGATGACACGAAGTCAACGTAAGTCAGTGCCGAAGGTGGCAAGCGAACGAAGTCGACGGAACTGAGGCGACTGGGGTGTGGTTCAGCGAGACTCAGAATAGGCAGGTCAAGGCGGATAGTACTGGTGGAACAATCTATGATAGCAGAATGTGCGGAGAGGAAGTCTAAGCCGAGGATGATGTCGTGGGGGCAGTGGGCGATGACTGTGAATAGCACAATAGTGGAGTGATCGGCAAAGGAGACGCGGGCGGCACACATACCAATTACGGGGGCTGTTCCGCCATTGGCGGCATGGACACCAGGGCTCCTGGTGGGCGTGATTATTTTCCTCAGCCGGGTACAAAGGTCAGCGCTCATTACCTACAAATACATTGCAGATACAGAAACACCGTCGACTTGCACGTCAAGAAGGTTCAGATGAGTGGGCAATGTCAGTGGAGGATTTGGTGGCGTAGGGAGCAGTGCAGCGTCACCTCGAGACGCTGCATCGTCTAGTTTTCCGGCTGGGAACTGTGTCCGAAGGTAGTCGGCGAATAGGAGCGACGGGGCTGGGGGTAGCGGGATTGTCGTCGTTGAGGCGAAGGCGAACGAGACTAGGGGCGATTCGACGAAGGATAATCTGTGGCGGCATTATCGGAGCAGGCGACAGAAGGAAAAGAAGGGCCACCTGGGGTGTCAGAGTAGGCACTATAAGTACACCGGTTCGGGGAACTCCAGCGACTGCGACAGTGCCGAGGAATATGCCCGATTCGATGGCAGTGAAAACAAATAAGCTCGTCGTCAGCAGTGCGCCATTGAGACGGGTTGCTGAAACGTGGTGGGTAACAAGGTGCAGGGTGGGGCGGAATCGAAGAAGCCGGGTCGGTATAATGGCGATGGGCCGAGCAGATGGTGTGAAGACCAATGTTGGCGAACTCCTGGCGGACAACTGCCTGGATTAGGGAAACCGTAACTGCAGGTGCGTTGGAGGGACTGGAGTCCAAGGCAGCCGGATAGGCGGCCTCGATCTCACGCCAGACGATTCTGGTAGCATCACCAGTGTCGTTGGGACGAGGAGCGTCGGCACAGGAAGATGTCGCTGGGGTGTTAAGCAGACGGGCAAACTGCTGGTCGATACGTCGGCTTTTAACAAGTTCCAGGCGGCGGCACTCATTTATAACTGCTTCCACCGTCGCGACGTTGTTGAAAACGAGCAAGTTGAAGGCGTCATCGGAAATGCCTTTGAGGATGTCAGAAACCTCGTCGGACTCAGTCATATGTGCGTGAACTTTGCGACACAGAGCCAAGGCGTCCTGAATGTACGTGACGTAGGGCTCCATTGACATCTGCACACGGCTGTATAATGCCTTCTGCGCGGCAAGTTGGTGACCCTAGGGGATGTCGAACAAGTCCTGGAGCTTTTGCTTAAGCGAATCCCAACTGGTGAGCTCATCTTCGTGCGTCCGAAACCAAACTCGAGGTGTGCCACCGAGGTAAAAGACTACGTTGGCGAGCATGATAGTAGGGTCCCACCGGTTATTACGGCTGACGAGTTAGTAAAGGCTGATCCAGTCCTCGACGTCTTCCCCATCTGTGCCCGAGAATACGCCAGGATGACGGGGAGCGGGGAGAGTGATGTAGGTCGTCGAAGTGGCAGCAGGTGTCGGAGCCGGTGGAGTCTAGTTGTCGTCGCCGGGTGCCATGAAGCAAGGCTCGATGTACCATCCACTACGAAGCTCCCTGACGAGTTACAGGGAACGTCCACCTCCACCAGATATGTTGCGTAGGAAGACGCAGACGAACAGCTATTTACAAGTATATTTGCAAGGAGATACGCCGCACTTGGCCAAGAGGCAACAGCCCGCTCTAGCCTCTAATCATCGTCGTCGTCTTCACCCTCCTTGCTTCTTTCCATCGTAAATACTGTTCCGAAGCAATATCAAAAAATAATTGCAGAAAACCACCTTCTAAAAGCTAGCCTGGCCGAGATTACGCAGGAGCTGGCCGCTCTGAAACAATGTCAAAACCAGAGGTAGCCACGGCCAGGCCAATAACAAAAACCCCGGATGAGGCGGAACCAACCGGCAATAGCAAACAGCTTGTCGAAATAACACAACAGATCCTGCTTCTGCTCACACAAATAAGTACACTGAAGCGAGCGATACACGAATCGATCAATTACCGAAAAAAGCCACCCGCAAGAAAACTAACGACAGCGCCGGGGCTGCGACCCGCCGTCCCAAAGCTCTGGAGACGACGGATAGCGACGCCGCCAATCATGCCTAGTTATGGAAACAGCTTGCATGAAAACCTCGAGCTGCGACAATGGAACAGCCGCACACTGAAAAACAAACATGCTTTCCAACTCAATAGGTAGAGTCGGCACTAATACCGCCAGACATTATCTGCATCCAAAAAAATTGGCAGTAGAATACCGAAGCTCCGCGGTTACGACGTTCATTGGAACCCCGTTTTCCCGAAAATCGCTAGTTTTGCCAAAGCATGATGTTGCGCTATCTAATAAGCACATCCCTGTCTGCGAGATACAACATCAGATAATCATGATGGGGCCATACAAAAGAAACAAAGCAAGAAAGTTATACGGAACGCTTACAGTCCGCCCAGGCAGAAGCCAGTAGACTTCAGTCGCCTCGTGGATTTTACGAGGGAGGAAGCTTTGGGGGTAGACAGAATTATGATACTAGGGGACTTCAATGCACAACACTCGCACTGGAATTACCCGAACGACACACGTAAAGGCAAGACACTATTGGAGTCAACAGTACAAAGAGGTCTGGAATTATTAACAGGCCCAGGAATGCCCACTCGCACGCGCAATAGTGTAGCACTAGATACGACACCTGAGCTAACGTTCACCAACGACCCCAACCGACTCATGCGGACAAACACAGAACAAAATTCAGGCAGCGATCAAAACATAATACTATTAGCAATAAACTCCCCGAAATTAGGGAGGACTACAGGCTCCGCCATGATAACGGACTGGACGGCCTTAAGGGCACAACGGGACCGACTACATGGAGAGGGAAATGCGACATCCTGGGCCCTATACATTAGGACATACATGGCGAAACAACAAGAAAGGTAAGAATCACAACCGAAACACCGGCACTGGACAGGCGTCTCTTGTACTTATGGGAAGCTCGATGCAGTCTAACTAAGGTGGAAAAGACAAACCCACAACAGAAGACTACAATACGCATCGTAGAGATAGCGCAGAAAGTGAGTCAGTGTGCTCAGAGCTTATGCAATAACAACTGGAAATAGTTCTGCGACTCGATGCAGGGGAAACTACATGCGAAGAAGGCGTGGGCAATCCTTCACCTTAGTAGCATGATGGATCCCGCCACTACGAAAACAGCCACAAACACAACGCTTAAACTGCTAGAGAGCGAATTGGCGGGAACAAACACTAAGCTAACAGTAAAACTTAAAAGAAATCTACGTTGGCGCAGCAACGAACCAATGGTACCTCAATACCAACTATGAAGGGCCGCCAAATCAGGTATAAGCCGAGTCTATAACGGTATCTGAGGTGTACGCCCAATCGTTTAAGAAAAACACGGCGCCCAGACCCGATTTAATCACAAATAGAATGATCCTTAACCTGAATCTCAATACCCTCACCCAGGTCCCAAATTTTTCAACAAACACGTCTGAATGGAGGGAGGTGAAGTACCAAAAGAGTGGAAAGGCGCAAACATCATATTAATCCAAGAAACCAGGAAAACCCAGAAACCTACCGAATTTGCACCCCATCTCACTTACTTCGTGCACAGAAGAGCTGTTTGAGAAAGTAGCACAAACAAGATTAAGCAACCGCATAGGAAGTCACAGGCTATTCCCGGATTCCATGTTCGGGTTTCGACGACACATCTCAGTGCGAGACGTGTTTCTCCTATTAGAAGCGGGAGCACTAATCTCACCAAATGTAAGCGACGAGTCCGGTCTAGCGCTAGAAATAAAAAAAATGAGCTTGACAGAATATCGCATAGCCTCATCCTGGAACAAATCGAGAAAAATTCGATGCAGAAAGAAAGTATACCAATATATACACTCTTTCCTCACCAATAGAATGGCAACAATAGGTCTGGGTTTGACCAGGTCAGAACGTTTTAGAATGCCAGACAGAGGCACCCTCAGGGTTCGATACTCCCCCCACTACTCTTCAACATAGGAATGAGGAAGCTAGCTATTTAACTAGGGGAAGCAAATGTCCTGGGACAAGCAATTTGCGCCGATGATATGATGATCTGGGCACATAGAGGCTCATATGGAAACAAGCAGGACTCCCTGCAAATAGCTATGCCAAAGTAGCGAGATTTACTAAAGAAGCAGGCATGAAATCCTCACAAGAAAAGTCCGAATTCGTCAAAGTCCGAGCCCCACACTCGAGAAAACAGCAACGAACACATTGAGAGCACACCTGAGTGGCTGGTCCATCAAGAGGGTGGAAAGACTGAGCATGCTAGGTCAATGGATGCAGGAGAACGGCAAAACAGATCACACCTTGCCTGACCTAAGGAAAACAAACATAAGTGTGGCGTGCATGAGCCACCGGATGACCAGAAATAAGAAAGCTTTCACGGAAGAAGAAACCAAAAGGCTAGTGCAGGCATTTCTCATCAGTCGCGTAACCTACGGGCTCCCGTTCCACAAGCTCTCACAAAAAAGAAATAATGCAGTTAAATGCCTCAATACTTGCAGCATACAAAGTAGCACTATAACTACTACGCAATACAAGCACTGAAAAACTCCAAGACCTGGGAATACACAACACGCTTGAACAAACCGCGATAACATCCATGATACTCACGCAGCGAGAAAGGCTAAACTCATTAGAACAAGGCAAAGCCCTACTACAAAGGGTAGGCTATCCCCTAAGACCGCAACACTCCGGAGTGCAGACACTTCTAAGAACAAGGTAAGGTAAGATAACACATTATAGCATCTCCCATTCCCAAAACATGAGTGCGAAATATCATAGGGGCAGACGCGATGCCAGGGCTAGAGCGTCACAAAATAATTTCGGAGGCAACTGGGACACGTACTATACAGGCGTGTGCAGCGTATCCACAAAAAAATACACTATACTAGCTATAAATCAAAACAGCATGCTCACAACAACCTTACAAATGGTATCGGTCTGCACGGAAGAATCGGCAGCCACAGCCTTGGCCATCTGAGATGCCGAACACCAAACCAATTGAACTAGTCATATCCGACTCGCAATCAGCATGCCGTCAATACATGGCGGGAACTGTATCGAAAATTCTTGGAACAGGCATGCAACAAAATCAAGCGATCACCTGGTGACCTGCACACGCGGGGCTAGAGGGTAACGAGAGGGCAGATGCTATACTTGAGCAGATGCTGTTTGCTTGAGGAATATGCGAAAGTGTATCTTGTAGCTTGCGGAATATGAGCGCCGATCAAGGTTTGCGAAGAACCTCCGATCAGCCCACGCGACATCCTGGAGGCACAAAGAAAGGCAACAATTCAGCCGGCTACACTCTATACTTGAACTAAGGCAGACTAGGGACTGGCGCCGACTGCAAACAAACGCCTACCCGAATCTGTAATTCTTCAACAAAACACATTCAACGGAATACCCGAACACATGTCCGTGGTGTTGGGAGTGGGCATCTTACGTAACCTGGAGGTGTCCACTAAGGCCACCGGAAGTTAACTAAACCTTGTTATGAAGAAACCCATTTGAAAAGCAATACGAGGTTTAGCTTGCGAGCAAGGATCGGGAGAGCCAAATTGCTCTGCTGGACAATGCCCAGCGAGCCGCTCAGGCAATTGGAGGCCTGGACTAGGGGTTTCTTCCATTCGTGCCCTATTACCCAAAAGTAGCGTAAAGTTTTTACTGCTATTACGATGTCCATGCAATCCAGCAATATTACGGGAATTGTTGGCAAGAACACACTCTATGGGTATCATTCTCACCTACACAGGTTTTACAACACCGGGACATATGCGATGGAATTTTTAAAAAATTTCAGGCTCTTTCAAGATTTCTCGTAAGAGGTGAATGGCGAAAGCCTACTCTTACTCCTGTTATCATTCGCCTCCTTCTCTCTGCCTCTTCTCTTTCTCTTCATATTGGTTATGTCATAGTCCTTTTTAGTCATTAAGGTCATTTCAGTGATTATCAGTCATTGCTGCTCACTAGTAAGCATTTTTCGTCATTTGTAATCAATTCTGGTCATGCAAGCCATCGTTCGACGTATTGGTCATTTCGTGGTCATTAGTAGTCATTACAAGTGATGATTAGTCAGTACTGGTAATTACTAAGCATATTTTATCACTTGTAATGAATTCTAGTCGTTACTAGTTCTCGTTAGACAAATTTGACATTTCATACTCATTACTAGTCATTACAAGTCATTATTAACCTCTACCGATCTAATTATAACGTTATTATTCACTAACTGTCACTTCGAATCATTTTTCATTCTTTAATCTGTCTTCATAGGGCGTAATGACGCTTCGGCGGACACTCCGGTTTTCAGGTGCGCTGACGCAAACTTCTCCAGGAGCCTAGAAATGTTTTCGCCTTATACTCTTGATTTTTACACTTTGGCCTATATTTTTAACGCATCATCTTCATAGAAAACGCAGAAAAGCCGTGTTATGCTTTCTGTGTTAGATTTAGCTTGTGCTTGACGCATTTGCCTTAAACACATCCGCAATCTAGGTATTCGCGTTCGTAAATATCTCCCAAAGAGTACAAATTCATCCTACATGGAAAGAGTTTGCTGTTGCGATTGCACGTCAATTTTTTTTACGTTGCCTTAACCGTGGATAGGCCAACTCGCATGATATTATCTAATTTGTCATAAGAATGCAGACGCTCGAAAAATGTGATTGTAGTGTTCTGCGGGTCTATAAACGAACGTCCCTTTTCGTCTGTCTTCCATGCCCTCTATCTGCTGCGGTAGCACGATGTCCCGGCATCAAAGGCTGGCCTTGGCGGCCACATTTCGGCGGGGGAAAAATGCAAGAACGCCCCGTGCATTAGAAACATGTTAAAGATTGCCTGGTGGTAAAAATTAGACCGGAGACACCACTAAGGCGTGCCTAATGATGAAATCGTGGTTTTTAGACGTGGTAGACGTGGTACCCAAGTATTCAATTCAATTACCTGCCCCTGTAGTTGTCACCATTTGGTCTTGGGAATATGGACTAGAATGATAATCTTTGTAAAACCCTCACCGGGAGCTTCTTCTGTTCCCCAGTTTCGTAGGTTCGATATCTTTTCTCACTGCTATATACAAGCTCTACGTGAAATTTGCACGGCAGCTCAACAGTGACTATTTTGTTTCTTGTCAGTCAACACCTAAATTGCGTTAACCAGTCTTCTAAATGTGGTGTAAGGTACATCGCCTAGCTTTGTACTATGGCGCTCACCAGTTGGGGAATCCCGTACCCTTCGAAGCGATTGCACGGTTTGAACACAGAGTACGCGCCCCAACCTGCATAGTCTTCATCGTCCAGTTTGGGTGTGTACCAGCGACCTTTCATGGTTAAGGAAACAGCGAAGAGTTGACTATTGAAGCTTTTTTTTTTCCGCATGCATTTCACCAAATCCACCGCGTCACCCTGCAAAAAAATATTAAGAAATGTTCACCTATTTTCGACGTAATTATCTGTTACAAATAACACTTACTGCAATCGGGACTTACCCGACATCATAACCTAATGGCATGGGTACATAGCACCACCAAAAGCATCACGAAAATGTCTCGTGGCGCTCAAAGGAAAAGCGTTGAATCAGGTCGAATCGTCCACACATTGCAGGTGGGAAGGCAGCGTGCAGAAATATTCTCTTTAGAATGAAGTTCCCCATTTCTCTTAGTTTTGAAGAAAAAGCTGGGCAGTCTTCTATTGGAGTGTATCTTGACACGCCGCCTAGTAACCAAGTCTGATTTTATTATCAGTTTGGCATAAATCATCTTTCCAGTAATGTAGTGAAACGACGAAATTGACGTTTCGAAGCCCGTACGGGTACGTTATGTCAATGGAATGGGTGAATGAAAATATTCGCCTCATCTATGCGAATTGACTTGGTCACATACCCAAGCGTAAATAAGCTTTTCTAGTGGCGACCATCTTCCATTTATCTTTTTGTGAACAAGGTATCTGCACTAGAACCGAAACATCAATGTATTCGTTTTACTGCTCGTTGACATTATATAAAATTGCTACACAATTAGCATGCCTGTAGCACGAGTAAATATGATGCCCATAGGGGAAGCTTTTTCTTTCAGCGAACCAAGGATACCTACATAAAATTTGCCAGTTTCAATGAGCTGATTAGGCTAATAACACAAGTAAAGGAAGCACGTTTTGTTGATGGACACCTACTTTACACATGACAACTTGGCTGTAGTTTAGTCGCAGACACCATGTGGCTGTTTATCAAATTTTTCGTAACAGCTAAAACTATAGCGGTTGATTGAACAATTTAACCGTTCGTCGATATAGCAAGTGGGCATGCCGTAATTCAATTTCATACAGCCCTGCGGCTTTATAGAAGCTTGAGAAATATTCCATATTTGGCTGCAGCTCACTGCAAAAAGAAATTATTTAAGCAATATTTCTAGACAAGATAAACTAGCACTTTACCCTGAAGCTAATATAATCCGTCAGCGCATTTTCTCGCACCTACGCCAGATAAAGGGTTAAATACGCCAACCCATGGGCTAGGTCGTCCGCAGTGACGAAGGCAATTTGTGCTAGGGCAGTTCGCCTTAACGAGTGTTGCAAATTGCTTTTGCCACAAGTACGTTATGAACCGCCTCCCAAATTTCGACGATGGCTCTCTATAATCGTGCGTCGAGGTGCGATCGACAGTAGCTCACGCAAGCACGCGAAGTGCTCTCCCGTGCCCCTCTCGTCAGTGACTCTGCCTACTTCAGGAGGGAGCACGCCGTGTAGTAAGCGTGAAATACTTTCAGCTCCCGTTGTCGGCGGCCTTCAAGTGACCTTCGTAGAAAAGACAGAGCAGTTATGAAGGCGCCTAGATGAGAACATCAGGGCATCGTTGCGAGAGTAAAACGAGATCATCCGGGCAACCAGGCATCACTTAAGAAAAACTCTCTCTCACTCCCAACAACTTGCAGAGGACCACATTACTCACGATAGCTACTGCCCATAGAAATTGCAAAAAATATTTCTCCCGAGTTCTTCCTAATGTATATTCGCAATATCATCATCACTAGCCTACTTTATGTCCACAGCAGTACGAAGGCCTCTCACTGCGATCTCCAATTACCCCTGTGCTGCGCCAACCCATTCCAGCAAGCGCCTGCGAATTTCTTAATTTCACCACTCCATATAGATTTCTGCCATCCTCGACTGCGCTTCCTTTCTCTTGGCACCCTTTCTGTAACCCTAATTGTTCAATCGTTATCTAACTTACGAATTGCAGTACCTGCCCTGCTACATTCCTTTCTCTTAATGTCAATTAGAATATCAGCTATATTTGCTTTCTCTCTGATCCACGTCGCTCTTTTCCTATCTTATAAGTTACGCCTAACATTATTCGTTCAACCTCTGTTTGCATGGTCCTTAACTTGTTTTCGAGCTTCCATTTCAGTTTCCGAGTCTCTGCCCCATAAGTCAGCACCGGTAGAATGCACTGATTGTACACCTTCCTTTTTAATGATGAAGGTAGCTTCTTGCCAGGATCTGACAATGCCTGCCGAATGCACTCCAACCCAGTTTTATTCTTCTGCAAATTTCCTTCTCATGATCGGAATTCGCTATAATTGACCTAGGTAAACGTACTCAGACTCTAGAGGCTGACTGGCGATCCTGAACTTTTGTTCTCTTGCTCGGCTATACATGATTATCATTTTCTTCTGCATATTATTCTTCAACCCTCCTCTTACACTATCCCTGTTAAGGTCCTCAAATATTTGTTGTAACTCGTCCCCAGTGTTGCTGAACACGACAATGTCACCTGCAAAGTGAAGGTTGCTGAGATATTCACCGTTGATGCTTGCTCCGATGGCTTTCCAGTTTAATAGCTTGAATACTTCGTCTAAGCACGCAGTGAATAGCATTGGAGAGATTGTGTCTCCTTGTCTGACCCCTTTCTTTATAGCTATCTTCATGTTTTATTTTGGAGAATTATGGCAGCTGTGGATTCACTGTAGGTATTTTCCAAGGTATTTGCGTAAGCGTCCCGTACTCCTTGATCACGTAATGCCTCTAATCACGTAATGCCTCGTAATCTATGAACGCCGCACAAAGAGGCTGTTTGTACTCAGCGGGTTTATGGATTACCTTATTGATGAGATGGATGTGATCCATTGTAGCGTATCCCTTCCTGAAACCTGCCGTTTCACTTGGTTGACTAATGTGCAATGTTGTCCTGATTCCATTTAACGGGAAGGTGTATGGAAAAATACCCGCTAACTTTGGGTGGTCTTACCCTTCCATGCATCAAAACGCAAAGGTTTCTTAGAGTGACTTTCGATAGGAACCTCCCATGGTCGCCTCAAGTGAAAAAAAAGGGAGTGTGAAGGCTTCCTCGGTGTCTCACGTATTCCGATTTTTAGCCGAATCACAGTGGGGCAGCAACTGTCGATCAATGGTGCTCCCCCATAAGGCCTACGCCAACGGAACACAATGATAT
Organism: Dermacentor albipictus; assembly: GCF_038994185.2. Classification (NCBI taxonomy): domain Eukaryota; kingdom Metazoa; phylum Arthropoda; class Arachnida; order Ixodida; family Ixodidae; genus Dermacentor; species Dermacentor albipictus. Next base: position 64,227,880 of record NC_091828.1, read on the forward strand.
TACCTTCCGATCCTGCACAAAATGTCTCCCACAAGCAAGAGAAAACTTGAGCCAGCACGGAACAAGTGTCTTCGCGTATGTCTTGGCCTTCCGCAGGGGTCATCTCGCTCAGGAATTGTAGCAGAAGCTGGAGGCCTGCCCCTTGAAGTGCTATCCTCTCAGGCGAAACTTTGGATTCATCTTCGCCACGTCATTCATACGAACACTCACTTTATAAAAGATATTTCTAGAACCCGTGCTACATCCAGCTTTGGAAAGGCCGTCGGTAGCATATCTATTTTGATTCCTACTCAGGCGCCACAAATTATGCCGCGAAACAGTTCACAATCGACACTGTCCGCGCTGTAATTTCTGCCATATATCCTTGGAATCACTGCGAAAAAGAAAATTCCTCAAGCATGACTTACCAGATGGCTTTGTAAAATATGCAAAGCGAATACGCAACCTCAGCGCACATTTTAACAGATGGCTCTATAACTCCACATCGCTCATCGTGCGGACTTTTTGTTCCCTCTACAGGGCAACGATTCTCGTTTCCTCTTGAGCGAGCGACATCATCTAGTTCAGCAGAGCTATATGGCGTTAAGGAGGCCTTTGTGTACGTAGCCGCCAAAGACACTGGCGATTTTCACGGATTCAAAAGCAGCACTACAAAGTGTGTGGAACAGGCACAAGCGTTGTAAAAATCAACCTGCAGCATTTTACATTGCTTACCTTCACCACAAGGCTAAGATTGCTGGGCATTGCATCAAGTTGCAGTGGATACCTGGCTATGCCGGTATTTCGGGAAATGAAAAAGCGGATGGAGCTGCCCGAAATGGACTCCAAGACCGCAATTTCAAATGGAAATATTTTACAAAAGCCGACGCTTCACACTTAGCAAGCACATATGCCTTTCAAGAAAAACACCGTATCTGGAATCTGCCGTTTCACGAAGATAACTTCCTGCGTTACATTGACCCCGAAATGAGACTGAAAATTGCACGACCACTTCGTCAACACTTAGAGACATTGTACCATCGTCTTCGCTGAACATGGCATACACGAACAATTATCTGTGCCACAAAGGGCTTACCACTATCCCCTACTGTGATAACTGTGGCAACTTAGAGACAATTCAGCACACATTACTAGAATGTCCCACGTAGTGCGACGAGACACAATTTTTTGAGCAACAAGTGGGCATGATTTGCCACGAACCGTTGATATTACCAAGCATCTTAGGTACAATGCCCCGGCCCTTCAACACAGGAGCGGATTTTGGATTTATTGTTCAAATACCTGTCAGAAATTGGTTAATAGGAAAGCTTTAAAGATTAACACATTTCATTTACAAAAGCCTAAATTTACCCGCCATGTCACCTGTAATTATTAGTATCAGATCCACTTGTACATTTCATATTTATTTTTACTCTCTTTTCCTCCCACTCTTCTGTGGAATCCTTTAATCCGATTCCTCATCCCTATACAGAGTAGCATGCCAGCGGTTGTGTACGCCGCGGCTAAATTCTGTGTTGTTCTAATAAAGAGTCTCTATGTCTCTGTGATTCCACTGGAGCTTATCTTCGTGAATATTTTGTATAATATTGAAAGTAAGCTAATGGGCATTTATTTTTGTAATTCTTTACGTCTTCTTTTTTTGTGGATTAGTAAAATGTTTGCATTCTCCAGTGCCCTGGGACCTATGAAGTCAATAGACCTGTATTATAAAGGGCCGCTTGTTTTTGAAGCAATATGTCTCCTCCATCTTTGTTTAAACGGAATGGTAGTTCTTCTCCGGCCGCTTTTACCCATTTCATGTCAAGAAAGGCCCTCTATCTTCATCGCTAGTTCTAGAAGGAGCCTCTATAACCTTTTCATTACTACTTTGAATAGAGGTATCCTGGCTACTCATAGTTGGCTGATCTGAAGCTTGGGAAAAAAGTAGCTGCAAGGTTATTTGAGTGTAATGACTAATGAATGTGTACCAATCCTATACTTAGTAGGAAGGCACGAAAACTTGTTTCTATCTTTCATAACACCACTCTCCAGTGATGTGCTAAAAGCCGGTACTCATACCAAGCATTCGGGCTTCATAATGCTTGCTTTTTCTTGCCTTATAATAAATTAAACACTATGTGAGAACGTCAGAACGATTCTGCAACATGAACGAGAGAAAGGACTGATATTTCCTTAACACAAACACTGTGATTACAGATGGCTTGGCAAATGTGTAACTCAAATACCACACATGTTCGCTCAGTAAATCTGTCACTTTGGCAGAAGTACGACATAGAAGGTTACTTTCTAGCGAGCAGATTGCTGCTCATGCCGCGTTCTGTGACATTGTCCAGATAAATGCATATATCTAATAGTTCAAGATCATGAAATCGTTCCCCCGGGCTATGTCATCATTCGCAAAGACAGGGAATCTAGGGGTGGGGGAGTGGCCTTGGTCTTAAAACGTGATCTACCCTTTACGCAAATGCCTGACATTCCTGGTGTAGAAGCCGTTTGGTGCAAAGTTCACTTGAAATGTAAATCTGTTAATGTGGGCGCGGTCTACAGGCCACCAAATGCTGAAACTGTGTATTTGGATCTTCTGTTTGATTACATGTATAAATATGTCTATGGCTCTATGATCATACTAGCTGGCGACTTTAATTGTCCGCTAGTTGACTGGAATACATTAAGCTCAACTGATGCAACAAGTAATGCCATGTATCGTATCCTATTCACTTTAGATCTTGTACAAATTGTTAGAGAGCCTACTCGTGCGCAAGGATCATCCAATTCTATACTAGACTTCGTGTTTGTTAGTAACAACTTCAGAATAGATGATTGTAAAGTTGAAGTGTCAAAAGGAATTTCTGACCATGAAACGGTACTGTGTACGCTGTTCTTGCCAAACTTGGGTCGCCAGCGCGGTCCGACGAAATATGTGCGCGCATTTAACAGAGCGAACGACGCGGCTGTTATGACGTATCTTATTCATGAATTTAATGATTTTTATGATTTATATGCTCAGAGTATCGTTACTGTTGACGCCTTGTGGGTACAATTTAAAGAGCACGTGATGCATTGCATCACAAATTTTATTCCTTTGAAAAAGAAGGCAACATGCAAGCACAATCCGTGGATTACTCGAGAAATAATCCACATGAAACGAAAAATTAATAGGTTAAGGCAACGAAATAGGCAACGACCAAACTTAGAACTAAAGGTAAACATAATTTCACTAACAAAACAATTAAAGAATAAAGTACTCGTAGCTAGGAAACGATTTTGTGGCACTACACTTAACAACTTCATTAACAATTCGCCGGCCAAGTTCTGGGGGTATTTAAACAGAAAGAATGTTACTGCTAGTTCGCCTACACGTGGAAAGCAGCAAGCTGACTCATTTACCAATTACTTCCAGTCGATATTCACCGCCGATAACGGTGTTTTAGGACCATTAGCGTGCTATGGTAATGAGTCTACACAACTTTCTGGCGCCCCGGTCATAAGTGTACCTGGGATTCTTTCTCTGTTGTTGAACCTTGATGAAAGAAAGAGTTGTGGTCCTGACGGAATTCCAAACTGCTTTCTTAGGCGCTATGCCGAACCAATCAGTGAATATCTCTACCTCATATTTTCTAAGTCACTTCAGGACAGCTGTCTGCCCGCTGAATGGAAGGTAGCAAAAATTGTGCCCATTCACAAATCAGGCGACGTAACGACCCCGTCCAATTACCGGCCTATATCCCTCACATGTACCTGTTGTAAAATTCTTGAGCACATCTTATTAAAATTTCTTAAAGAACATACTGAGACTAAAAACATAATTCACCAAAACCAGCATGGCTTCAGAGCAGGGTTGTCCACTGTTACCCAACTGGCAGAAATATTTCATGACCTCGCAGAGGGAATCGATCATCAATGTCAAACTGATATAATTTTCCTTGATTACTCAAAGGCTTTTGATCGTGTGGCACATGCTAAACTGAATTTCAAACTAAACAAAATACTTGGCGATGGTCCCGTTACGAGGTGGATAGCCAGCTACTTATCAGAACGCCGACAATATGTGCAATACAATGACCATGCTTCTGATATCGTTCCGGTCATTTCTGGCCTGCCGCAGGGCTCTGTGCTAGCACCATTTTTGTTCATTTTATACATAAACGACATAACATATCACGTTGATGTGAAGGTGCGTCTCTTTGCGGATGACTGCGTGCTCTACCAAAAAATAAACACTCATGCAGACCAAATAAGGTTAAACACAGCTTTGGGCAACGTCATAAAGTGGTGCAATACATGGCAAATGTCAATCAATATGGAAAAAACTGTAGTGATGTCTGTCACAAATAAGAAAACAAAACTTAATTTCTCTTACGGTACCTGCAACGGCGTTCTCAGAACAGTAACTGAAAAGAAATACCTTGGTGTGATTATTTCTGATAATCTCAGCTCTAAAACCCAAGTACAAAACATTACCAAAAAAGCAATGAACAGTTTATACTTCCTTAAGCGCACCTTGCGCTTTGCGACTCCAGATACCAAGTTACTGGCTTATAAAGTCCTTATCCGTCCAATCTTAGAATATGCAAACGTCGTCTGGTTTCCATATATGCAAAAAGATGTACGCATGCTCGAATCAGTTCAACGAAAAGCTGTTCGTTTTATCTTCCATAGATACCGGCGCACTGATTCTCCCACAGAGCTGCTTTCCTACGCAAGCCTAGACACCTTATCAAGCCGCGCCATGCTCCATAGACTAAAGTTTCTTTATCAATTAATTCATAACGCATTTAACATGGATCCTGCTACTTACATTAGTTTTAATCGTTCTAGAGAAACACGTCACAAGCATGACTTTACGATTAATGAATACTCTTGTGCTAACAACACATATTACTTTTCCTTTTTCCCTCGAGCCATAAGAGACTGGAACGGGCTAGATAAATCTATAACTGCGCAGGATTCCTTAAAAAAGTTCGCTGAGCTCGCAGCCTCGTCAGTCTTGTCAACAATCCACACCTTACGATCATGTTCAGACTGTATTGATATTGTGTTGCCCACACGGTGTGTAACTGGCGTATTACTGTACTGTATACTGTTTGCATTATTGCCCGCTTGATGTGTAACTGGTCTATTACTGTACTGTACTGTATTCCTGTATCTTTCTGATAAACCCACTCCTGTAACAGTCCCAGTGGGACTAACAGTATGTTAAATAAAAAAAAATATATGCATCCCGCATACACGATAATTTAGGGGCAGAGCCAGCAATATTGTGTGGAATCATAGCGTTGCATCACAGGCTTAAGTCATTTTTTGATTGATGACTTACAAACTGCTTGCAATGGAAGAATGATACTTTGTATATTCATATAGATATTAGTATGGAGGAACTACACAAGGCTCAACATATATTACTCCTGGTTTTATCTTGAAACATTGCAGCGCTTAATGTTCAATAGTATTTCAAAGTGTCTTTTAACCTAAAAAGTCAGCTGTGCGCGCTAGAAAATATTTTACTTGGAACAAATGATATGAAGAAGTGGCACACACTACTTCAGATGAGTAAAAACTACATTTACCTTTAACATTCTGCGAAGTCCTCAGCACTCAGAACTTGCTGACATACCGACACATGATTGTAAGATTCACGTACTGGAACAAATTTACATATTTTGATTTGTAGCTCGATGTGCAGAGCTGGATTGCTAAGCCCTTGTAAAATTACTACTCGCTGCTATTCTCAAGGAATAAAGAGCCGGAATTATTCGGCCACATCACAGACATTTGTACTATCAAGCAGGACAATCTTTAAAAGGACACTCATTGAGGAAGGCAAACAAGACACAAAGTTACACATTCATAATGCAACGTCATGAAAACGCATTGTGGTAATTTTAGCACAGATGCAGATAACTCTCAAAGATAATGAACAAAAAAAGAAAACTGTGTGTTACCGGCTGCGTCTGCTCGCGGAAATGTGTTGCATCAGTTGGCTCCAAACACATCGAACACCGCCGCACACTTGTGGAGCACAACACATGGGACACATTCACACTGAAGAGATTCGTGGGCCCCATGATAAACACACAAGGTACAGACAACCAGAGCGCAACCGGCGCGCATTCAACACACCGACACGAAAACGATTGCGGACGACACGGGTGTAACCTGTGCCGCACGAGCAATTTTATTGCCTTAGAGCGAAATTTAAAATATTTATAGCATTTTTTTGCGGTGGCAGAGATTAAATTCGGAAGTAATCGTTTTCCTAATGTGCGTCTGTGAGCATACTCCCGCTTTTCTGGTGAAAATGCATAGCGAAGACGCATCTGCCTTTTTTCCGATTATTTGTGCAATGATGTTTCTTCGCTTATGAATGCTTAGACGTTATACATGATATCTGCTTACAACGTTTTCGGTATACGAGGAGATTTCGGTGAAAAAATGTGAGCATTCACAGATTGCTACTAGTATATCTTACTTTTTAAGACAACATGTGTTCACATAAGTTTCATGTTACTAAACTTGATAGCGGCAAGTTGATTAAGCTGTCATGAAAAAAAAAGAATTATTACGTAAGGAAACATTCTTTTGTAATGTGCAGTTGCTGTGTGTAGGTGAAACTTTTATGTGATGAAGGTTCCTATTATCATTACTTTCATCAGTGATTTCTACCTTGTGCTCTTTTGTGACCCTGACCAAATGTAAACAATGTTTTCATAACTATTTTAAGTGCTCCTTGCATGTGTTTATAATGTGACAGCTTCAAGTGCCGCTGCCATTATTTAACACACATCTTCTTTTGTACTGCCGAGGCGGTCACGCACAACGGTGTCCACATAACGGAAGAGCCCCCAGAAATTCAGCAGCATGGTGCATAACCTGGATGGTCGGCTCAGGTATGTGTGAATAGTACAGGTTCCAAAAAGGAGAGTATAGCAATCATTCACGGATAAGCGTACAGGCATATTCGTAACACACCTTACTAAGTGCGCTAAATATATATGCAACTTTATTCAACTTGCTCCTTATTTTTCTTCTTAGACGTTATGCCCACAATATGGCGTTCTCCAGAGAAGTATATCTAACATGTCATGATGCTTACTATATTTTATTGCATCAAATGCTTGACTGCGAGTTACTTTTATCTTTGCTGTGTGCCCTATATACATAATATCACTTCTTGAAGGTTTTTCTGTTTAGAAGTTCTTTTCTGTGCTACAGCTTGTATTGAAGAATTTTTTTCTGTTTGTACTGAATGCTCATGTAAGAATACAAATTGCATGGGGAAAAATATGTCACAGGTCTAAGCGTACAGCGGTTTTGCCGTTGTTTATTAAGAATGACACAATTATGACACAACTGCCACTGGCAAATACATATTTGGTGAGGAGGAATTCCTTGAAATTTTACACGAACGTCCGTATTCACTGTGCTGCTGTTATTACAGTAGTGAGGTGTTTTCTAGTAGGCTTGAATTACTTTCTTTTTTGTTTCTTTGCAACGTATCCTCATTCGTGCAAGTGGACATTGTAGTAGTTGCAAGTCTGTCCAGTAAAATTATTTTTTCACTTCAAGTCAATACAGCAATCTCTCACTTAGTTACCTGGTAGATCTATCACTAAAGAAGCACACATTTTCTTCCATAGTGTTTAATTGTGTCCTTGCTCTTGCTAAGGCGTTTGCTGGTGATTGCAGTGTTGCTCATCAAATAAATTTCATTTCAACAGCACCTCGTAAAACACACTGATTGGCACTGGCCCTAATTCTACACCTTTCAAAATTTACTGCTAATGTGTTGGGTTCCTTTGCATATGTTGTTTCATCCTATGTATTTGTTGTGCACTGTGAGCAGTGTTCTATTCATTCTGCTTAGCACTGTTCAGGTCAGAATTGGTTCAATCAGCAAGCCCCAATTGCGGTGCTATCAGTGAGGCTTCTGTGTCTGGGCCGATAAATTGAAAGTAGAATATGCAACCTTAACCCTATTTTGACAAAAATACTTGTGCCTAGAAGAACCATCATATGCACTGCAACTCTTATGGTTTTAAGTTGGGTTGCAATATGTATTGCAAGTTTTCTGTGTTTCAGCTATACGAGACAGCCTATGTTCTGTCTGCTGAAGCCAAATCCATGGTTTGTTTGCATTCTTGTTTTTGTTGTGGTACACTTACACTTCTGTGGTGCTTAAGCACTGTAGCCTTGCGAGAGCTGGAGTATTGTGGCAATGTCGAAGCTTGCTTGCACCTATACAGTATACGAACACAGGCCTATCACCGTATTTGTGCGGCTTCTTAACACTACCCATATGCTCCAGGTGAAACTTGTAACGTCCCTTTGAGTTTGCAGGTCAGTTCATATATCTTTCCCGGACAAAATTTATGCAGGGAAGCGAGGGAGACCATACAAGACCACTGCTAAATGAATATTTTGATGGAACAAATAAAAATTTCATTAGCACAAGACATGTGAATATATGGTACAGAAGTTTTTTTCAGTGGGGAGGTGCAATTTCTAGTACAAAGGCACTGCTTAATATAGTAAACTTCCTCTGACAAACTCTAGACACATTTGCTGATATCTGTAAGGAAGCAAAGCTCGCTTGCCTGCTCACCTTTTTAAGTTCACTAGTGGACTCGTATATATACTGCCTACATTATTTTTTGCTGCAAATATGTGTGCGAAATTGGCACACTAGTAAATTGGAAAAGGCATCCAGGCAAGGGGTCCTTGCTTAGTTAGAGATGCCAACAAATTTGACTGCTGTGCGTCAGGAGTAGTGTAGTCTATTCCTTTGATCATCTTTATATTTGGTCAAATGTACATGGGGCAGGTGGGCTGGTCCCTCAACACGCACCCAAGAGAGCAGCATTATTCATTCAAGGGGTAAGTATACTTTTGTCACTTGATGATGCTCTGACACGAGTTATGCTGCACCCCAGATTTCTATTATTCATCTGGTCTTTTCACTTGCGGCAACCGATTGACAAACAAAATCAGTGAGAAATACCAGATTATGATTCCATGACAAATAGGAATACTCTCTGGATGACATCGACTAGCAAAAATTCCGTGCTTATTTATTCTGTTTTATTATGCACACATGGTTACACTTTTTGTATTATTGTATTGCAACTTGCGCTCTCTTCTTGAGAGAACTCTGCTGTAGAAGAGCATATGCATTGTAAATATTTTCTTTATTCCTTCCAGCAAAATAAATGTGGAATTGATAGCTTTTTTGTCATCTGGTCTCCCTTTTGTCCATTATCTCGCACTCAAATGTTGAACATGCAATGGCAGCAACTTTCTCGCTACTTGTCAGTCAGTGCTGATAAACTCGAAATATTTCTTTGAGCTAGAACATTTTGCCATTTATGTCACCTACAGTATAAGCATAATGTACTACCCTTCTGCCTTCCCATAAAGCATGCTCGAATGAATTTACTTTTCTATTGACGGTTTATGTAATGATAGCCTCATAGCACAAGCCGAGTGGTGTAGAGGTAAAACCTGTATTTTGGCTCTCACCAATTGCATAGAGGGTGGTCAGGGGCGAGTACTAGGAGAGGTTTTCGGGTTGGCTAGCACAAACTTTACTTCTTTCTGCCCTTCACAAAGCTGAAATACTCTACTTCGGCTCAAAGAAACTTCTATTGCTTTTATTTACTTTAAAGATGTCTTTCACACAAACGTAAGGCATACAATTTTCGTGTAGCACCTTCAGTTTTCCAGCTAGCGTACCTGCTCTTCCAGGTTACATTTGTCGCCAATTTAGGCAGACTTCGCTTTGTTACTAGTACTTAATAACAGAAAACTGGTAATGGGGTAACTTTATTACATGGAAACAAGTTTTATTGATGTCATGAAGAATGTGTAATGAGGCGTACAATTGCTTGTATATTTCAGGCTGTACTGGGTCTCTGAGAAGCATCACAGGATGCAACTGTCTGTTTACTGGCCGTGGCTTCCACACAAAACTTCCAAGTTCCATTGCCACTCAGCAATAGGAGGCAGCGCTATCCAGCTCCGGCTCGACGGACCAGCTCAACCCGGTCAACTGAGTGAAAAGGGCAGCTAAGGCCGCTGGACTGAGGGGATCATCCACCGCAGAGCCGATGAAGCATTCTACACTCGTGTGCTTTTTTTTGTATGAAGCCAATTCTCTCTCTATGGGTATCAAGCTGAGAAAGCATTTAGTTAGAAATAGGAAGCTACGCAGCTCATATATAGCATACTGACTTGACAAATTAAGTAGTTACTAGGGCAGCAGAGTACGTGCAAGGAAATTTGGCGCACTCAAGTTACTTGATGCTCATATATTCAAAGCAAAATCTATTTTCATCTTGTGTACCATGTAAATGTTTGCAGTGCTCTTTCGCCTCTGATAATACAGCAACTTGTAATCTACAGAATAAATGTAAAATAATTGTTAACCTCGTAAATGTGCCTTCTGCAGCATGAAACTAATGATGTATAGATAATCGATGCAAGCTAAAATCTGTCGAACGCATCAGAAGGTACCAGTATGGTCCCAGGGAGACCACACCAGGATAGAGAAAGCACCAGCCAAGCACACCAAACACATCGAACACCTCGAAAGTACCAGGCCAGGTACACCAAGCACACCAATGTGGGCTCACCGTACACGCCGGCACGGTCACACCAGATACATAAGACCAGGCTTACCGTACACACAGGACTGGCACACCAGACACACCAGACCCGTGTCTGAGAACCCACGCCAGTGTAAATGATAAAAAACACGTGAACCAGTCAGGTGTATTTTTCGGCTGGGTTGTTATCTGCTTGGCGGAGAGAGGCGCTCGACTAAACGAAGCAATATTTTTGGAAGCCTGGCTTTAAATGGGCTAGGGCAGCTATTTTTCCGATTGCTATGTGCACTTGGAGGCAGGCCCTTAACAGTAGCGCATTATCAGTGGCATTCGGAGCTAATGGTATAGCACAGAGGAGAAGGTCAAGAATCACTGTCCCAAGATCGCGATTACAAAATTATAGAAGTGCCGCGAGAAGTAAGAACAAAGGCTAGTGCAGTTACTCTGCCGCTTCGCCACTATCCCCTACTCAAAAAAGCAGATTTAAAAACGCAGTTTTTCAACCAACAACAACATAAAAAACACAAAGGCAAATGCCCCACAAAACACATATAACATGTTTCTGCCAACTTCTGTCAAGAGGTGACGCACACGAAAAGAAGTAAATACACAATACTTTAGCAAAAAAACGATAAAGATAATAAAATTAAATCCCCAGACTACTCGGAAACGTCCTAATAGCAATAGTAACGAGTTTGATTGTGGTGCAACACGTGCACGAGCATACTGAAGTTCAGCGAATAGAGTTGTAAGATAGTGAAACGAGCCGCAAAGAATAGAACAATACAACTATCATGAATAAAAGCACCTATAGAGACAAACACACCACTAACAGTGAGCATCACTCTAAAAACATCCAGAAGTGGTGGAACTCTGACCGCATAGAAAGAACTATGTTCGCACTAGTTATTGCCGGTGACACGTATAAATGTACTGCAATGGTTTTGAGAACACGCGCCGAGACAGTGTTATTGCAAATGTCCACGTGTAAGCGACATCACAACCATATCAGACGAGAACAGCATCGTGCAAATATTTATTCCTGCAATGTTTTGCTGTGGCACTTTGCAACGGATCCCTTTCTTACCTTGGACATACTCTAAAACTGCATACGCTATTTGGACGAAGTGTGTGCTCACCTGCACTGTTCCATTGTGAGGCCCCTACACAGGAGCTCTCGCCCTTTTTTACATTCCTTTAGAAGAGGAGCGAACCTGTTCCTCTGCAAGATGTCCTTCATGTCACAGTGTAGTCTTGGTCTTTTGTCAAAGCCACGGTGGCCTGTGCGAATTTTTATTCAGCTCATTTTGAGTTCCCGAGTGTTGTTTGTTCTTGTCAGGACTGAAGCTGTTGTCTTTCTTCCAGGAACGTGACGTTTATAGAGATGGTTCGAATATGCGTTACAATCTCCTCTCCTTTTCTACAACGTGTCACAGATAATGTGAAGAGAATCTTCAAATATGTTCACATTATGTTCTGAGAACTGCAGTGTGAAAATAATTTGGTCACTGCGGGCATGTGCCTCTGTCGGCGAGAACACTTAGAGGCAGTTAGTTAATTCTGGTTCTATACTCTAGACGCTTAAAAGTTCAGAGCTCGTGGCAACTGAAGCAGCTTGCTAGCTCTTGATAGTGCTCCAGCTATTTCTTTCAATTACGACTATCCAAGTCACAGAATAGACTTAACAGTAATCTAGAGGGCCTCTTGAAGCCTCTATCATATCTTTTACAGATGCAGCCTTATGAAGCCAATCTTCGCGACGAAACACAGCTGTGTTAACCTCGATGCTCGGCTCATCGAGTCCTGGTGGCTTGCCAAAGTTCGTGTTTCCTGCCGTACAGAGTACAACGCAGGCCGCCAAACCGTTTACCACGTTCGTGCGCCAGTGCATGCCCAGATTGTTGTGGCTTCCCGAAGCGTCACATGACTTTGCCACTGGCGCGCTGGTGTTTGCATCTCTTTCGCTCCAGTGCAAGCGAAGATGTTCTACAGCTAGCTCTAATGTCTGCTAACTCTTGCTCGCGTGCGTCTCGTATCTGTACCCGCGCATATTACCGTTCCTTCACAGGTTCCTCATATTCTGCTCCTTTTCGATCACCCAAGCCAGAAATCTATATACACTCCACCCGAAATCCTTACCTAGCGGCAATATCATTCTCAACTTGCCCATTGTCACTTACCTACCACATGAATGCAAGGTGAGGCTCTAAGACCGAAACATAGCTCGTAGCCGTCGCGCACTACAGAAACATGTGATGAATAAAACATTCGCCACTTGTTTGTGTGATAAGAAATAGGAATTGGGCAAGTAAGGATGGTTACAAACCTTTTTTGCTATTAGTGCTGAGGACGAATCAGGGTCATATACGTGTTTGGGGGCTCCTATGTGCTCGTGGCAGGCACAGCTGCTACAAATAATTTTGACGATATGCCAAGTTCCCCCTTTCGCCGCTAGGAGGCCTCATATTTTGTTCATCTAGGTTGTTCTTGTAGATGGGAAAAGAAAGCAACTGAGGAGAGGCCCCACCTTGACTACTTGCTCAGAGGAGTGTGGAGGAAGTCGCGTTGTATTTTTCGCTGTAGCAGCCATGTTTTCGGGGCGAAATGGTTGTTTTGTTCTAGTTGTGTGTGCTCGTGAGTGTGGGGCTCCGTACGTTATGTACGGTGACAAAGGCGTTGTGTGTGTAGGCTTCTGTTAGCCTCCGTGACTTGTTTAGCTATGTTATCTAGACCCTGCTCTAAATGGCTATGATTGGGGGAGGCGAGACTAGCAGAAGCATAACCCGTAAAACGTGCACGCATGCGACGCCTTACACGAGGTACCATGTTACGGACGAGTGACGATCCGGGAGCAAGCTTGCCGAATTCAGTAGATTCACGCTAATGAATCTTCCCAGACTTAAATCACTGTACTTCAGTTCACAATATATACACGAAACACTTTGGAGGCCAGTGACAGCTGCGCAGTGTCTGTTTTAGACAGCGATGTGGACGGATTGAAAAAAAAGCGACAGCTGTGGCTACGAGGAGGCCCTCTAGTGTTGCAGATAAATGAAGCCATCTCGTGCACCAAAACATTCGTCATGACAAAGGCGCGAATTCACGTGCTGTTTTCTTCAACTGGACCCAAACGCAAAGATAGGTTGAGGGATGAACCACTCTTACCGTGGACATATGTGTGCCCGAGGGGCGCAGGGAAATGCATGTTAGCGGATGCGGCAAGAGTGAATAAAGCTCGACAGAAGAATGTATGCATGCGCGCACATGAAACGGCTGGCGGTTGCACGCATCCGTCATACAGTTCGGCTCCCTATTTCTCACATCTCCTTCGCTCGTGCTGGCGGAGAAACTGCAGCCAATTTCTGCGAAGCTAACCCCGCCTATGGAAACTTCAAGCCCGCCATTATCACCAACTTGGACTACACGTAGAAGCTTGGATACTATATTTTCAAATTGCTTGGTTCAAGCATTGGTCTTACGAGGGAAACATTCGCACTAAGGAAAAGGCATGCTTGAGCTTCTATCGGTGGTATTTAAAGCGTTCTCGTATCACGCGTTGCCTATACCAATTTCTGGCGTTTAATGTCCCGAAATAGAACTTTGTAGAATAGCAAGAACACACGAGGCTCCGAACTGGTGCGCTTAAAGGGCCCCTCATCCGGCTTGGTCATTTTGAGCTGATCCGCGCCGTGCATACAATGCGCGCTAACGATCGCGCCTGAAATCTTTCAATGCAACGCACCACGGGAACAGCTGAAATTTCACACTGAACGCCCTGTGGCCTTCTCCATGCAGGCGGTAGGCTTCAAGCCACAGGTTTGAGGTATACGTGCGAGTGCGCCTACGTACATGTGTGCTTGCTGTCACATTGCTCTTAGTTACCCGCGACATAGTTAATTATTCAACGCAACATTTGGTATTGTGCAATATGTCGTTTACAGAGTAATTTAGGCTTATAGCAACAATAAACACTCAAAGTGAATGTCTGCGTGTAAATGTTTTAATTCGCACTGCAACGAAAGAGATGTCCTCCACTTTGCTTGTTCCTAGGTCTCACTTGTACGCACCTCGCTTGTACGTATTATGGTTGTACGTACGATATTATTTCGCTGCAATAAATACCATATAAAAAAGGTATTTGTGGTGTAGTGGTGTAGTGGCATGATCGTCGGAAACGTAGTGGTGATAGGCTCAAATCATGTTTTGTATTGTGCGTGTTTTCTGCGAAATAACACGGTGTGCTGTTGTAAAAGTACTTGAGTACTCGGCTGTGGCGATTGTGCTGCGAAAACGAAAGTTCAGAAAGTCTTGTAGCACGCAATGAATGAGTCCCCGCACCTCCACCAGTATATTTCCTTGACGTTGGGGCAATATACAGAATGTAATTACAGTGCATATACAAGCAGAGTCAATGGGATTAAGGTGGCCGAGTAGTCACAACACGCAGCAGCCAGCGTCTCGCGACCTTCTTCCGCTCTCTTCTTTTATCATTCCGCAAAGATCTATCTATCTATCTATCTATCTATCTATCTATCTATCTATCTATCTATCTATCTATCTATCTATCTATCTATCTATCTATCTATCTAT
The DNA here is from genome assembly GCF_038994185.2 of Dermacentor albipictus. Taxonomy (NCBI): domain Eukaryota; kingdom Metazoa; phylum Arthropoda; class Arachnida; order Ixodida; family Ixodidae; genus Dermacentor; species Dermacentor albipictus. Next base: position 64,243,071 of record NC_091828.1, read on the forward strand.
CTATCTATCTATCTATCTATCTATCTCTCTCTCGCTCTCTCTCTCTATACATACATACATACATACATACATACATACATACATACATACATACATACATACATACATACATACATACATACATACATACATACATACATACATACATACATACATACATACATACATACATACATACATACATACACCTCCACGAATATTGGTGGAGGTGCGGCAATTCGTGCATTGAGTGCGACAAGGCTTTCTGAAATTTCGTTTACGCAGCACAATCACCACAGCCTCCCACTTGAAATACAATAGGAAATTTATTGCAGTCTGTCGTATTTTGGGACATTGTTTCTGTCGTTCTGTTGTCCCACGTTCTGTTGTCTGCAGTGTGACGTCCTGTAGTCGGAAGTTCTGTAGTTCTTGATCAATATTAAATAAAAAATTGACAGATACGTCTTTAGGGCTATGTAAATTTGTTAGTACAAGAAAGAAAAATATAAAAGTAAATGATAAAAAACTTTCCCGCCGGGCATTCGAACTTGGCACCTGAGCATTCCAAACCCAGAACCAAAGCACCACGCCGTACATATCTCTAAGCGTACATTTTGGCTATGTCAACAGCAAGATTCTCTGTGTGCGTTCATGTTTACATTTGCGATTTACGAGCCAAGATATGCTATCACTCTACCGTGTCAACTGCCGCCTCTCTAGAAGAGCAATAGTGTTATTACCATCGAATGCTACATAGCGGAATGGTAGAACATGGATTTTGCTGTACAATATTCATATTAAATAAGAAATTCAGAAATAGACAACGGTGAGTAGCGACACTGTTAGATTGTTAATGCTAATTTCGGCAGTTATCTGTCGCTCTTTACACTTTTGAGAGCGCATATAATTCGTGTTTACAGTGCAAAATAGCTGCATAAACATTCGTGGATTAGTCTTCATTCTGACAGCATACTGGCTTCTCACGGCAGCACTGTACCAGAATAATGAGATTCGACCGAGACAGCTTTTCACGCAACTTTGTAGAACTACACAAAGCTTCTTTTTCGCTTCGCAAAAGCTTATGCCATATTTCTGGGAAAATAACTAATGTGTCAGTGTAACGGCACATGTAAGTCCACAAGCCTTTGTACCCCATTTTACCAAATAAAACAAAACGGATGCGCAGCCATTCCCGCCGATGGTATAATTTGACCAGCGGCCGATATTGAGGAGGCTGGTAGGGCGTTGCTGGTGCCTCGTTTTCACGGCACAATTATAACAGTTGGCTACGTTGACTTTATTACCGGTGTCAGTGCTATCAGTATTGCCGGCTTCAGTGAAGCACGATTTATTACCATGCAAGAGAAAATTACAGTGTACACCACCGAGGCGAAACTGACATAGAATTTTAAAGCGTCGCGATGGAAAGCGCCTGTGTCGTGGCGTCAGAACATATGTCGATGCGACAGAAAGTGGCACATTTCTAACGCCAGGCGAGAATATGTGTAGACCCAACAGGGAGTTCCCGTTGTGACGTCAGAATCGCTATTGCGATAGGAAGTTGTTGCGACTTCATAAACCCTTGTTGTCGCGACAGAACGTTTCTGTTGCGACTTCTGAACTCTTGGCTGTGGCGACTCAATGTTTCTGTTGAGGCGTCAGAATTGCTGTCTTAACGTCAGAGTCGCTGTCACGATAGAAAGCTGTTGTTGTGACTACAGAACTCTGCATGGTTGTTGCAAGAGAACATTTCTGTTGTGACTTCAGAACACTACGTCGTTGTGAAAGGAATTCATGTTGTATTTTTCAACTGGGGTGTACTCAAGTTCTTATATATATATATGGACCGCTTGGACTATATATATATATATATATATATATATGGAACACATGGACCGCTTGCGTTTAACAGGCAACCCTGTATCCGCACCGAAACTTGACAATTAGACGTATGTTGCGTAGTATGTACCTTTTGAAGGCAGCCATTCGAAATGACAAATAAAGCGTCAGCGTCCGAGAAGTTACAGCATCAGTTATGTTGCGTACAAACCTCAGGAGGAACTTGTAATTAATATTTTGTCACTTGTAAGAAGCGTATGTAATGCGGTCCTGTACCAAGTTTTGAGTGGTAGCCCGAACGATCTCGTTTGTTTTCGCAACGTTGCCCGGTTGTTCTGAGCCTCGCCTGAGTGCTCAGATAACGGATCTGGCTTTTGGCTCAAGGTCACTTGAAGGCCACGGACAACGCGAGCTAAAAGCATTTCATTCTTGTAAAAACAAAAGCACAGCCGGTAACACTTATTTCGTCCGCCTAGTAAGTACCACTTGTAACTTTCGTGCCAAACGTGGGCTTTTTGAACATTTGTACCGCATAATTATGCCTCATTTAAACGGCAGGGTGCTTCGTAAGCGTCGTTTTTTGAGCTTCTGTACCAGAGCAGAGTTTTCTGCTAAGCACACGAGCTTGATATTTGCCGGGCAAATCAACTAGGGTGCCTTCATACCGTTACTCGCTTAATAACCGTCATTATGTTAAGCTTTCCTCCTGGATACACACAGAAGTGTTATCAGGAAGATTTTACTGAGACTGTACCATGCTTTCTTAAAAAAGAAACCGAACAGTAAATTAGTTTTATGAAAATATCGAACGGCCGCACGGGCTTGAGCATGCAGCAGACCATGAGAAAGAGGTTAAGTGAGGCCGCTTACTGGGCGGGTGAAAGAAGTTCAAATTAAGAGGAAATGAATGCACTGGATAGGGAAACAAATATGATTATATATATATATATATATATATATATATATATATATATATATATATATATATATATATATATATATATATATATATATATTAGTGTCCCCGTGAAAATACAACCCCGCTGTGGCCTTTCGCGAAGTACCCGGCCTCTATCACCCTTTCATTAGCAGGTCAATACCCAGCCAATATATACGTATATATATATATATATATATATATATATATATATATATATATATATATATATATATATATATATATATATATATATATATATATGCGCCTGGCAATTTTACTCACGTTTTAGCAAATTCATGGTGTAAAACACAAATTGACTTCAACGTGACTTCATTGGGACGGGAACGTTAATCCTCAATATTCACTTAAAAAGGTGGAAGTTGTACTTACAACAGTGTGCCCGTATTTCAAACTATACCGTATTGATTTTGGAATTATGTGAAAGGTAGGCGGCATTATATAGCATTCGAATCCTGGAGTTTGAGCCTGAATCTCTTGTTCTGTATAAGATATGTGACCGAGGATCACCAGGACGGTAGGCCGGTAAACGTTCCTTGAAAAAAAAAACAGCGCTATGAACATTTCACCAACGTTATGTGCAGAAGGAAAGCATGATCATCATTGCGACACAGTTGTCAAATAAAAAAATTGTAGAGCGAAGGCGGAGACAATATTCTACTTTCCAAATAACATATACCTTGCAACAATTCTCGTTATTCAAACTCTCACGACGTGTTAGTCAATGCTACTTCTTGGCGTAAATAAGCATTCGAGCGTTAAACTCGCCAAGTAATGTATGCTATAGCGCATGTAAATGGCTGAAATAAAATAACGTTCACAGCTTGCGCAGTGATGACAACGATATTTCTTTGCGTACAACATGCGTTTACTTTGGGTTGCAAGCGCTAAACTAATAGTGGCCATGTCTACTGTGGTATTTGCCACCACTACTGCGTGAGATCTGATGGAGCTGTTAGCGCTCACCTACCACACGCCCCCAAAACGCCGTGCCGAAGCCCGAACGCAGAAGACAACACCAACGTCTCGAACAAACAGCGCAGCAGCCGTCTTCTGCTCTAACTTCGCCCGGAGCATGGGCTTTTGCCTCAGACGGCCAGTAAGATTGTCGCCAAGTCAACCCCAATGGCAGAATCAGCGTATCCCATCGTGCTGCAACAGCCCAGAGAGCCAACGACTTTCCGTGGATCTTAGATTGAAGACGCGGAAAACTGGCTGGAAATATATAAAAGGGTCACTGCATTCCACAACTGGAACATTTACGATAAGCTTCAGCATGTGTACTTCGCCTTATAAGATGGCCAGGGCATGGTTAGAGAACTGGGAATCAACCCTGACGACATGGGAACCGTTCCGAAACGGCTTCCCGCAGACGTTGGCGAGCGTCCTGCGCAGAGAGCGAGCGGAAGGTCTACTGGAAACCCGCATGCTGCTTCCAAACGAAAGCATTGCGATCTTTACGGAGCAGATGGCTCGCCTCTTCCGACAAGCAGACCCAGACGTGCCAGAAGACAAAAAAACATGTCGTCCTGATGCGCGGTTTGAGGCAAGAGCCTTTCGTTTGATTGATAAGCAACCCGACTAAGACCATTGTCGAATTTATTTCCGAGGCCTCTACTATTGAGAAGACGCTCAATATGCGGACAAGGCAGTATAACCACCGACCATTGACCATAAACTACACAAACGTTCAATCACTTGGCACCGACGACCTGCAGCAGACCCTCAGAGCGGTCGGTCGCGAGGAATCGCAGACGTGTTTCCCAAGGTCGCAACCTTAAGTGAGCTGAATCGCCGACTTCGTCGAAGAAGAGGTTCAGCGATAGCTTGGAGCTCTTGACGTGCAACCACACCCACCGCGGTCCCAGTGGGAAGCAATCAAGTACGCTGCCTTCGTCCGCCATCAAGGTCTTCCTCTGCGCTCGTGCCAGGGCCGCATGACGCCGCGATTCCTTCGCCAGACGCCGCCACACCACCCACATGTCGGCTAGCGAAACACCCCGGAGATTACAGACGTTTGGCGTGCCCCCGAATACGGTCGGGCCGCATATAGCGCTGGTGCCCGTACCGCAAAATGGGACTACGAGGATTCGCAGTGAACTATCCGCGCCCGCAGCGAGGGAAGCGCCCTCCTAATATCGCCGACTACCTCACCACCACTCAGTGGAGCCTTCGACGGCAGTCCCATTCACCGCCGCCAGGACGCTACCTGTCGCCGCAACGCTCACATTACACTGGCCCCGCCCGGGACCTGTCCGTATGCCCCTATCCGGAAAACTAAAAGCAGCAGTCGATGTGGTTACGGTTGTTCTACTTCGATATGACGAAGACCATCAGCCGCCGAAGATGACGGTCCACGATCCATTTCGACGATGCAGCAGCCACACACCGTCATCCCGACGAAGCCTGGGCGCTAACAATACGCCGACAAAGCACGAGTTAACGAAGCGAGTTAACGCAGCGGTGATCTGGCGACATGGCTTAAATGCACCTGAGGACAGAGAACGAAACACCTCGACGTGCTTCCCCACGGCAACACAGTGACCGCCTTAGTGGACAAAGGAGCCGATTACTCCGTCATCACTGGATTATTCACAGCTAAGTTGAAGAGTGCCAATACTACGTGGGACGGCCCTCACATTCTTACAGCTGGAGGACATCGCATAACATCAACGGGAACCTGCACGGCAATAATTATAGTCAATGAATGAACCTACCCTGCCACGTTCATTGTCTTCCGACAGCGCTGATGAGACTTGATTCTCGGCATAGACTTCCTGAACCAACACGGCGCAATCATCGAACTAAGGCTGGAGTCGATAACACTGTCCGCAGACCAAGCCCTACCGACGGAGAGACCTCACAGTCAGCGTGCCTTGAGTGTACTTGAGGACCAAGTCAGCCTCCTGCCTCGCTCCATCGTTGTCATTTTCGTCGGCAACCAAAGACCGGGAGAGTAGAAGGCGTCATCGAAGGACGGAATCCTGCGTGTCTGTGTCGATTAACGTCGGCTGTACAAGATGACGAAAGAAGACGTATACCCCTTCCCAAGCATAGGGGACGCATTGGATCGGCGCTACAACGATAAATTCTTATGGTCTGTGGATATCAAGTATGGCTGCTGGCAAATTGAAATCGACGAGAAATGTCGTGAAAAGACCGCCTTCTTCACGCCAGGCGCCCTCTACCGATTCAAGATAATGCCATTCGAGCTGTGCTCGGCGCCAGCAACGTTCCAGGGCTTGATGGACACGGTGTTAGGAGGAGTAATGTGGCAGAACTGGGGTCATATACGTAAAACTATTCTAATATGTTTTTATTCAAATCTCCTGACGTCAAATTCGCTTAACCGCCGACGCAAGCATCAGGCGTTCACCCACAGGGTTGTCTCAGCTGACCAGTCAAATACTCTCCTCGTTCATAGGAGGTAAATTTTCTTTGCTTGAAAAACGAATAACATTGCCTAAAATGAGCAGCTTGTCTTATCTAACTGGATCGCAAGAGGCGAGGAGCACGCGCAAGTGCAGATGGATTCGATGGGGCCGAGCCAGTGCACTGAAAATCGATAACTTGATGAAGAGGGTGTTGCAGGCGCATTTGATTCGGCCGTTTTCACCTACTTAGCTTACTGTGGATCGTCGACAATCGCGGCGGCATGCAACGAAAGCTTGAAAATGACCATAAAACGGATCCTCAGCAAAGAAGAGGTGGCAGAACGAGGCTGTAGACGTGTCGATAGTGCTCGAAAACGTTACGTGGCCACGCAAAATGTTTCATTACACGCAAATAAAACGATGCTTTTCGGTAGGTGCGAGTACCCTTGTCTGAGAGATCAGCGGCAGCCATTTTTTGCGCTTTTCGGGACTGGGCAGCCTGCCGCTATTCAGAAGAAAATTCATTTTTGTTCGGCATTTTAATACATCTTCAACGCGTATAAGTCACTTCGACGCGGTGAGTTTTGCGGTTTTGTGACGTCGCGTGACAGGCAGGTGAAGTTGGTGCAGCACGACAACGTTTGACCAATAACCGAGGGCTAATGGCGAAAAGGCGTCGAATCAGAAATAACTTTTTTTTCAGTCAAATCATGCATATTTAGTGTGCACACGTCATATCATATGGGAAGCTATTGCAGCTTTTGTGACGTGGCGTGACAGACAGGTGAAGTGGGGGTGGTCCGAAAATGTTTGTCACCAATCCTGGAGGGCTGAGTGCAGAATTGCAATAGAACTGTTCGGAATGATCTTGCGTTATAACGCCCGTCTTTCTAACTTCGACGACATCGTCATCATCGCGAGAAATTTTGACGATCACCTTAGGTGTCTTAGGACAGCATTAGAGGCTTTCATGTCATCAGGGCTCACGCTGAAGCCGGAAATGGGCCGCTTCTCTTATGATGAGCTTTTCTTCCTGCACCACGTCATCAGCAAATATGGAGTCCGCCCCAACCCGGAGAAGAGAGCTGCCATCGCAAAGTTCCAGCTGCCCATCGACAAGAAGGCAGTCCATGCATTCCTTGGCATGTGTGCCTAATATAGACGCTTTGTCAAGGACTTCTCATGCATCGCTGAGCCGCTGATATATCTAACTAAATGTGATGTCCAGTTCACGTTGGAAACGCAGCAGGCCGACACATTTCAAGAACTGAAACGACGCATGCATTCGCCACCGGTACTTGTACACTGCGACGATGACGCCAATTCAGAAATACCCTCTGATGCCAGTAGCCTACGCCTTGATGCCGTTCAATTGTTCAGGAAAGACGGACTTGAACGGGTGATATCTTACACTAGCTGGTCGGCTGTTGAAAGCGGAAGACATTCTACGACCGAAAAGCAATGCCTCGTCAGGATTTGCACTATAGGAAAATTCCACCCTTACATAAATGGCAGGCCGTTCAATGTAGTCACCCACCATCCCGTGTTGTGTTGGTTAGCTAATTTAAAGACCCTTCAAAATGCCTGGTGCGGTGGAGCTAAGACTGCAAGAATATGACATCACTGTTATCTACAAGTCCGGACGAAAGCAATATGATGCCGACTGTTTATCTCGCGCCCTCCACTGACCGACACCACAAGACAACGACGATGACGATGCCTTCATTGGTTAATAAGCAGGAATAGACGTCAAGCTAAAACGCTTCGTCGAGTATTCGGAAGGGCACACCGACGTTGTCTCTAGGCCATTTCTGCGAGAATTATCTACGTTTTCGCTTCAAAAGAACTTACTCGGAAAGAAGTTCTTAGCAGTCCGCGCCAACTGTACAGCACGTCCTACATGGCGACCCGACCGCTGGGAAACCTTAGATTGTCCAAGAGGCTATGGAGGATACAGGAAAGATATTACTGGCGACGCCTGACTGCCGACGTCGCCCTCCACGTCAAGACAAGTGCAGACTGCCAGTGACGCAAGACACCACCGACAAGGCTGGCGGCATTACTACAGCCGATCAAGCCTCCTTGCACACCGTTTCGGCAGATCGGGTCTGATTTGCTCGGGCCCTTTCAGACGTCGCCATCTGGAAAAAAGTGTGGCCGCAGACTACCTTACCCGCTACGCCGAAACAAAAGCTCTGCCTAAAGGTACTGCGGCCATTGTAGCAAAATGTTTCGTAGAGAACATCCTGCCGCGACACTATGCGCCAGAAGTCCACATTGCTGGCAGTGGAACGGCTTTTACTGCTGATCTTACTGAACCCATCCTGCAGTGAAGCCAGACAAGTCACCGTAGTGCCGCTGCATGCCTACCACCCACAGACGGATTGCCTAACGGAATGACTGAACAAGAAGCTCGCGGACATGCCAGCTCTGTACGTTGACGCCAAACGCAACAAGTGGGAAGTCGTGCTTCCGTATGTCATCTCTACTTACAATACCTTAGTGCACAAAAGAACACAAGTCACACTGTTCAAACTGGTTTACAGAAGGAACCTGACGACGACTCTCGACGCCACGCTGCAGCAAGTCGCCGACTACGAAAATATTAACGTTGCCGCCTATCCCTTACGCGCTGAAGTAGTATGAGAGCTCGCCGGCCTACGTACCAAGAAGCAGCAAAAGGCCGACAGCTGGCACTGCAATGATCGACGGTGATATGCAGAAAACCAGCGCGGCGGCCGTGTTTGGGTTTGGACATTGATACGCAGACGGGGACTCAGTGAGAGACTGTTGCGATGCTATTTGAGACCCTACAAGATCATCCGACTCATTGCCGCATTTGAGTATGAGGTCATGCCAGACAGCACTTAGCTATCACAGCGGTGTCACTCAAGACCCTAAATAGGCCATGTTGTGCGACTTAAGCTGTTATCTTTATGAAATATGAAGACGCCAAATAAACCGACACACACAAGAGAAGAGAACGGGACAGGGCGCCACTCGCAACTTGTGTGTGTCGGTTTACTTGGCGTCTTCATATTTTATAATGAACAGCTACCAACTAGCCCTACAAGAAATGCTATTAAGCTGTTATACCAGCGCTAACGAACTTTTGGACTGTGCAAAGCCGAGTTTTAGACTTTCTTTTTTTTTTACTGCGTTACTTTGGACTTTGTTTCTTTGTTTATTGCTATGTTTGTTTAATGCATGTCATTTTGTTTTAGGCGATGTTATGTCTCAGTGCGTGACGCGCACGTATGTATCGCAAGTTTCACGAATGTTATCGGTGTCTGTCGTCACTAAAGCTTGTGTAATCTGATCGTATGTGCAACATGAATTCTGTAGAGTTTTCTGGAAGACAAGTGGGCAGCAGCGATTGCTCTAGAACCTTCGATGACGTATGCGTGAAAGCCGACGCCCTTGACCGGCAGATCACATTTTTGACGATCGCCAACTGTTTGCCGCTATCGTTGTGCTTTAATTGTGACTCGCTTTCGTGGGCACAGGTTGGCCATATAAATGGTAGTTACATTATTCACAGTATTGCTACTGTGTTCTTTGCCACCACAGCTACGTGACATTGTTATCTTGATCACAAATTACAAGGCTTCAGCGAATTTCTTGACAGAGTCAGCAGGACAATCCTGTATTCGAGTTTGGTAAACATGCAGTTGGCAGCACTTCATAACGAACGTGTGAATGCGAGGGTTATGCCTTCTGGAGATATCACAGTGATCTGTGTTTCTCTTTATTGTCGCATTCCAGACCTCAGCGATATACATAGACTGTAGATTACGAAATTACCCCTCTCATGTTAGCCAAATAAGACATAACACTAGAATTCTCATTATTTACTGAAATGAAAAATTACTGATGATTGGAGGTTTTAAAATTACAAAACGCTGTGGTACTGGGCACATGGTACGCTTGGGTCTCCGCTCATTAAAGGCTGGCTGCCAGCCTAATCGGTGAGCTGTGCTTATTGCCACTTAGTACTGTAAATCGGGGCAAATTCCGAGCAGAACGCACTTATCGCATATTTATCCAAGAGTCTCATATCACTACTTCGTGCATTTTTTTAAAGTAGCAATAGTGATAGATTCTGGACGAATACAGCAGCGACTCTAACCTATCAGGCATAGCGACCAACCGTAACGATGCTGTTTTAAAATTGACTGTGTCTAAAAGTGGATTGCGATACTTATGAAAATTTCGGCGATATTACATACGTTTTTACGTGCTGTATGAAGCTACTACAATTGGAGAAAATAAAACCTTGCTTTGCACGTACCGCACAATCTCTGCAGAATGATAGCAATGAAGATTACAATAGATGCACAGTTAATGCGTAAATTTTGCGCCCTCGTAAATGTTCCGTCAGCACTACCATGTTTTTCTTGAAGGGGTTGAAAATCGTGAATTGAGCCAATGACATAAACGCATCCTATAATTACCTTCCTTTCACTGTTCCTTTCGGACGCGTGCCACAATATGTTGGAAGCTCATTATACTTCTGTTGAGCGAAAGTTCAGCGAAGGCAGGATAGGAAATGCAAAATTGTGATAGAAGGATTTTCTCCCTTGAAATACCCCTATAAGGTTGTAATTTATATTTGCGCATGCATCACCGTCATTGGTGCTCAGGGCATTTCTGCTGAGCTATTTGGAAACTCAGATGTCTTTATAAAGAAAAAATCGATTACGTGTTGTCGTCTTATCTGAAAGCTACAGTAATCTGCATCATAAATAATTATTTGTTGTCAACTCAAGTCATTACTTCTGATGTCTTTGATGCACTTCATTGCGATGAAGTTGAAAGTATTATAAGTTCCAGCGAGAGTTTCGGACACTTTGAAGACCATAATTGACATGCCTAATTTCAATGCTCAGGAATCTTTTTCTGGTGCAATAACCGCAATTCTAAATTATCAGATGTCTGTCTCTTCCTTTGTACCAAATCAGGCAGCTCGACTTACCATAATTAAGCTAATTAATGTGTACAGTAAGATTGACGATGGAAGCCTATGCAGATGTAGAAGCAGATGACGTTTGTAAATCGCATGATACGCTGTTATTTCACCTAAAGAATTTACAGAAGAATGCTTTTCAGACGACGTTCTGAAGAAATATACGGATTCAACGAATCTATGGACAGTACCAGTACTCTACAGAATATTAATCCAAAAAATTATCAAATGCATGCCCCTTTCACAAAACAACATATCCAGAACTTCTTCGTGAATGCGAGTATGTGCAAAATGAGCTGGGTTGTCATATCAAAGAAGCGCGAAATCAGCTTTACCTAAACAAGTTCTGCAAAAAAGAAGCTCCAAAGAAACCTAGACCATAATTTATTACTTAGTAAGTACCAAAAGCAAAACTTCAATAATGTACCTCAATATTCACTGCGTTGATTGCACAGAAAATAATTACAAAACAAAATTAATACACGTCTCTTTACATCTGCAGGAACAAACTGCTCTAATACAGAGAAAAGGACCTTATCTATAAATTAAGCTCCACCAACTCAAGCTGAGTTTTCATAGCTCCTTGTAGCAAAATTGAAAAATTCAGCTCGCTTTTTTCCTTCGCAACGCCGAGCCTTTGAAGTTGCTTGTATTGTCATTTGGCCTATTCAGGCAATATCAGCAGTCATTGATAACCACGCGCTGATAATATCAAAAGTAGACCTAACACGCGAATTTTGATTTATGGACCTAAGGTAACACGTGTCTGAGGGATATTTAAAAGCAGCGCAATTAGCGAAAATACTTAATACATACGATCTCAGTCGAATCACTTTTTCCTAAAGTCGTCGAGAAGCATATAAGCAGTAGCGTCATTCATTACGTTGACATGTGTCAAATTTACGTTTATCATAAATCTGGGTTTTTTTAGAAGCCATGTAGCTTCATCTACAAGACGTTCCATGGAGAATATGGAAAATAAATTTTTCCTATTACAAGTATTTTTATATCTTCTCAAGGCATATGACTCCATCAGTCATGACATTCGTTTAGCAAAGATGTATCAGTATGGTATTAGGGGATTATCGCTGCATTTATTGAGTAGTTATCTCAACCAGACAATTCATCATATTGCTGTAAATTATTTTTGTCTGATCATGGGCACATTGTTGCTGCTATTGCCGAGGAATGAATTTTGAGGACAGTCCTACTAATGCTCTGCGAAATGCATAGTTAGCATACATCACGCCAATGACATAACAATTTCTCCAGACTAGACAAAGCTCTCCCTAACCATGCACAACCTGTGTGTCTATATTAAAAATGAAGAAAAGCTTTTGTACAAAAATAAGGGACGCCATGGGTGGTTCTCTTACATAAAAATGCCAAATACACAATATGCAGGTACATAATAAAGAAGTAATAGTAGTAATATTTCACACAATGTGACAACACTACTTTCACACATTGCACACACAATTATAACACTAAAAAGAAAATGGGCACAGGTCACAATATGTTCAAAATTTATGAAACACGGCAGTACATTACAATATGACCGGAACTCGGCGGTTGGTCTTACTCGATTAAAAAAAAAATAATTCAGCGACCATGGAAATTGAGATTGTTGAACAGTTACACTTTTGTATGCCTGTTCAATATAGCAGGGTTTTCATTAAACAAATTCATAATCCCATAATTTATAGCTCTTTTTCATGATTTGTTCGTGCACTTACTTCAACTATGTCCGTTTTATGCAAGTCATGACGATTGTTCCTGCTTAGGAACTGACGACGAAAAACACTATGGTGTCGCAGTATTTAACTTGACACACGCACACTGAGTGCCTAATTTTACAAAGAAGGCAGAAATGTGGAATTCTATGCTTAAACAGAAAAGCCGATATCCATCTGATCTGCACAGTTGAGCAGTTTAATTATTTCCTATGTAAAGCACAAAGTTTATCCTTATACCTTACAATATGCATTCTGCACACCAACACGCAAAAATTGTGATGGGAATAAATGCGAGTAAACAACAATTTTATCTTTTGCCTAGTTGGCAGGAAATAACCTAAACAGTTAAGCATGTTGGGGACTTGCGACTTTAATTCTGGTGTTTACATGCCATGACCAGCTTAAGTGCCTTAAAAAAAAGGACATCTAAAAAGGAAAAATTAACAAGATAAAGTAATGAGTCATTGTATTTATGGCAGTCCTGAGTAATCAATTATATTGTTCTTACGAAAAAATGACTCCTTTTTTGCACTGCCTTTTATTATAAGAGAGGAGACGCATAAGTGCTCAGAATCTGTTGTTTCATGTCTCTTCGAGCTCCTCCATATTAGCCCAAGAAGAGGAGACGCTTGCGGTCATCAGCACACATATATAGATCACCAGTATTAAGAATATTAATATCATTCAAATACACTAAAAACAATAGGGGCCTAATGCATATCCTTGGGGCTGACCATATTTAACTGGGCTACTTTCAGAACGAACAAAATCGACACAAACTCATTGCAGTCGATTGCGTAGATAACTTCGGATAAGATTCTGTGCGAAAACGGCAAGTTGGGCCAGTTAGTTGGGATTCATGGTAAGGTTTGTTAAAGCGCAACACAAGACAAGAACAACAGAAGGTATCAAACGAAGAGACGGCATGGCGTCATCTTTTTCCACCTTCTGTTGTTCTTGTGTTGTGTTGCGCTGTAACAAACCTTACTAAGGTTCTGTGCTTTTCCTTCAAACCGTTCACTGCGAGCTTCTGTAGGAAATTATCGCGTTGGATTGCATCAATGGCCCTTTAAAAACTTATACATTTATATTGCAACTCTAAATAACCTTTTTCAATCTTTCTGAGTGTTTGATTTTATTTCTCACTAAGGACGTTTTTCTTGACTGGCCCTTTTGAAGTCCAAATTTCTGTTCTACTACATTCTTGGCTAGTATGAAATATAATAAGTTGAATGTGCAAGTCCATTTCAGAAACGTTAGAGGGAAGTGATAGCAGAGATACTGATGTGTACTGAAGCAATTTCTTGTGTTGTACACCTCTATGAAGTTACGCGAGAAATTTTTAAGCTTTTGGTGTAGACACCAGATGGCACCATTACTTTGAGAATATAGTTTAGTGGCATGGCAATTTCATACGCAACAACCTTATTCAGTGAACATTTTGTGGGATCTTTTGCGGCTGCTAACTTGCTTCCACGATATCGCAGGAGAGATGCGATTTTATCTTGAGATGTACGAGTCAAAAATAGCGCGTCTTTTGCAACATTGCGCACGTACGTTCGGCGCTCTGTTAACGGAGCACGGGGAACGAGAACTCAGCTGCCCCAACATTCACAACAAAATTTTTCAGCAAATCGCCATACCAATGACCACTACTTCACTGAAGACATGCTGCAGAAGTGTTCGTCATTTCATGGAAGATCTTCCATGTCTCGCGGCTGCTTTGGGCTGCGCTTTCGAACTTGCGTTCGAAAAACGACAACCTTGCTTATTTAATATCTATGCTTAATATTTCCTAAACTTATGTTTATTTAATGTCTGTGCTTAACCTCTTGCTAAACCTATTTAACTCTTGCAAAATCTCCAAGTCACGTGGCTTTAGAAACTGAATTATTTTTCCGTATGTTTCATACGCTTATAGAGGCCATTGGCAATCGACGGTATTCATGCTTTATTATGAAGAACTCTTGCTATGACAGGAAATGCGGTATTGTAAACGTGCTCTAATCTTAAAATATACTTTGAAAAGGTGGAGATCGATTAAGCTCGCTATACACGTTTGCCCAACTTCGGCTCGCTCTGCTTGTGAGTCATCGCTGTGCATTCTCCCACTACCTTCCGCTGTTTCTGTAATCTCGTTGGTGTCAGGGCTCGTTCACACCGGCATTTGAAGGACATCACACGACGGACCACGATTGGTAACCAAGGAGCGTCTCACAGAGATCAATGCTCGCACCACTGAGTGCTATTGGCCCGTCGCCTGACTAAGATGTTTGGGACTGATGCCGCACACGTTTGCTCGCACCCCTACCACTGCCCTAGTTAGGCGGGTGCAGACCTATTTTTCCTGCGCCATTGATTGCTATAGTAGAATCAAGGACTGCTACTGTAGTCGCGCCGTGGAGAATTTTGGCATTGAGTCACTCAACAAGAACAGTCGCTTTGAGGCCAATGTGTATACATACGCCAATTACCGACAGGTCGCTTTGTCGCCTATCTCCTGCGAGTCGAAACCATGAACGAACCTGAGGCCTGTCGTTAGCTTAACTATTCCATTGCCCTCTGCACTATCACTTTTAAATAAATGTCGCCTCAGCTGCCCCTCTGACGACTACCACAGCGCTATTGCACGTGGTGCGGAAGCTCTCACTTTCTGAAGAGAGCTTCCTTACAGAGTGCAGAAAATTACTTACTTCATTACTTCTGCAGCTTCATCGCAGCCAGCGGGCTGTTTAGCGTAATAGCCAAGGAAGGTGTACGACACTACTCTCTTCGTAGGAGATGGGTCTGATATTTCGTGTGCTCTCTGTAGGAAAGAGGTAGAGGGTCATTGCGTAAATATCACTGGAGTCACGAATAGTTTCGCACGATGCTGCTAGAAGTCCTTCATAATATAAATTTGGACATTACTTTTTATTTTAACACATACACATTATCAATGTAACTCCACTAACGACTCGTAAAACAAAATTCTATCGTATATCATATTGACCTTAAATAAAGATGGTCACAGCAAAAGAGAACAGGAAAACGGCATGGGCGGGATCTTCTAACTGGTGACTTTCCAGTTGAAAGTAACGGCCCGTGTCGTTTTGTGCTCTCTGCCACTGTCCCCGTCTTTATTTGCGGTCAAATGATACGCAGTAAACACCAACTAGGCCAAACTGAAGTTCTGAAATCTTATGTCGCATGAGTTCCACTGAAAGTGGCGTATATTAGCCACTTTCATGTCCCTTGACTTGTTTCCAGATCGCCTAAAATTCATGCTTTCTTCACATTGATATATTTGCATAAATTGCAGTTTTTCGTCGCCTTTTTTGATAATAGATTTATGTTGTCTTGGTGATTTTCTTTTTCCTGTTGTGTTTCTGGTCCATGTCATGGAGAGCCTCTTCGGGGCACCGAGCAGTGCAGTCTACCTAGAATCGTGTTCTGCATTTTAAATAACGTCAATAATATATTGTGGCAGAAACCACCGAAAAAGAACTCCCACAGATCCGTAAGAAATAGAGGAATCCGAGGAGGTTACCAAATTGGGATTAGACCGCTTTGGCCAAAGTAACGAATCCAAATACGTCAGCCCAAGGTGGTGCAGTTGCTTACCCGAACGCCGTGAAGACATTGAAGCAACGGTTGCACCGGCGGTGTGTGCTCCGGCTCGGAGCTGTCCTAATCATGCATGCAGAAGCAACTTGAGATTTCAGGAGCACTGGAACGCTACACCAGCAAGAATCAAACAACGAGGATGGAATGGACCATACCGGGCCCGATACGTTGAGGGGGTAGCGAACCAAGCATATAGATGTGAGCCGACATATGCTACTTTCCATCACCCCCCCCCCCTCCTCTCCGATATTGTCAGACCGTCAAACGGTGCTAGCACTACGCCAACAAAAACAAGCGTTTGGACAAAAACACGGCAAAGCACCGGTAAAAGACCATTTGGGAAGGAACATGGACGCCAAGAGACCATCCTCTCTGAAAGGAAGGATACCATCCAGACTGCCACCGCAACCAAATGCAGATATCGTTATACGCCTATCAGGGCTTACCCCTACGCAAACTCCTTATAGCAGCACAGGCGCCACTACACATTGAAGCCTGAAACAATAAATTTTCTTGGGTTTCTGAAGAGTTGCAAGAACCAAAACGAAACGTGGACGATTTCATTAGCAGCTCTAACGACTGCGCAAACGTCGGCACAGCCTTGCTTTCGAAAACCTGAGCGCACAGACCATGGTCGCGATGGGCACCGAGCAAACTACAACATCCAAATCTCCTCATGATGGCTTACAACACAACAAGACAAGAGAACTTCACGATATAGCGCTGGAACTGCCAATCACTGCGAAACAATCACGCGACCTGAATAAACAGGCACTGAAGATAAGCTCATCCAACAACTGAAGAACACTTGATCCGGAGAAGCACAGACACCTACGCCAAAGGCTATCACGTTGAAGAACATGGACATCTAAATGCCTCCATCAACTTAGAATAGTTCTACTCCGCTGCGATGGCATTTAAGAACACTGCATGGGGTCGGATCGAATGACCCAAGCGATGCTGAGAAACCTTAGTTACTCGGCCAACCGATTTGTCTTCCGACACGGTATGTATGCCTCCCGGCCGACAACCCTCCGACTGGAAAACACCCAACATAATTTTTATACCGCAGCCCGGCAAACTGCGCGAATTAGGACAACTGCGACCTATCCCGCTTACCTCCTTTCTGCACCATCTTTTCCAGAGAGTCTTCCTCACCAGACTCGAGAGACACAGAGCTTTAGAGATCTGCTTCCGGTCACGTTTGATGTGAGGAGGGGGGTATCCTCCCAAGGGCTCTCCGTACTCCTGAAGGACAAAATCCTGCACTGCGCCCCCCTGACTAGGAAGCCCGGACAAGTTCTTGCTCGCACTTGATATTCAAGAAGTTTGTGGCAATATGTCGCACTCCACGATAATTGAGGGCCTCGACGACGTAAGAAGTGGAGATAGAATAGATTCCTACGTGCAAAATTCTTGTAAAACCTCTCTGCTCATGTTTGGACAGGTAGGATTTACTCACTGCCATACGGCCTACCGGATACTATCACCGCTCCGGTTAACATCGGCTTAGTCAAACTGGGGTTACAACTGGATGAACAACGAAATCTTGAGTGTGCCAAATACGTGGGTGACATCACGTCACGGGCCACTTCAGTCTCGTACGGAGACATAAAAGCCATCCTTAAGAAATACGGCCCTGATATTCACAAAACAAACGAAACAAATAGGCATGAAATGCCCCATTAGATTTAAATAAATTAAGGGGTTTTACGTGCCAAACCACTTTCTGATTATGAGGCACGCCGTAGTGGAGGACTCCGTAAATTTCGACCACGTGGGGTTCTCAACCGTGCACCTAAGTCTAAGTACATGTGTGTTTTCGCATTTCGCCCTCATTTAAATGTGGCCACCGTGTCTGGGATTCGACCCCGCTACCTCGTGCTCAGCAATCCAACACCATAGCCACTGAGCAACCACGGCGGGTGTAATGCCCCCTGGCCAAGTCTGCATACTTACAGATCAGACCCAAGAGTACACAGGAAAACTGAACACTGCCCTCACAACGCTTTCTCGATTGGGAACCCATCAAGAAGACAGCAAACATGCGGATTCTGGTAATGCTACCACAACAACTGGGCTGCGTTTGCATTGCGCTCTCCAAACTCATACGTACGGTCAGCAGTGTTACCGGAATCACTAAGAGAATCGCACGCGGCAATGAGAGGATTACAAAGACACACATGCTGCAATTGTTCAAAGCCTTAATAAGTCGCAGGACACACGCATTACCTTTCAAGCCACGCGCTGCACAGGGACAGACCAGGTGGACAAATTAATTCGAGTAGCCTGTAGGGGGGGCTCTCGGTTTTCAGGCAAGCACAAGTATGGAACGCCTCCAAGTGCTAGGGCTGATCAACATATATGAAGAGCTCGCCACAGCCACAATCATCACCGAGTGAGTGTGGCTTGCGTGCCGTCACAGGGACGTTGTCTCTTAAGCCGCCAACACTACATTCGGGCAAATCATATTGACCGCAAAAAAGACGGGGACATAGGAAGAAAACACATAAACAGCACAGATGCAGCTTGCCTTTGACAATCAGATTTCCCGTCTTAAGACGGCAGGGTTCCCTGACTCGATGGTAACGCCAGTGGTGGAAACCCTCCTGCAGAAGGTAAAAGGATCTAGGGGCAAAGCAAGGGTGAGGACGACTTCTATGGCCATAAAAGCTGAAGTAGTACCGTATATCCACAGGGTCGCTCACAACCTAAGGAAGGTGGCAGGCAGGTTTGGAGTCCCCCTTGTCTTTTCAGCCCCTTTTAAGCTGGCGCGGCTCTGCCCCCGCACCTCCCGTGATCCTAAAGGAAGGCTAGGTTGTTGTAAGAACCACACCAAGCCGTATGCCAAATGCAATGTAGGAGTTGTGTATGAAATCCCCCTGGCCTGTGGCAAGTCCTACATAGGGCAGACTGGACGGTGCCTAAATGATCGAGCCAGGGAGCATGAGCAAAAGTTAAAGAAAGATGAGTTGGCGCACTTACCTGCGCACTGCAATGCCTGTCGCTGTGCACCTCTTTTTGAGGAGATAAAGATTCTGGGCAGAAGCCATGACCAGACTGCACGTGATCTGATGGAGGCTTACCATATAAATAAGAATGGCGAAGATTGTGTTAGCGATACCTCAATTAGGTTGTTTCAAGCGGAAATAGATTTTTTTGATAATTGGTTGCCACGCTAAGCGGATGTGCATTCTTGTTTGCCGCGATCTGCGCATGTTCCATTTGCCTATATATCTCTATACAATTTTGTCTCGGGTTCTCTGAAGACGCTTTTGGACGTAAGGCTTAGTTAGGTTTGACGGCCAACTACTTTTTGCTCGCCTTTTACGGCCGCGCTTCAGTGGTACCAGGACAAGAAAAAAGCATGAAAACACACTGTAAGAAAAGGTCAACAAAATTTATTGTTCCAGAGGATTCACGAGGAAGGAGGCTGTTTACTACATTGACGTTGGCCGGGGTCAATCGTAGAGCGAACGATGGCCGGGCGCGACAAAGGATAGGAACTAGATGGTGACATAACACATTTCCTTCATCGTGGGTAGAAGTCTTCACCTTTCTCGGGCGTTCGTCAGGGTGATGGATGGATATTTGCAGTGCAGCAGTGGTTTGCACCACCCTGCTCTTGTTACTTTATTGCCTAATGTCCTACATATGTTAGAAAACAAAGAAAAAAAGAACCCACGATGAATTCGCTTAACAGTTTCTGAACTTCTATTGTGAACTTTGTTTTGTACACCGCCATTGTCTGTCATTTCCCTACTCTTCTTCCACCAAATTCCAATCGCCTCTTACTAATCTCTATTAGGGACATGTTTACTTTTCCCTTGATCTCGCTGAAGCCAATGGCTTCAAGGAGGCCAGTGATCCCTAAATCCACTGCTAGACAGATATCTTCACATGCTAATACAACTTGCTCCATTGTTTTCTACGCTTTACCACAGCAAGCACATGTTTCTTCTTCCTTTTTATATCTCGCTATATGGGTGCGTGCTCTAAGCCATCCTGACCTCGCTTCGAAAAATAAGGAGCTTCCCTTTGAGTTATCAAATTTTTTCTTTCCTGAGTCTGTTTTTTTTCCTGTTATACTTAGTCATGTCAGGTTTCTTTTCTATTGCGGCCTCCCCTGAGAGCGCGCCAAATTCGGCACTCCCTGCCATGTTGTTTGCGCGCTCCCCCAATGGGAGCGCGGCACTCCTGGGACGTTACCGCACGATTGCAACTCGTTTGCAAGATGCTTTGGCTACACGAGAAAAAACGTTTAGCTTCCCGCACGGGAAGGGGAGAAGAAGGCGTCCGGTCTCTCTTCCGTAGTGCGCGTAGGATCACGACAAATTATGAACTTTCATAAGTCCCACCACCCTTAAGACCCTTTAAGCCCGCTTGACTCCAGTGGCGCAATGTTAAGACGCTCATAGCAAAACTGACCTGCTTGCTTTCGCGGCTTTCGCAACGCAGTCGGCGGTGTGGATGTTTTGTAGACACATTTTCACCAGAACACATTGTCCAGTAACTTCCCCTGAAGTCAGCAACGTCAGTGTGAGCTGGAGAGGGCATGACCCACATGTTGGACAAGCCGTCGCCAGCCAGGTTGCACGTGCCCTTGGATAACAGGGACCTAGTTCTGCGTACCCCTGATCGGAAGGCTTGAGCCACTCCAGCTCAGCACTAGCACGGCTAGAGATCAAGGTGCACCGCTTGAGGTGAACTGCAAATGATGGCTCCTCGTGCTGGCAATCTCCTCTATCCGGTGGCCTCCGCGCGTGCACCAGCGTGGTTATCTGACGGAAGGCTAGTTGTTGGCTTGACTTCTTGACGACTTGAGGTGCAACCGTGGTTCCATGCCATATCCCCTCGGCGACTACTATGGACAGCTTTAGCTGCTGCTCCGTAGCTGCTGATTGTGGATTCTGCTGCTTCGAGTGTGTGTGGAGTTGTTATGGTCTGTTTCGCCAAATTCCGGTGTTTTAAGCATCGATGGACAAACGCTTGCCCGCCCACGGGTAGTGGTACAGCTTCCAAGGCGCCTTACCTTCGGAAATACCGCTTCACCTGACCGACATGGACTGGCAAGCTGATACGACCTGCGTTCAGATCCTTCCATGCTAAATCAACTTCAAAAGGCCCAACCCATTTTGGTGCTAAACCCGCCACAAACTCGGGCCTCGCGTCGCTGAGCTCATACGCGTAGGCGGAATTTCCTCTCGCCCTTGCTCCTGCACGGTTTCAATTCGCTTCGATCACCGCGTTTCCTGGGCGATCGCAAATGTCAAGCGTAGTAGTCGAAAGGCTTCTTCGCGCCCGGTGAATCTGTCCGCTTGGCCGATATTGTGTCCGTCGACGTCTGGAGGTGTCTCCCGAACATCAAAAAACCTTGCGTAAACCCGCCGAACGACTTTCCCTCGTTCATGGCACGAAGGAGAGCGGATGTAGGTGCTCGTCGCAGTCGTTTTACGCTAGGGCGCACGCCTCAAGTAGTGGCGTTACATATTGATTCCGGCATTCCGTCATGATCGAGTGAGGAAACTGGTCTATTCTATTTTAATTCTGTTCAGCTTCTTTACTCTTTAGTTTATTGAATAATATAATTTACGAACGTGAGCGTGCCGCTCAGCTTGACCAACGAAGAAACGTGCTTCCAGAAAATGAAATGCCCAGAGTAACAGCATCGCAGAATAAAAACTTGCTACTTACCTTCAAGGATAAAGTGGCATTTCTGAGAAAGCCTGGTTGATTAAAAATCGTCTCGTAAATATTGAAAATGCCCCAGTGGTGAATGTTGTGATTCCACAAGTTATCCTGCGCCCACGCTTTAGCGGACTGCTTACTCAGGTGGGTCAAGAAAGCGTCTATGTCCCTGAAAACAGTAACAAATAATTAGACAGAAACAAAGTGCTTTTCCAGGCAAGCAGAAAAGACAACATTATGAGAGAAAGCAGCGGCAAACTATTTAAATTATTATGATGACAACGCTTCATAAAGTGGTGCACTTCTGCAGAGAAAGCAAGCAGAAAGTAAGGTTCGAAACGCACTGAAAAACATTCAGCAAATTTTCGTCACTTCAGCAACACATATGATAATTATTCGTTGTGCGCTATGCAACAAAATATGGCGACACGAATTTCGGGAATGAAGAAATTGGATGAAGCAAGTGGATATCCCTTAATTGAGCGCTAGTGAGCCAAACACCGATGCTGATTTGAAATGGAACATTTGCACGAGTGGAGACTACAATTTTGTGCAGACACACTCAAAAATTCACTGTATGGCAGCAGAATGCCTATGGCCCCGCTAAAACATTGATGTTGCAGTTTTCATAGCGTATTTGGCAGGAGAAGTCTTGAAGTGCGCATTGCAACGCATACTATCGCAATGCAACTTGCTGATAACCCTAGCTACGTGGTAATAGAGCATTTTCACTAAGAGTTCACTATGGAGTGAACGAAAGCTATGCCGATAATTGAAAAATGTTTAATGTGGAACGATGCTCTCGTGAAACGGCTAAATAAAGGCAAAATGACAGTGTGATGTGTACAATTGATATATTTACATCGTGTTTAACGTCTCGCTCACAAAGTGCGTGTGCTTAGGCACTGCATTGGTCGTAGCTTTGATTATATTTGATGATCATGTTACTGTGCTACACCATTAGCAAGCTATGCAGTTTGAGACGCCGACGCAGTGATATCAGGAGGACGAAGGTGATGTAGGACGCTTGTATAGGGAATAGCGCAATTGATAAATGCATGGATAAGAAGGGGAGCACGGAAATTTAAGGGCAATTCACAAATACAATAAGGTGTTCTTTACCCTATATGCCGCAGTGGCACATATTTATAACGAAGCATTGGCCGAGAAGGCCCGCATTAATTATCGCCTAAATTCCGTGCAGCTAATAATTTATCTAATTAAAGGAACACGAACCCTTGTACATGTTGTGAAATTTATTAAGGTTTCATCGGACTTCATAAAGATGCGTACGGGGATGTATCTACTGGTTTATTGGGTCATGTATTCTTTCATTAGCACGAATGTGGCAGTGCTCACAGGCTTCATTTTTTTCAAACTCTCCATGGAAATGCTGTTAAGGTAGCCATAGGAAGATTTGCTTTTCGCTGAGCTTCCTTGAACTTTGGCCAACACTTCATTCGACAGGAGGTTGGTAGGTAGCGATAGGTAGCAAGGCATTGGAAGTGGTAAGGGAATACATCTACTAAGGGCAGGTAGTGACAACGGATCCGGATCATGAGACTGAAATAATCAGAAGAATAAGAATGGGCTGGTGTGCGTTTGGCCGGCATTCTCACATCTTGAACAGCAGGTTCCCATTATCCCTCAAGAGAAAAGTGTATAACGGCTGTGTCTTACAAAACTCACGTACGGGGTAGAAACCTGGAGGCCCCCTGCTACGCTTCCCTTTCCTTTTAATCCAATCCGTAACCCTTAATGACCGTCGGTTATCTTCACTCCTCATTACAAGCCCTGCCCATGCCCATTTGTTTTTCTTGATTTCAACTAAGATGTCAATATTGCGCGTTTCTTCCCGCACTCAATCTACTCGTTTCTTATCCCTTAACATTAGATCCATCATTCTTCTTTCCATAGCTCATTGCGTCGTCCTCAATTTAGGTATAACCCTTCTCGTAAGCCTCCAGGTTTCTGACTCGTAAGCGAGTAAAGTTAAGACACAGCTGTTATACAATTTTCTCTTGGGGGATAATGGCAACGTGCTGTTCATGATCTGAGAATGCCTGCCAAACGCAGCCCAGACCATTATTATTCTTCTGAATATTTCAGTCATGATCCCGATCCGTGGTCACTACCTGCCGTAAATAGATGTATTCCCTTACCACTTCCAGTGCCTCCCTACCCCTCGTAAATTGCTGTTCGCATCTGAGAGTGTTAAACTTTGCGTTAGTTTTCTTCAGTTTAATTTTTAGACCCACCCTTCTGCTTTGCCTCTCCAGGTCAGTGAGCACGCATAACAGTTGGTGCCCTTAGGCAATATCATCAGCGAATCGGAAGTTACTAAAGCATTCTCCATTACCTCTTATTCCCAATTCTTCCAAATCCAGGTCTCTGAATACCTCCTGTAAACACGCTGTGAAGAGCATTGCAGAGGTCGTATCTCCCGGCCTGACGCCTTTCTTTATTGATATTTTGTTGCTTTCTTAATCGAGGACTTCAGTTGCTGGTTCTAGCTGTAGGGCTAGAGGCTTTCATACATTGGCGCTTCTTCATCAGACGAAAGATCTGAGCATGTAGCGCCAATGGATGAAAGCCTCTAACCCTACAGCTAGAGTAGAACTGGTATAACTTTCCAAGTTAATCAACAATCGTAAGACAGCTGACATAAGGAAGTGTAATATGGATAGAATTGAACGTGCTCTCAGGAACAAAGGAAGTTTAAAAGCAGTGAAGAAGAAACTAGGAATAGGCAAGAATCGGATGTGTGCGTTAAGAGACAAAGCCAGCAATATCATTACTGATATGGATCAGATAGTTCAAATGGCTGAGGAGTTCTGTACAGGTTTGTACAGAACCAGTGGCACCCACGATGATAGTGGAAGAGAGAATAGTCTAGAGGAATTCGAAATCCCACAAGTACCGCAGGAAGAACTAAAGAAAGCCTTCGGAGCTAAGCAACGAGTGAAAGCAGCTGCGGAGGATCAGGTAACAGCAGATTTGTTGAAGGATGTTGGGCAGATTGTTCTAGAAAACTGGCTACCCTCTTTACGCAATGCCTCATGACTTCGAGCGTTTCGGAATCTTGGAAGAACGCTCACATCATCCTAATCCATAAGGTAGGGGAAGCCAAAGACGAAAAATTATAGACCAATCAGCCTACTGTCCCTTGTCTACAAAGTATTTACTAAGGTAATCACAAAGAATCAGGAACACCTTAGACTTCTGTCAACCAAAGGACCAGGCTGGATTCCGTAAAGGCAACTCAACAATAGACCATATTCACACAATCAATCAGGTGATAGAGAAATGTGCAGAATATAACCAACCCTTATATATAGCTTTCATTTACGAGAAAGCATTTGATTCAGTCGAAACCTCAGCAGTCATGGAGGCATTAAGGAACCGAGTGTGAGAAAAGCCGTATGTAAAAATACTGAAAGGTATCTATAACGGCTGCACAGCCACCGTAGTTCTCCACAGAGAAAGCAACAAAATTCCAATAACGAAAGAAGTCAGGCAGGGACATACGATCTCTTCAATGCTATTCACAGCGTGTTTACAGAAAGTATTCAGAGACCTGGATTGGGAAAAATTGGGGATAAAATTTAAGGGAGAATACCTTAGTAACATGCGATTCGCTGATATTGCCTTGCTTAGTAACTCAGGGGACCAATTGCAATGCATGCTCACTGAACAGCAGAGACAAAGCAGAAGCGTAGGTCTAAAAATAATCTGCAGAAAACTAAATTAATGTTTAACACTCTCGGAAGAGAACCGCAGTTTATCATAGGCAGCGAGGCACTGGATGTGGTAAGGGAATACATCTGCTTAGGACAGTTAGTAGCCGCAGATCCGGATTATGAGACTGAAATAATCAGAAGAATAAGAATGGGCTAGTGTGCGTTTGGCAGGCATTCTCAGATCATGAACAGCAGGTTGCCATTATCCCTCAAGAGAAAAGTGTACATCGGCTGTGTCTTACCATTACTCACGTACGGGGCAGAAACCTGGAGGCTTACGAAAAGGGTTCTACTTAGTTTGAGGACGACGCAACCAGCTATGGAAAGACAAATGATGGGTGTAACGTTAAGGCAGAAGAAAAAAGCTGATTGGGTGAGGCAACAAACGCGAGTTAATGACATCTTAGTTGAAATCAAGAAGAAGAAATGGACACGGACGGGACACGTAATGAAGAGAGAAGATAACCGATGGTCATTAAGGGTCACGGACTGTATTCCAAGGGAAGGGAAGCGTAGCAGGGGACGGAAGAAAGTTACATGGGCGTATGAGATTAGGAAGTTTGCAGGGATAACATGGCCACAATTTGTACATGACCGGGGCAGTTGGAGAAGTATGGGAAAAGCCTTTGCCCTGCAGTGGGCGCAACCAGGTTGACGATGATGATGATTATGACGATGGTTGCAGTGGAGCATATATAGATATTTTTCAGTATTTGTACATACGGCTCGTCCACGCCCCGATTCCGGAATGCTTCCACGACTGCTTAGGTTTCAACTGCGTCAAACGCTTTCTCCTACTCAATGAACGCTATATGTAAGGGTTGGTTGTATTCAGCACATTTCTCTATCACCTGATTGATAGTGTGAATATAGTGTATTGTTGAGTAGCGTTTACGGAATCCTGCCTGGTCCTTTGGTTGACAGAAGTCTAACGTGTTCCTGATCCAATTTTCGATTACATTAGTAAATACTTTGTAGTTACCGGACCGTAAACTGATTGGTATATAATTTTTCAAGTCATTAACGTCCCCTTTCTTATGGATTAGGATTATGTGAGCGTTCTTCCAAGATGCCGGCATGCTCGAAGTCATGAGGCATTGCGTATACAGGGTGGCCAGTTTTTCTAGAACAATCTGCCGGCCATCCTTTAACGAATCTGCTGTTACCTTATCCTCCCCAGCTGCCTTCCCTCTTTGTATAGCTCCCAATGCTTTCTTTACTTCTTCCGGTTGTACTTGTGGGATTTAAAATTCCTCTAGACTATTCGCTCTTCGATTATCATCGTGGGTGCTAGTGGTATTGTATAAATATCTGTAAAACCCTTCAACCACTTGAACTACCTCATCAATATAAGTAATGATATTGCCGGCTTTGTCTCTTAACGCATACGTATGATTCTTCCCTATTCATATTCTCTTCACTGCTTTTAGGCTTCATCCGTTCCTTAGAGCATGTTCAATTCTATCCATATTATACTTCGTTATGTTAGCTGCCTTACGCTTGTTGACATACTTGAAAAGTTCTGCCAGTTCTATTCTAGCTCTAGGGTTAGAGGCTTCCATACATTGACATTTCTTAAAGGGAAAATGATTTCCCTTTATTCATTACTTCTCTCCACCTTGCGGGTTTCCGCAGAACTACTACGTCATTGACATTTCTTGATCAGATCTTTCGTCCTGTGCGATACCCTACTAGCATCCTATCTAACGGAGTGACCCCCGTCTTCTATTGCAGAATCCCTGATGATTCCCATGGGATTGTCGTTCGTATCTTCAACACTAAGGTCCTCTTCCTGAGGTAAGGCCGAATACCTGTTCTATAGCTTGATCTAGAATTTCTCTATTTTCCTCTTACCGCTAGTTCATTGATCAGCTTCTTATGTAGCAGTTTCTCCCGTTCCCTCTTCAAGTCTAGGCTAATTCGAGTTCTTTCCATCCTGTGCTCACTGCAGCGTACCTTGCCAAGCACGTCCACATCATGGATGATGCCATGGTTAGCGCACATTATGACGTCTATTTCATTTCTATTCTCACCATTGGGGCGCCTCCACGTCCACTTTCGTCTATCCCACTTGCGGAAGAAGGTATTCATTATCCGCATATTATTCTGTTCGTCAAACTCTAGTAATAACTCTCCCCTGCTATTCCTTAAGCCTATTCCACATTCCCCCACTGATTTGCCTCCAGCTTGCTTCTTGCCTACCCTGGCTATAAAGTCGCTTATCAGTAGAGGGTTTTGCCTTTGCCTATCATTGTTTCCACGTCTTCATAGAAGCTCTCGACTTCCTGTTCATCATGACTGAATGTAGGGTCGTAGACCTGTATTACCTTCAATTTTAGCGCTTTTTGAGTTACACAACAAGATCTGCCACCCTCTCGTTATTGTTATAGAATTCCTGTGTGTTACTGGCTATATCCTTATTAATCAGGAATCCAGCTCCTAGTTCTCGTCTCTCCGCTAAGCCCCGGTAGCACAGGACGTGCCGCTTTTTAGCACTGTATGTGCTTCTTTTGTCCTCCTAACTTCAATGAGTCCTATTATATCCCATTTACTGCCCTCTAATTCCTCCAATAGCACTGCTAGACTCGCCTCACTAGATAGCGTTCTAACGTTAAACGTTGCCAGGTTCATATTCCAATGGCGGCCTGTCCGGAACCAGTGATTCTTAGCACCCTCCACTGCATCGCAGGTCTGACCGGCGCCGTGGTCAGTTGCTTCGCAGCTGCTGGGCACTGAGGGCCGGGGTTTTATTGTTGTATTCATGTAGGAGGTTGTGGCCAATTACTGCACCAGGGTGGCCAACTCTTCTCCGGTGAGGAAGTGTGTTGCTGGTTCTTGTCACCGGTACCAGGCCGTACCCCAGGCCTGTTTATTCAATCAACACAAGGATTTTTACTTTAATCCGAAGGAAAATTGCGCGGCACCGGGATTGGAACCCCGGTCCTCTAGGACGCGAGGTGGATGTTCTACCACTCCACCGCTGCACCTCGTGGTTCAGTGGGTGTCACAGCCTGCGTCCCGCGTATGTAGCAGCGAAAGGGCTCCAAAATTCGCATTGGCTGCGAAACCACGCCACGAGCATTCCTCTACCGAGCGGGCGAACGGGAACACTTGGTGCCGCAGTAGCGTGCCAGGAGCAGCGTTAAGGCAGAGGGCGTCGCCGCCACTTCAAATCACCTTACTCTCCAAAGCCTCCGTTATTCAAGCGCTCCTTGTCCACGCAAGCTGTCCCCTGCATTCTAACTGTGCTTCGGTAAGGCGAAATCAAAACGCGCCGAGCTTCACAGCGCGCTCTGTTGCCCGCGAAGATTAATGAGTCGGAGGACCACTCATTGTCGTTTAGTTGAACATCAACGTTTTACTTTTACCAGCTAATAAGAAGAGTGCTGATGTCCTCAGGTTTTTTTTAGTTCAACCAATAATTATCGACATTTTCATCGGTTTGTTTGATTCCTTCCGATATATTGTGCAAGAAATAAATAAGCACGTCCGAGCGCAATATCATGCAAGGAATTCAGTTGGGCTACACACGGGTAATTGTTAAAGAGTATGGTAAAGATATATTTCTTTTCCTAGTTGAATAAAAAATAATTTAAAAGTATCATGCGTCTTTCTCGCATCTTTGGTCCATGCCTTGCGTTTGTTTGGCCCCACTGTTCTGTCGCTCCTCGAGACAGCTTGAACTTACAATGCGAATATGGAGATGCCGAACTGCGTCTTTTGCCCCTTGGCCGCCATGGATTGAAAGGTCGCGAACTTTCCCTTGGACGTCTCACCCGGTCTCTCGAAGGGCTTTCCCAGCGATTCGTAGAACGTGAAGTCGCAGACCCCGTCTTTTGGCGTCTCCATCTCGCCATCGCTGGCCACGGTGCAGATGAAGGCGTTATGTTGCGGTGGCTTGTCAACTAAAGCTGCACAGAGCGGGACGTGGCATACAGAAAGTCTACTCATGCGCTATGATAGCGTGTGACCACGTCAGAGAGCAAATAGGGCCATTGGACTCTGACACACGTAATAAAACATGCAGCACAAGAAAGGAACTCTGCAAATACATACCTATGTATTCCGTGATTAAGAAGAAAGAAGTATAAACCCATGTAGTGCAACGAAATTGTGAACTTGAGCTAAAGGCTGTGTTGGTGACTTTGTTACTCAATTTTCCACAAAGTCGCGAATTACGAGCCCAAAATGTCTCTATCGGATTACATTCTTGTATTTTCCCACGTCCAGGGCTTAACAGAACAACACCAATGGCACTTCGTAACAACGGCGCGTGAACAAATTCCATATTGAGCAACAATCAGGGTTGTGATACCGACCTAGCTCGCTTTTTTTCAATGTTCCTTGCTGTCTATCTTATATGTTTCAGTTCTGCACTTGTGAATTGGCGATCATAACCTTAAAATTGCAGAGAAGTCCGATTTTCTAAAAAAATACGATATCGATGTTGTGCCTTTGCCGCCCCGCCAGCTACATGGCTAAAAAAATGTCATTCGTTTTACTCTGGCAATAGCGGCAAATGAAACAGAATATATCCCAGCCCCGTCTGCCTAAATTGAAGGCGAAGCAGTTCATACACCCAAATCTCTACCAGTGTAATTTACTAAAGCTTCCTGCCAAACGTCAATAAGACTATATAAAGGCAACTGTCTCATTAAAGTGACTAAAAGCTTGATATACTAAGAAATCTTTTCCCTAAATTCCTAGATCTGCCACAGCCGTTTGATTTAGGTCTGAATATGCCGAACGAAACGCACAGCAATGTAATCGTATTTAAGTAATTGGCTTTCTCTGGATACGCGGAATTCGTTGGAACTGGTGTATTTTTTTTTACAAATTATGAATGCGTTTTGTACCAAATCAAGAACTTAACACGCTAACACATAGAGTCCACCCTTTTTAATGTCATTCTTGGTTCATGAATGTATAACCAAGTGGTGCCAGTTAAATTTTACTAATATGTCTGCCTTTTTTACCTTAAATTACATTTCGAATGTGGTATGTCGTATCTAGCGCAAATATTCTCTTGAGCTGGAAAAGCAGGTAGCTGGATAAGCAAATAAGCAGCCAAGAAGTCAACGTTCAGAGTGATTCATTTACAAAAGTTGCGAATAAAATATTTTGCCGATTACCTTAGTATATATTTTAATATTTATGAATTAAAGCGAGCGTATCCTCAACAAACATTCACTCGGGGAATTTTTTTAACTAGCCCGAGTTTTGATGTTAGCGCGTTTAACTTTGGGAAGAACTTCAATAATTGATCCAATAATTGTATTAAAAAAGCGCCTTGTTATGAAGGGCATCCGAAAATTAAGTGAACATTCCATTGAAAGATATCTGTTCAGTGCAACAAAAGCAGGACACAAGAAGAAACGAAGACGAAGACAAGCGCCTGTCTTCATCTTCATTTCTTCTTCTGTGTGTTTTTGTTGCGCTATACAGATACCTCTCAATGTTGACTGACCAACAAGCCTATATGACCGCCCTCGTTGAATAACCCAAACACGATGGCATCCTGTCGCACATTTCGGGAATGAACACACCAAAACTGACAATCTGGTGTCAAGCTCAGAATTAGTTTCAGTTGAATAGACTGAGCGAACCGAGAAGGGGCAACTTGTAAATTGAATTTGCAATAAATAAACAATGTGGAAGTTAGGCCGAATTTGTAATACAGTAGTGTCTGATTGTAACTTTTCGCGCGTATATTTCCCGCTTTTTAGAGTTGTTATTGTCTAGGATTGAAATTTCGCGTTGATAAAAAGAGGTATGCCGGAAAGACAGCCTCTAAAGGTTCCAACAAAAAATTGTAAGAATGCACGCAGCAGTCGCTGCCTGGTCTTGCCAAGGTACGGCGCAACTTCTTAAATTCTATAGCAGTGAATTTCCTTGATGAGGTTTAAATGGCCATCAAAACGAGGCGTTGAAAATTTATTCAAGGTGTGTACGTATATCAGGCTCCACCTTACTGGAGAAATTTGGTGAACTAATTGGTGAACTAATATGGTGAAATAATTTGGGTCTAAAATAAGGAAAGGGGGGGGGGGGTAGGAGACGAGTGTGGCATCACAAGCATAAGGAGAACACCTATGTCCGTGTTCTACCTGTGTCAAATTGTTTTCGGTCCACTTCCACTTCCATATGCGGTGAGCAGCCGGTCAAAGGATAATTTTGTATGTATTTGCTGGCTTTGTTCGTGCTTGGAAAAATACTTTTATGTTGCAGCTATAGAGCAACAAAAATGGCCAGTCTTAGCTTGGTTAAGCCAAGAATGCGTTGCATATTGCGCGGTCTTTTTTTTTTGAGAGTGAGGTATGGATGGATGGATGGAAGGTAGGAGCGTCCCCTTTGAAACGGGGCGATGGCAGTTGCCACCATGCTCAGATTTTTTTTGCCTTTTTATTTTTATCAATGTTGTGTGTTATTGAATTTCTCGATTTTCTTTAAATACGTCTTCCTACCCTTTTAACCTTATGTCACCTCTCTGCTTTTGAGCCACCAATCCTCCAATCGCCTTTTGCTAATTTCCACCGCACATTTATTTACATGACTATCATTATCTCTGAACCCTAGGGCCTCAGGAAGGGTGACTGTGGCCGCATCGACATCGGGATTGATACCATCAAATTTTAGTATAAGGTGTTCCATTGTTTCTACATATTTACCACACACAGTACATGTGTCTTCTTCTTCGTTAAATTTCTTTTTATAGCTCCGTGTTCTAAGACATCCTGATCTAGCTTCAATGAGTAGGGTACTGCCTCTTGAGTTATCATAAAACGCTTCCTTCCTGATCTGCTGTTTCCAGTATCGATATAGTTCTACACTATGCTTCTTTTCCATTGAATATATCCAATTTTTACCTTCCGCATGTTTAACCTGTCGTTTAGTGCTCTGTTCTTTTTCGTCCTCGTGTCTGGCATACTTACTGGTTAGCTTCCTAGTTCTTTTACGCCATTGTGAGTCAACGCTCTTTCTGTATAGGTATTTAAACACCTTAGCTGCCCACCTGTTATCATCCAATTTCCTCAGACGTTTTTCGTATAGGATTTTACTCTGAGCTTCCCGTGCTTCGAATGATGCCCAGCCCATATCTCCCTGTACTGCTTCGTTTGTAGTTTTCCCGTGGGCACCTAGTGCTAACCTTCCCACAGCTCTCTGATTTACTTCTAGCCTCGACTGAACCTCTGCCCTTAAACACAGGACCGCATTCCCGAATTTAAGCCCCGGCACCATTACTCCCTTCCAAATGCCTCTCAGTACCTCACACCTGTTGTAACCCCACAATGCCTTATGTTTCATTATCCCGGCATCTCTTCGCCCTTTTGCTATTAGAGACTGTTCGTGCTTTTCCGTGTACATCTGCCCTTTGTTTATCCATACCCCGAGATACTTGTGTTCGGTCACTCGGGGTATTTCGTGGCCTTGTATTGTAAGCTCCTGATCAGTTGTATCGTTGAAAAACATCCCACCGGACTTAGCTGCACTAAAACTGAAACCTAAACTGTCTCCTCCGTCCCCACAGTAATTAACCAGAGTTTGCAAACCTTCCTGGCTATCTGCTAACAGTACAATATCGTCCGCATACATTAAACCCGGTAGTCGTTGCTCAACAACCTTTTCGCCTAACCTGTACGACAGACTATACCCTAGATTGCTTCGTTGTAACTTTCTTTCCATGCTTATCATATAAAGCATGAACAGCAGCGGTGATAGAGGACAACCTTGCCTTAATCCTTTGTGAGCCTCGACAGTTGTGGTGCTCTTGATTCCTTCCCATGTTATTTAAACATTATTTTCTCGATATAGTTCCTGTAGAAAATCAATTACCTCATTACCGATACCTTCAGCTTTTAATATGTCCCGCAGGAGTTCCCTGTTCACATTGTCGTATGCACCACTTATGTCCAGGAAGGCTAAATACAGAGGTCTATTTTCCGCCTTAGCTATTTCTATGCACTGGGTAAGCACGAACAGGCTGTCATCTAAGCGCCTACCACTTCTGAACCCGTTCTGAAGTTCTCCAAGTATTCTATTACTTTCTACCCATGACTGAATTTTTAATTTCACCGCCTGCATCGCCAGCCTATATATAACTGATGTTATCGTAATTGGTCGGAAAGATTTTATGTTCTTCTTATCACCTTTCCCTTTATAAATCAAATTCATTTTACTCTGTTTCCAGCTGTGCGGAATTTGCATATTTCTTATGACTGCCTCCAATGTTTTTATCAGCGTTTCCTCGCTTCTTGGGCCAAGTTCATTAACTAACTTGATTGGAATTTCGTCTATCCCCGCGGACGTGCACTTTGGAACATTTGCTTCCGCCTTTTTGCAGTTAAGATTGGTCAATTCTAATCTGTTTTCTATTATGCCATTCTGTGTTGCTCCATCACTTGGGGCGATTACCCTATCGTCTTTCCTAAATGACTCTGCTATAACTGAACCAATGTAGTTCACAGCGTCATCTCCCTCTAAACTATTTCCTTCGGCATCGTGAATCTGCTCCTCTTTTGTGTGATTAGCTTTACCCAGCCAGCTTATATGGTTCCAGAATTTTCTTGAACCCCTTTAGTTGCATCGCGAACTTCAGCCAGCCAGCGCTCAGAGGACTGCTTTATTTTAGCCTGGACGAGGACCTGCACTTGTTGTTTCTTTTGTCGATAATATTTCCATTTTTGGCCTATTTCCTTTTCAGATAACTGCGCCCTCTTTGCTTCTCTGTGTTCTCGAGATGCCCACCGTCGTTGTTCCATGGCCTCTCTAATTTCCTTACTGCACCAACTTCGTGGCTTCCCTTTTCCTCTCCAGCGCTTTACTCGTTTTACCTCTTTTATTTTTGCACTAATGAGTAGCTCGAACTGATTATAATCCCACCTTTCCATGGGATGTTTCTTTATTGATTCCTCTATGCAAGCCGCTATTTGCGCTATTTGCGCGTCATTTTATTTTGCGTACTCTTTTTGGCTTCGCTGCATTTCTCTTTTGAGTAGGGCTCCCAACTGTAGACTCATACGCTTATGATCACTTCCGAGGCTGTACTTCCCCTCTTCGTCTATTTCCATTATTGCTAGCTTGCTATACAATCCCTGCGACATTAAGCAGTAGTCAATGGTCGTTTGTCTGTTATGGGACTCCCACGTGATTTGTCCCTCACACTTAATCTAGCATCAACTTCCCATTACAATCTGTGTATCCATCCAGATCCTCAATGTGGCCATTCATGTCACCCAGCAGACAAATATCGGCACCTTCTCC
This sequence comes from Dermacentor albipictus, assembly GCF_038994185.2. Classification (NCBI taxonomy): domain Eukaryota; kingdom Metazoa; phylum Arthropoda; class Arachnida; order Ixodida; family Ixodidae; genus Dermacentor; species Dermacentor albipictus. The sequence continues at coordinate 64,278,218 of NC_091828.1, forward strand.
CAACTGCTTTATATCGTTATCGAATCACTTCACTAGATCTTTGTTCTCTTGCCTGTATTTGTCCCCTGTCCCTAAATAAACTACTCCTAGCCATGCCTTTTTACCGGCAATTGTACCTGAGCCAGACATGTTCTTTGAAAGTTAACTTTATTCTTTGCCAATTTGGTCCTTGGTGTACGAGCATACCTAGTCCTCCTCCCTTCCTCTCCGATGTTGTTCTATTGCTCCCTTCCCAGACGTAGCCTTCAATAAGCCGTGGGTCTTCTAGATCCCTGAGGTGTGTTTCGCATAGCACGTATACACCTACTTCTTCGTCCTTTAACTGCTGTTCTATTTCTAACCACCTCGCTCTCTTTCTAACGCCTTGCATGTTTATGTACCTGATCCTGGTGTTAAATGTATTTGTAGTTTTCTTCCTGGACCTCCTAGTGGCCATTTTATCGGCATCAGCCTCTATTGTTGCACTTTCTACACTGTTTCTACCTACCCCTACGCCCTGAGGTGCAGTGGACCCCCTAACACAGCTACTGCCTGACCTGCCAGGCGCCAACCGATCTCGGCTCCTAGCCTTCCATTAAAGTGGATGCCATCTCGTGTAAAGCCTCCGCCAAAGCCTGCTCTATGCACTTCTCTGTTTATGTCTGCCACTTCAAATCCTTTCTCCTGGCTTAACTTTCTTATTTCACAATTTACAGCCACAACGTCCTTGGCAATTGCTCCGTTCCTTCCTTGCACCTCCGGCACTGTGCATACCACGATCTGGAATTGCTGTGCTATCGCCCTTAAATCGTCAACTCCCTCCGCTAATCTTTCCACTACTTTTGCAGCTTCACCATTCAACACATCATTTAGCCCCGCCGCTACCACTACCAAATTGCGTTCTGCAACATTCTCAGAAAGCTCGCTTTTTGTTTCTCTCAGTACTGCGTCCATTGTCCTGCCTGGGAACGTCCCGACTGCTACCCGCTTATCACCCTTTGCACGCTCCATTGTAGCTCTTTTGCACCTCCTCATATTTCAATCACCACCGATAAGTACTAGGGCATTCTTTCCCTCCCTCCTAACTTCCACGTTGTGCTTGTCATTGACTATGAGCTCATTCCTTGGGGTTAGCTTGTTCCCCTTCTCTCCTTGCGCTCGCTGGCGCCCCTGTGGCTGCAGCATCGCCTCCCGCGGGGCGTCTTGCGCTGCTTCGCTATAACTACGCTGATTCACCGGCGGCGAGCTGACTACCGTTTGCTCTGCCACCCTGCCCCCGACTTCGCATGTAGGGTCTACCCTACTTTCTGTGCTTTTCCCACCGGATTGGTGTCCCGACCCATCATTCTCCGCTGCACGCGTCTCAAGCGCATCGAGACGCCTATGCAGTTCTGCTCTCCTTTCCTTCTCTTCTCCATGCTCGGCCACGGTTCTTAATAATTGCGCGGCCTGCACCGCTTCCACCATGACCAACTCGGCGACCTTCGCATGCAAAGCTAACTGCCTCTCCCGCTCCTCCCTCAGGTCTGCTTTCAGCTCCTCGAACTTGGCTGTCCAATTTCCGTCCAGTTTTTGGACTGCTTCCCCGACCCCTTCGCACAGCCTGCACGTAAAGCTAGACTCCTCCGCGTCTGCTAAGCTCTGGAATCTGGTCTCGTCGAGGGAGCACCAGCGCAGGCACTCGTCGCACTGCACTTGCTCCGCGTCCCCCGGGGCCTTCCCATTCTTTGGCTTCATCGCTAGGCCTGCGTCCTTAGGCTCAACGAGCACGTCCGCCAAATCACTTCGAAGAGCTAGCTGAGATAGTTAAATAGGCCTATCAAATAGGTCCCGCCTAGCACCTAGGCCTAACGAGGAAAACCGCCAGACCTAGACAAAGCCGGTACGTTTACCACGCTTACCACGAATTCAAAATTTGCGCTCCTGCTTCATGCAAAATAAAACACTTCAAAAATATCAGCTAATAAGAAGAAAAAAGAGTACTTAGCTACGAACGAATTCGCTGAAGCCGCGACACAGGAGCGTCCGCACGCCCAATTAGTATTTAAATGCAAAAAAACAGCAAATAAAAACAGAAGCAAGCTCAAAGCATGCACAAAAACCTATGATTTTGTCGTCGCCATGGAGCCCCGAAAAGCATGTCCATCCACCACAAAATCCAAATCCAACTCCAAATCCAACTCGATCAAATCGACAACGAACACACCACGGCGAGGTGTCATGCGCCGGCGCAGCGCCCCTAGCGGAAGGAGTGGGAGTCAGGTGGTGGCTTCGGCCGCGCGCGACCGCGCGAGTTGGGGCCCAGCTTTTCCTCCGGCTGTCATGAAGTCACGTCACGTGGTTGCGCTCAAGGCCAATGGTGGCTGCCCGGCCGCGCCCAAGGGCTGAACTGAGCGATTGCAATATGCAACGCATAAAAAGCTGTATCCGGATATTTTCATGTTGTTCTGCAACTTTATCATTGAGGCACTTATTCTAAATATAATATTTGGGAAGCTGAAAAATTCAGAAAAAACTAAGTAATTAGGTGGTATGTAATATAGTATAGCCTGAGTATCTCGAAGCGACGGAAAACAACACTGCCATGGTTCTGTCCAGCTACATGGTACTCGCAAATGTTTTTTAAAATCTTGGTGTATAATAATTGCAACACCCTGTGCATGTAGATGTGCGTTACCACCGATCCATGGTCATACCTTTAGGAAGTAAAAGTTGCTTTTTCGTATGTCGGAGCACAATATATATATCAGGCCCCTCGGTTAACCCCCGTTCTTCTAGTTCATTGCATAACAGGTTTTCGAATCCGGCAACATCGATGCCTTCAGGTAGCACGTGCGGATTTATTGACCCGTTGCCTTCACCCCAAACCATCACGTACTGGTGAGGCCTGCGGAAGAAAGGAAGTTGCATATCCGCCGCCAAGGTTTGTGAGTGGTGGCACTGGTTGACACTCCCAGGGTTAGTTCTAGTAGTAACGCATATATACCCCACCAATTGGATGGGAAGGCGGCGGCGGCGGTAGCTCAATTGGTAGAGCATCGCACAAGTAATACGATGACGTGGGAGCGTTCCCCACCTGCAGCAAGTTGTTTTTATCCACTTTCAACTCCACTAATTTAAAATTTCCATAGTTTATTATTAAGAAGAAGTAATTTCAACTGTGTTGTCCGAGTCTTTGTTTGTTGGCTTCTTATGACTATATATATATATATATATGTGTGTATGTATATATATATATATATATATATATATATATATATATATATATATATATATATATATATATATATATATATATATATATATATATATATATATATATATATATATATATATATGCGCCTGCATATGCGCCTCAAGGGGGCGAGTGGAAAACCAATAAATTCAGTTCCCTGGACCCTGCCACTGAAGTGGTCATTCGGAGTGACCTATTGCCCTTCCTGAAATACGCACGTGCTGACTTGATGTCAGTTGTCTGTTAAACGTTCAAATATTGGACCACAAGGAGGCTATTTAACTCGACTCCCTAAATCTAAGCCCATGGGCGCACTTGCTTTGCGAATCCCATGCATATATTCTTTTTTGGAACTATTTTTTCCTTTTTTTCGCACCGTAGCTGGACCACAAAGCTGCCGGAATGGGCCGTGCCTTGCATATTTGTACTGTGACACTGTGTTTCTTTCTACAAGTTGCCGCTCTTCTGTCTTCCTTCTGGGCCCCTTCTCTATTGTGCCCCCCGACACCCGCTCCCGCTACAACGGCAGCCCACGCACTGGAGCTGCGGAGCGACCGCTTTCTCCCTCCTTGCCTCGGGTGCACGGGAACCTGGCTGCCGCTACTTCCCGCCCCCCTCCCTCTCCGTCTTACGTCTCCCTCCTCCCGAGTGTTTTTTTCTTTTTCTTTCCGTTTTCTTTCTCTCTTCCTTTTTACTTTTTTTTTCCTCACACACCTCCTTGCTCTAGATACATGTGACTCCGCCTTCCTCTTGCCCTGCATAGCTACCAAAGGCCGCTGTAAATCTGCCAAGGCGCCGAAAATCAATCACTGTCACAACTGTTCCTCTCGGTTTGATGTATGTAAGAACGACCGGGTACCCGGTCTGGTGTCTTCCCTACCACGGCCGAACTGCCATTTTTTTGTAAACCCTGACGAAGATCGGTCCACCGATCGAAACTGTCGAAATTAAATACTTGTTCTGTTTACCTTGTAGCACCACTCAAGTTCTTTACGTTTGAAAGGTAGCCTGAAGAAACCCTCTTTGCCTACTATATATATATATATATATATATATATATATATATATATATATATATATATATATATATATATATGTGTGTGTGTGTGTGTGTGTGTGTGTGTGTGTGTGTGTGTGTGTCTGTTTGTGTGTGTGTGTGTGTTTAGGTATATACTGCTAACATGGATTAGGACACGTACGTGCAAGCGTGGTGGGTGGTGTCGTCGACTGTGGTGTTGTAGTAACAGCCGGCGTAGTAGGAGGCGGTTTGGTTGTTGTGGGCTTTCGCGTGGTTGGCGTCGTAGGTGCTGGAGTTGGTGGCGCTGGGGTGATCTTCAGTGTGGTAGGTAGCTGTGATGGCACCCCTTTGTACGGCGTTGGTATAATCTCCTGCTCCCTAGTAACAGGATGCTGTACTCCGGCTGATGTCACAGGAGTTGGTGCCTGCAGGGGATGCCAGTTTCCAGGTGAAATTGTTAATAAAGATCCTCACCACCACCACGCAAACCATTTTTATAATCACTTTATTTCCATGTGCCGTAGGAAGAAGGCCTCTCTCAGAAGCCTCCGGTTTCCTTTGTCATATGCAAACACACAATATGTCATTTAGGCCTGCGAATGTTTTGATTTTTATGACACCATATACTTTGCAATCATCTAAGATGGCGCGTCCCTACTCTACGTACTCATTTCGTAATGCTAATAGACAAGTGAATCATCTTTATACTTATCTCACTTCCTCAACTGTATTGCTTGGTGAAAATGTCAACGAGAATATAGGCTACTATGGCGTGTCTCTTAATACGCACCACTTTTTTGCTTGTCACATAACGGGTTAAATTAGTGACATTCACTTATTGGCCTTGTAATGTGAACTGACTTGACTAAGAGTAGCACACGGAAAGTATACAAACAGCGGTTACATGCTTCATAAAGTATGCTGTGTGCTGCGTGGCCCTTCAAACACCACTATTTGTGAAAGGAGGCAACAATGGAAGCATTTCACATCTTCATCAGCCAGATGCTACCACAGTATCAAAATGGTGCGACACTGGGATAACAGTGTAAAAGGAATTAAACAACTACGTGAAGAGATGACACGTTGCATGTGTGGTATTACTAAAACAATGTGAACCAACTGTAGTACGCCGTCTACCAAGGCAATTTTGCTTCAATTGATGTCAGAACAGCTTTCACGAAGAAGTTAAAAGTGCAATATATATATATATATATATATATATATATATATATATATATATATATATGTGTGTGTGTGTGTGTGTGTGTGTGTGTGTGTGTTCGTAAGTTAATTTGGCATACTGGGTGTGAACAAAGGCGATTATGGCGCTTTCATTCTTACATATATATATGTAGTACTTGTATATAGACTAGTATACGAGATATATTGTATCAATTTACCGTGCCCACAAGATATTGCAGTCCCTGCTATTAGTGTTCTTCAGTACTATATGAGGTCTATTCGCAATTGTATTTTACTTTTGGTCATGTGCATCTAGCACAAATAGAGGCTGCCAATTCGTCGGTTCATTCAATGACACATTCTCCCCACCAGCGGTCGGTAATGGACATAGCGACTGCGTTGATAATTCAACCTATGATGAGAACCACGTTTTAATTGTTCTCGGGTTTTTAATGGAAGTGACTCTATAAACTGAGTTGCTTTTTCTTCGCCTGATTCTGTTGTGCACACTTACACGCTAACCACCAGTATCACTTTAGATTTATGTAGTCAAAAGCTGCGCAGATTGAGAGGTATTGCTTTGCGAGCCAACTCACCGGCTGTTGCAGAGTGCTTATGACCTCTCCACCTCCGCTGCTATTTCCAGAACTAGGAACTTTGTCGTACGTTGCTTTGGTGTCGCCTCCCATATCGCTATCACCTTCATCACCTTCATAAATACAAGAGAAAGAACACCTCATGTAAGTTGGGTAACGCAACCTTCTCTCCTACTTGATTCCTAATATCGCAACTGAACAGTTTTCGAGGGAAACAGGCCATCAGTTATCCTATTGGGCAGTTATGGAAGGGCGTGTATAGATGACACCTGGTGTCCAGTTAAAACCAGGTGCTTTCCATCAGCTGCCCCGTTCCTTAAAATAAAAAAGCAAACTCCGCTGTGCTGTCTCGACTGCTTGTCCATTCTGTAATAGCTCTTAAAGGACAGTTTAATGTTTTCATCAGTGCTCTAGTAGATTGTTCGTTGGTCATGTGCACCACTGCGCTCTGTTGCCTTTACTGCAACGCACTTAGGGGCGTCATGTCCAGCAACCGGTGAGGAGAAACAGCGAACCATGGGAGCCTGTGGACAGATGCAGCCAACGACGCCTGACGGCAGTGCCTGATGACAAGGCTGCCGTTCGCGTCCTGTCGAGCTCCAGAGGTTGCAGTTATCAAGCATCTGGCAGCCATCTTACAAGCCTCGGACACTGCCCCAATGCGGATTCCTGCTTCTGTATTACGCGTCTTTAACGCAGCCTATAATGATAAATATGTTATCGCTTCTCACGAACGATGGGCTGCGGATGCAGTACTGAGAAAATTTCTTCCCTGTTCAGGACAATTTTCTTGAATGCGTGCGGTATTAGAAGCAATAAGATGCGTTTATTACCCGTGAAGTGCTCAAAAGACGCACCTAGCGGCAATTTCCAGAGGCCTCAGTGGTTTCTGACGGAAGTTCAATGACTCCCGTCATTGCAGATACGATAGGCCGCAACCATCAGTGGGTGGATGGATGGATGGATGGATGGATGGATGGATGGATGGATGGATGGATGGATGGATGGATGGATGGATGGATGGATGGATGGATGGATGGATGGATGGATGGATGGATGGATGGACGGAAGGATGGATAGATGGATGGATGGATGGATGGATGGATGGATGGATGGATGGATGGATGGATGGATGGATGGATGGATGGATGGATGGATGGATGGATGGATGGATGGATGGATGGATGAATGGATGGATGGATGGATGGATGGATGGATGGATGGATGGATGGATGGATGGATGGATGGATGGATGGATGGATGGATGGATGGATGGATGAATGGATGGATGGATGTGATGAGCGTCCCTTTTGGAATGGGTCCGGGGGTTGTGGCACAAGCTCTTGCTATTATATTCCCTAATGTCCCACCTAGGTTGTAAAAGAAAAAAACGAAGAAAAAAAACACTGTGAATTTCGCTTTTGTATAGTATCAGCACCAGTGGCCTGCCTTCTGGTGTCAGTGGGAAGACTCAGATGCACTCTTTTGGCTTGCATGGTTCTGTCCGCGCTTTTACGCGACCACAAATCGCCGAAATAACTAGGCAAAAGGCGAAATAACAATCTAATATACCATTGACGAAGAGATTGGATATTCCTTTAGAGGTCACTAGATTCTCAAGGATGATCGCCGTACAGTGAAGCTGGGATGTGGAGGGGGGGGAGGGGTATTTAGTCGCACAAACCGGCAGCCTACTCACACCGCTGTAAATGTTCATTCATGTTTACTATCGATTCTATCTACAAGCAGCTAGCTTGCCCCGCAATGACTGACCTCAGCCCCACAGTGCTCATCATCATCATCATCAGCCTGGTTACGCCCACTGCAGGGCAAAGGCCTCTCCCATAATTCTCCAACAAGCCCGGTCATGTACTAATTGTGGCCATGCGGTCCCTGCAAACTTCTTAATCTCATCCGCCCACCTAACTTTCTGCCGTCCCCTGCTACGCTTCCCTTCCCTTGGAATCCAGTCCGTAACCCTTAATGACCATCGGTTATCTTCCCTCCTCATTACATGTCCTGCCCATGCCCATTTCTTTTTCTTGATTTCAACTAAGATGTCATGAACTCGCGTTTGTTCCCTCACCCAATCTGCTCTTTTCTTATCGCTTAACGTTACACCTATCATTCTTCTCTCCATAGCTCGTTGCGTCGTCCTCAATTTGAGTAGAACCCTTTTCGTAAGCCTCCAGGTTTCTGCCCTGTAGGTGAGTACTGGTAAGACACAGCTATTATACACTTTTCTCTTGAGGGATAATGGCAACCTGCTGTTCATGATCTGAGAATGCCTGCCAAACGCACCCCAGCCCATTCTTATTCTTCTGATTATTTCTGTCTCATGATCCGGATCCGCTGTCACTAGCTGCCCTAAGTAGATGTATTCCCTTACGACTTCCAGTGCCTCCAGGTCAGTGAGCATGCATTGCAGTTGGTCCCCTGAGTTACTAAGCAAGGCAATATCATCAGCGAATCGCAAGTTACTAAGGTATTCTCCATTAACTTTTATCCCCGTTTCTTCCCAATCCAGGTCTCTGAATACCTCCTGTAAACATGCTGTGAATAGCATTAGAGAGATCGTATCTCCCTGCCTGACGCCTTTCTTTATTGGGATTTTGTTGCTTTCTTTTTGGAGGACTATGGTGGCTGTGGAGCCGCTATACATATTTTTCAGTATTTTTACATATGGCTCGTCTACACCCTGATTCCATAAAGCCTCCATGACTGCTGAAGTTTCGACAGAATCAAATGCTTTCTCGTAATCAATGAAAGCTATATATAAGGGTTGGTTATATTCCGCAGATTTCTCTATCACCTGATTGATAGTGTGAATATGATCTATTGTTGAGTAGCCTTTACGGAATCCTGCCTGGTCCTTTGCTTGACAGAAGTCTAAGGTGTTCCTGATTCTATTTGCGATTACCTTAGTAAATACTTTGTATGCAACGGACAGTAAGCTGATTGGTCTATAATTTTTCAAGTCTTTGGCGTCCCCTTTCTTATGGATTAGGATTATGTTAGCGTTTTTCCAAGATTCCGGTACGCTCGAAGTTACGAGGCATTGCGTATACAGGGTGGCCAGTTTCTCTAGAACAATCTGCCCACCATCCTTCAACAAATCTGCTGTTACCTGATCCTCCCCAGCTGCCTTCCCCCTTTGCATATCTCCCAAGGCTTTCTTTACTTCTTCCGGCGTTACCTGTGGGATTTCGAATTCCTCTACACTATTTTCTCTTCCATTATCGTCGTGGGTGGCACTAGTACTGTATAAATCTCTATAGAACTCCTCAGCCACTTGTACTATCTCATCCATATTAGTAATGATATTGCCGGCTTTGTCTCTCAACGCATACATCTGATTCTTGCCAATTCCTAGTTTATTCTTCACTGTTTTTAGGCTTCCTCCGTTCCTGAGAGCATGTTCAATTCTATCCATATTATACTTCCTTATGTCAGCTGTCTTACGCTTGTTTATTAACTTCGAAAGTTCTGCCAGTTCTATTCTAGCTGTAGGGTTAGAGGCTTTCATACATTGGCGTTTCTTGATCAGATCTTTCGTCTCCTGCGATAGTTTACTGGTATCCTGCCTAACGGAGTTACCACCGTCTTCCATTGCACACTCCTTAATGATGTCCACAATATTGTCGTTCATTGCTTCAACACTAAGGTCCTCTTCCTGAGTTAAAGCCGAATACCTGTTCTGTAGCTTGATCTGGAATTGCTCTATTTTCGCTCTTACCGCTAACTCATTGATCGGCTTCTTATGTACCAGTTTCTTCCGTTCCCTTCTCAGGTCTAGGCTGATTCGATTTCTTACCATCCTGTGGTCACTGCAGCGCACCTTGCCGAGCACGTCCACATCTTTTATGATGCCAGGGTTAGCGCAGAGTATGAAGTCTATTTCATTTCTAGTCTCGCCGTTCGGGCCCCTCCACGTCCACTTTCGGCTATCCCGCTTGTGGAAGAAGGTATTCATTATCCTCATATTATTCTGTTCCGCAAACTCTACTAATAACTCCCCCCTGATATTCCTAGTGCCTATGCCATATTCCCCCACTGCCTTGTCTCCAGCCTGCTTTTTGCCTACCTTGGCATTAAAGTCACCCATTAGTATGGTGTATTTAGTTTTCACTCTACCCATCGCAGATTCCACATCTTCATAGAAGCTTTCGACTTCCTGGTCATCATGACTGGATGTAGGGGCGTAGACCTGTACAATCTTCATTTTGTACCTCTTATTAAGTTTCACAACAAGACCTGCCACCCTCTCGTTAATGCTATAGAATTCCTGTATGTTACCAGCTATATTCTTATTAATAAGGAATCCGACGCCTAGTTCCCTTCTCTCTGCTAAGCCCCGGTAGCACAGGACGTGCCCACTTTTTAGCACTGTGTATGCTTCTTTTGGCCTCCTAACTTCGCTGAGCCCTATTATATCCCATTTACTGCCTTCTAATTCCTCCAATAACACTGCTAGACTCGCCTCACTAGATAACGTTCTAGCGTTGAACGTTGCCAGGTTCATATTCCAATGGCGGCCTGTCCGGAGCCAGTGATTCTTAGCACCCTCTGCAGCGTCGCAGGTCTGACCGCCGCCGTGGTCAGTTGCTTCGCAGCTGGTGCGGACTGAGGGCCGGGGTTTGATTGTGTTGTTCATATAGGAGGTTGTGGCCAAGTACTGCACCAGGGTGGCCAATCCTGCTCTGGTGAGGGAGTGCGTTACCGGTTCTGGTCACCGGGATCAGGCCACACTCCAGGCCTGTTTTATGCAATTTTATCAACACGCGGATTTTTTTTTTAATCCGGTGGAAAATTGCCGGCACCGGGATTCGAACCACGGACCTCTTGCACGCGAGGCGGGTGTTCTACCTCTACGCCACGCTGCCCACAGTGCTAAATGGCGCTAATGAGCTTAATGCGTGGAGCTTTCTCTTACCAGTTTCGCTGTTTTCCAATGAAGCAACTCGCAGAAAATTTTCGCCAGCCAAGCCATACTTGACAAAACCTTGAAGCGAGAAATCAAGTTGGACCACCTTGACAGTTCAAGTTGGGGATCGCAAATGAAGGAATTGGTGTATCAGGGTAGAATATGCTCCTGGCGTTGAGATATTCTTTTGTTAGGAAATACTGGCTTTATATGAATTTCATTGCTACAGAGGTGGTATTGAATTGAACAGGGTCACTCAATAATGAACGTAACTAGTGCGTTGACGTTGCTGCACCGTCAACCTAGGAGTTTTCAGGCACTAAATCAGGCGGGGGTATAGGGGGAGCTCGTTTCTTACGGAATATCCTGTGAAACGCTGGAATTGCCTTCCAAGACAACGGGCCAGCCAAACGGTAAAAAGTCTTGGTACGTCACAACACCTGCCCTATTCCTGCACGGCAGCATTTCTCCTGCAAATCATTTTCAGGGGAGACATCTCTTCAGAAGGCTGTTTAAACATCAATGTGTAAATTTATTTAGCAACAAAGGATTCGTTTTAAAAAATGCTCAACATGTCTGAAAACAGTACTTATAGTTTTGAGCTAGAGTTTGCAGTGCTACCTATATAGGTGGTGTATACTTGTGGTTTGGTTGCTGACTTTTCCACCGATGAAAATTGGGGAGTACATTCCGTGGATTTGCCAAACATTATTAGCCCTGCAAGGCCTAGTAAGGCTACCTGTTCTCTTAACACCGCTCTTGAACAAAAAAATGCGCTAATACTCCTGTGCTGGAATGATTCCAACCCATGACACAAGTGTTCATCAACAAAAGTGGCCCAGCTGTTTGGCGCTGCACCACGAGTGCCCGCAGGTAGTTGGGGAACAATGCTCAGTGATTGCGCTGACTGCCTCAACATAAAAGACTACGCAAAAGAAGGAGAAGGTTGCCATCTACCCCTAACGTAGAATGAAGCTACACAGGAAACCCATACAGGTATCTCAGAAAGAACGAAGAATAAAAAGAAAAAAGAAAAGAAAAAATAAACTGCACAGATTTATTTTGTAGCTTCATCCTACTGGCGGGTGGGTGAAAATATTTCTCTTGCAAGAACCTTTCACCGACTTGCAGGATTCCGCAGAACTCAATTGCGAAAAGCAGGGAGACTTCGTGCGCGACCGCCAGATGGCGCACCATGTGTGGAGGGGTGCAGTGTTTTCTAAGAACTCAATTAAGGGAAGTACGGCGGGAGAGAACTGGGCTACAGTGTGCAGCTTACACATGACGCGTTTTGTCGGTGTCCATACGGTGTCCAGCAGGATTGCTCAAATGCAAACCGCAATAATGTCGAGAGTCATCTGAGAGCAGTTCGGCACGTTGAATTTCTTTCTAAAAAGAGGCTTAACACCCAAGCACACCAGTCAAGTAATGTGGAATATAAACAGGGCAGCGCTATGTCTTCGAACATAATATTGTGCTGCTACTAGAATCCCAAAATAATCAATCATTGTTCTGCTCAAGCAATCCATCGTGCGATAAAGGTGAAGCCGAGGTGACATAATTTTATGCTAGCTGTGGCAATATTGGACGCTGTAGTTTATTGTGGCGTCGACACTTCTTTAAAAACATCGAAACATGCAAAACGTCCACTTTATTTGAGGATATCGAGCCGGAACCCATACCTTTGAATTTAGTTTACTGTCTAAAAAATCATGCAAATGTTTTTATTCTTATGCTTTTCCTGCAAACTAACAATTTTGTTGGCCTTGATATAAGCCGAAGGTTCTGATCTTCTAGTTATGGCATTGACGTAAAAACATTGCCCGCATCTCGCCCATGGTCTAAAACTACATGTCAGGTCGAACTGGGATGATGTGTGGAAAGAAAAAAAACAGTTTTAAAGTGATACATCATTAAATATGTGACACCTAACGTCCACGGCGGATGCGCCAGCTATTCAAAGTACCACGGTAGAAATGCTCAAATGGCAAACATTCAGAGTATGCCGGGCTACAGTGCAGCAATGAAGATTGATTTTTAGAGCGTGGCCAACAGTACTGCTTCAGAATTCCCTACGAATTGAAAAGTAAACCACGTTCCCAACCCTGGTTTTGCAATATCTGCAATCCAAGGAGTATTAAAACCATCAGCTCATTTCAATAATAACCTCATGTTCCTAACAGTTGTGTTCATTCTGAGATGAGACCTAGCCATGGCGGCTTTTAGAATTTGCTTCTTTCCGTTAGCAAGGACCACATGTGGCAAACCCAATTCCAATTTAGGTAGGTGACCTGGGTCCTATGGCCATTATCATGTTGCATATGCAAGGTAAGTGCCGGAACCATCCACCGTAGTTCCGATGTTATCAATATATTCTGATATTGTTGATGGAATATATTCTGGTGGTAAAGTTATTAGTGCAAGGGGAAACCACTATAAATAATAAATAATCTAGAGATACCTCTGAAGGAAGATGGGGCCTTGATGTGGTAACCTGTGATCGAACAACAAATGTCGCTGGATCAATTGGTTTTACGAACGAACTTCTGTTTGAACTCAGCTTCTCAGAAGGGATGTTAAAGCGACATCCCTCGTTCTGCCATAGGTCATTCCTAGAATTAACATATTTCCAAATCCTCACACCACCCTGCCCGTGCCTAACCAGTTGATAGGCTACAATCAAATTATGTCCTCAGAATATTATATCCTGGCCAATAAAAACGCGTGTGTGTTTGATTACGAGTGGCAACCACTGGCGTGGTTTTTCTTTTCTTAACTACGTGGTTGGAGGTTTCGCTGATGTTGATGATCCAGCATGGTCACGACCATGAGAATGATGCGGTATTTTCTAGCCTCTAACGACAACCAGAAGCTGGACAGAGGAAACCCAGTGTCCATCTGTTAACTGCTACACATCGCCGTAGATTGAAATAAATTATTAATAAGCGTAGATGCGTAGAAGCCTGAAGGAGCCATGAAAAGGCCCGTACTCACCGAGGAAAACCAGGAGCGTGACAAATAATAGAGACAGGAGCACGCCGATTGCCACCAAACAACACGCTAGCAGGAATACCGAGTGCCAGGAATCATTGTCGCGTTCACTGTGAGTAGGAGAAGAAGGTGATTTTGTTAACTTCCTACTCGGCAGCTGCCTTCTTGTCTACAGAGATCGAGTCAATGCTTGAGGTAGGTGCTGAACAACACAGCCACGAGACGTAGGCGGCACTAATTTCATCTTGAACATTCTTGATAGCCGCGTTGACTGTAGTCATTCTTTCGCTACTTCCTTGGCAAAATTAAAGCACACGTTATCTCTGAGAAAGTTGCAATTGCGCGTTGATTGCAGTAAATTACTTCTGCGTGCTTTCTAAACATTTATATGGTTTAAGGAATGTGGTTGTAAAAGCTGTAAGCATCCCTTGCTTTTTCATAATAGGGCTCAACGCGAATGGACGAGGCCAGGGAAAAATCTGACCATCAAAAATTTTCATTTTTGCCTCGCTTACGAAATATGTACACAACATCGCGATTGATAAAAGAAACAAAACTGTCGACATGAAAATAAAAAAATATATACAGATCAGCTGTGGAAACACAAGATGGTCCATGGGCACGAATAATAAATGGCAGTTTAGGTAAGATAACGCAGAAATAGGAAAACCCATTTCTCTATTTGAAGACTGCTTAATTTTTGAGTGCTTTACCACGCTTGTGATAGGTGAAATTTTGTACATGGCATAACCAAAAAAATTAAGTGGCACATAAGTGTACCACTGATTATACACATTGGGCCGCATCTCAGCAGCCGCAAATCTAGTGTTATGCGCGCGAGAAACAAGGTAATTGATTAAGAACGTGGTGGCTGCTTTTTTAAAAAGTGTCTTATACAGCGGTTGTGCCGACTGTTGTGCACTTCTGCTCCAGCTGCTAACAAGAATTTGTACAATATATTTTGCGTGACTCTAAGCTTCTATTTATACTCGTTATCAACAATAATAGTGATAAATTTGGAAGGTGATTCAACTTTCAATTGAAATCGACGAGAGACAAAGTCTTCCTTAGCGAGATAGAAGACTCATGTAAGGTGCACGTAAATGTCACCATTTGAATAATTTCAAGGTACTTTGCAATGGCTAATTATTCGAGCTGTTGTTTCGAGCTTCGTTGTGCTACTACTCTCACAGAGTGGATTGGAGAACAATTTGTTTCACTGCATTACCTGTCGAATGGGCCCACAATTTGAGCTTGCATTATCATCGGAATCGGCTGCTATGTTTAGACGGCACTACTGAGCTGCAGCCTGCAGTGAACACGCCACCGCACAATATTGCGACATCTGCATTGACGTAGTGTTCTTGACAGGTATCGGTACCCGCCTTGCTTGAGTGCTATTCACGTTTGGATGGAGCTCCGCCGGCGGTGTTCACACAACATGCGGGGTTATGTTTGCGCTAAATGAGGAACGCGCTGCAGAAACTTCCCAACAGCAGGTACTGTTCAACCACCCTTGGACGGTTACTACCCGTGCGAAAACAGCGACACCGGCTGGGCCTGCAGAGTCGGCATAGACTGTTACAATTTGTTCGAACAAGCAAACATCTCCCTTGAATATTCTCCATGATTAGCTTAGTTGCATTGGCACTGCATAGCTAAACACGAGGTCGTGGATAAACTCCCAGCCATGGCATCCGCATTTTATATCGGCAAAATGCATGACGCCCGTGTACCATGTAGCCGGCGCCTATTAAAATAAAGTCGCAGTTTCGCCCGAAAGGCAAGAAATCAATTGCGACAGCAAATGAGTAGGCAGTTATATGAAGGACTGAAAGTGGTGTTGTCGGCCTTATAAACTTGGAAGCAATCGCTTACTAAATAAATTGACAAGCATCGTGTGTGTCCTCCCCCCCCCCCCCTTCCCCGCATATAGGAACATACCGGGCTCGATCAGCGCGGACACTCCTTGTCTAAGTGCTTGCGTGAGCAAGAGCGCCAGATGCAGCGAGTGAAGTCACCTTCGTGCTGTCTGTCGCTTCAACGCAACCGGTGTGGCGAAACTCCAGTACGCACGAAGCTATGCGGAGTCTGCAGATCGCTGTGAAGATACGGCTCGCGCGAGTGCACGCAGCCGCACAATGTATACACTTGGGGGTAGAGAAGATATCTCCCACGTCCCTCCCGCCTCCTGCTTTCCTCCCTTCGCGAAATACGCAGTTACTGCTGAAGCACAACGCCGGCTCCTCCCTCGCTCCCTTCTGCCCTTCCTTCTGCCCTTCCTCATGGCATTTCGTACGACGGAAGAGAGCGCGCTTGCTCTCCACCTACCTACTCCTGTCCAATATTTTTTTTTTCACTCAGGGTTCGAGCACGGCGTATGTGACACTCCGTCTGTGCTTGTCTTCTTTTAGGGTTTTTGATGTCAACTTTGGTCCCTATTATGCAGCAGCAGGTGTTCGCCACACTACATGACGAATACCTCTCCTCAATTTTATCCGAGGGTGAGCGGTATTCAGCCCCCGTCTCAACGGGTCCTCTAGGACAGCAGTTCAAAGCTTCAGCAGGAGAGCTGCAAATGCACTCTATTCCTGCCGCTTTTCAGAGAACGCCTTTCACGTCAACGCTTTAGCGAACTGCGCAAGGGATTCACCGGGTGGGCTCCACTCTTGAACTTGACCGTGTGCCACTGAGTGTGCAGAAAGCGAGGGAACATTCCTCAGTGTTCCCAGGCACCGGAGCGTCACGCTTCTCGCCTCGGAGACCACGCACGGACTTCTTGGAGGCGCCACTAGATGGCCCAGTAATTGCACAAACAAGCGGAAAAGGAGCTCGGTTGCCTCATGAGGCGTTTCCTCGCGTTCGCATCCACGGACACGTCATCCATTTCGGATGACATGGGAAGGGATCGCGGTGATGCCACTGAATTGCACCAGGCGTACCTAGAGAAGCGCGAAAGAGGAGTCTGGATGCAAAACACGTTTCAACTGTGGAAATGAGCGCGCTATATGGCCGACGGTAATCGTGACATGGTTTCTGAATGATTATTTTTGTCCGAGGCCTTATAATGCAGCTTCTACCAAGCACGAGCCTTCGCAACGCCTAGAGGAAATTCTCCACCTGCAGTTCAAATTCTGACGTAAACATGAATCGCATAGGTAATGTGAGTAATGTTCTTCAATAAACGTATCAAGACTTTACCAGTCGGAATTTTCATTTATAATAACTGGCGACGCAGAAAATAACTTGCAGTGTTCAAGTAATTCACATTCTTATACAACGCGCCAAGAGCTTCAACGCACTGGCTTGCGGGCGTGATGTTCCTAAGGATGTTGTATTTCCCCTGCTTGGGCTTCCGCCGTTAACCCAATGGTTACAGTATCGATATGCTGTGCTAGCGTTGCTGTGTTTCTATGCTACCTTGAATTATTTTGTTTATGTTTTCATTATATATATATATATATATATATATATATATATATATATATATATATATATATATATATATATATATATATATATATATATATATATATATATATGTATATATATATATATACATATATATATATATATATCTGTATATGTATGTATATATATATATATATATATATATATATATATATATATATATATATATATATATATGTGTGTGTGTGTGTGTGTGTGTGTGTGTATGTGTATAATATGTATAGATTCATCCAGAAAAGCATAGTAACGAATGGTCCGTAGGGCACATTACCAGTAGCACATATTGGCCCTTTCTTAGGCTGCACTATCTCTTGGATTGGCCAAAGAAAGAGGCTAGAACAATGCCTGATACGAAAAGATTGTGACTCGTTAGGAAAGGCTTTGTCTCTTAAAAATAAGTCAAAACTATAGATTCCACACAGCGCAATACAAACTTACCTACACACTATATGAAATGACAGTCATTTATAATAATGCCTCTCAGTTACCTGTATTAACCACCATAGAATGTTTTTTTTTTCAACTGTAATCTCGTTTTTCTAAACTTGAGTGAAGAAAAGAGTATTACTTTTTTATGCTCTTAAGATCATATGAGGAAATGAAAGAAATACCACATTTTACTCATAAAGATGAATCCTGGACGAGCTCGCCCAGTCAGTCCTTACCCTTGTGTTGTTTCTGGAAGTGAAAGATCAGAGCAACTTAGCTATGTAGATGTGTATGAGTTCAATAATGGGTTGTTTAATTAGTGCACTGCGCATGGGCCCGCCACCGATGTACTTCGTAAGACATCACGTGCACACTACGATGTAAGGAATATTTGGAAATTTCTATTAGAATACAATATGAGATATTCTCTGTGTGAATGTATAGGTAGACGCAAATCTTGGCAAATGCTTATCTTCTGTGAAGTGAGTGTATTTGAGGAAAAAATAATTGATAGTCTATGTTTATAAATATGACTGCGTCGCTTGTGAAACGCCAAGAACATGTGATTGTTATTTGTAATGACATAGCGTGCAAACAGAATGCACACATGTGTTTTTATGCTTGCCATGTTTCTCTGCTTCATACCTTTAGGATACATCTCAAAATAACTATACTTCACGCAGCACCATGTTCATATTTTTGTGCACACCTGGTATATTAAGTATAGTCTTAGTGTGCCGAGTTTGCATGCTCTTTCGCTGGCACAGAAATGTTCATGGAGTTCAGCGGCCTAACATATGCTCGTGAATATCCTTCAAATAAGTTTACATTGCAGGGGCAACTTCAAATAATCTAAAGCAAGAGAGGAGTATTTGGATATCGCTTTCCCAGGCCTTCGTACTGCAGTGGCCGTAAAGACAGGCTAATGATGATCATCATGATGTTTTCTAAACTGGGGTTTGTAGTAATTTGTCGTGAATAGTAATAGTTCCGTTAAAAAAGAAGCTCAATATTTATCATGCTCTCATCTTTAAAGCAAACGCTAGAAACGGCATAAACGAGCTACGTCGTACGGATTCGTTGGAAATGTACGGAATCGTACGGAAATGTTGCAAAGAAATAAATCTTTGTTTATGCACAAACCTTGATACATTGTCAAAAGTATGGCTGTAACTTTGAGTTCAGTATTACCATACCGTTCGTGTCTTAAAGCATAGCCAAGTACGTAAAATTGTAAAGTGGACCGGCTCATGGTACTGCCGCGCTTGAAAGTTGCGTATTGCACGCCAAGCAAGTACGGATAAAATAAGGCATTCCCAATCGAGAAAGCAAAACCCACCTGTGCTCAGTTGCGATGCATCTAGAAAAAAGGAATGCAAATGATAGTCATAAATGAAATTCCTCTAACATGCCTCTTCATTTGCATCTTAACGTGCCTCCTTACGAGTAGTTTTTTTTTATCTCAAGCTAGATCCTTGCAGACCACTTGTTTCAGCATACTAAAATACATTTTAGCAGACTGCAGTATCTTGCTGTGGTTCTGTATCGTAAACATTTTTTTTTCAGAAAATGTGCACTTGTATAGCTTTCCTGCTCTATATCCTGCTCGATCAGGCCGACTGTTGGATCTTGCTAACAAAGCAACCGGAGTGTCACCAAACCTTCAGGGAGGAATTAAATATGTAAGACTTCCTTATATAATTGCAGTGATGAGTGATGAACGTCAAAAATGTAGTCAATAACTGACAATTGTTACGGAAGCCCGTGTTACCAAAATAAATTATTGTTAGGTGAGGCTGGGATCACGCTTTGCAACGTAGTAAGTGAAGTTCTGGCTTTAGACGGCGCAACTTGTCAATAATAAGGCAAAAGCCTGAGATGGCTGATGGGTCGAAAACTCCGACGACCACCCAGCATAATGGCACCGAAATTCAAGCACATCCGCCAGTAAGCTGTTCATTTCTTCTTCAATAACAAAGCTCGATTATATATTCTTGCGTGGAATGGACACCCTTCAAGATCATCAGCGTGGTCATAAAAAAAATGTGTCGGCGCGTGCTTTTTCTGGTTTTGTTCTTATTTGCCGAACAATGCCTACTTGTCTTATGACGTTTGCAGGAGTACAAGTATCCCTGCGAGAAGCGGAAACATTTTTTTTTGAAAATTAGCGCTGCATGTTTGTCTGATCTGCCTTGCCGTGTCCCTCTCATTCTGCCTCCGCTGCAAGAGCGTAGAAGGCACCATATTGTCACGTGGTAGTGACGGTGAAGAAAGCAACAGTACGGTGGAATACAAAACTAGCTTTTATTGGGCGAATCTGTGCCCACAAAAGAGGCTACACTTATAGCACAACGAAAGCGGCGAACACAGTCGGCGATCGTCGAAAATCTGATCAACGGGTCAAGCGCGTCGGCTTTTATACAGCAGTCATCGAATGTTCCAGACTAGTCATTGGGACCCGCGTGCCTTCCACAAAGTTCTACACCATTCGCGTTAAGCGATGAAATCAGATAACACAAGATTCGGTAACAACAGGCAGCCGGGTAGAAGCATCGATAACTTTCCAGAAACGTCGTATACATGCACGCGCGTCCCTCGCTGTGCGATTACACTTGTTAAGCGGCGAAACGTGGTCACCCGCTAAAGATAAGTACACGTGTCAATACCCACCTCTTAAAAAGCATCAACCCGATGCTGCAAACAAACGAAGGTAATAAACAAAAGTACTCGTAGCAAAGAAAAGAACAAAAATGACGAAGTTCGTCAGCGTCCGTCAAAGGGTTTAAGGCGCACCACGTAGACCACTTCAGATTGTGCGCGGCGCCGCTGTGAATGCGAAATGCCGTCTGGCACGACCTCATAGTCCAGAGCGCCGATACGTCGGATGACCTTGTAGGGTCCTAAATACCGTCGGAGTAGTTTCTCACAGAGTCCTCGTCGGCGTATCGGGGTCCAGACCCAAACACGGTCGCCAGGCTGGTACTCGACGAAGCGTCGTCGGAGGTTGTAGTGTCGGCTGTCGGTGCTCTGCTGGCTCTTGATTCGCAGGCGGGCGAGCTGTCGGGCTTTTTCGGCGCACTGGAGGTAGGTACGGACGTCAAGGTTCTCCTCGTCAGTGACGTGAGGCAGCATGGCGTCGAGCGTCGTCGTCGGGTTCCTGCCGTAGACCAGCTTGAACGGCGTGATCTGTTATGTTTCTTGCACCGCCGTGTTATAAGCGAGTGTTACGTACGGCAGGACGGCATCCCAGGTCTTGTGTTCGACGTCGACGTACATCGCTAGCATGTCGGCGAGGGTCTTATTCAGCCGCTCCGTAAGACCATTCGTCTCCGGGTGGTAAGCCGTTGTCCTCCTGTGCCTTGTCTGACTGTATTTCAGAATGGCTTGGGTGAGCTCCGCTGTAAAGGCCGTTCCTCCGTCGGTGATGAGGACTTCTGGGGCGCCATGTCGCAGCAGGATGTTTTCGACAAAGAATTTCGCCACTTCGGCTGCGCTACCTTTCGGCAGTGCTTTTGTATCAGCGAAGCGGGTGAGGTAGTCCGTCGCCACGACGATCCACTTATTTCCGGTTATTGACGTCGGAAAGGGTCCCAGCAAGTTCATCCCGATCTGCTGGAATGGTCGGCAAGGCGTCTCGATTGGCTGTAGTAATCCGGCCGGCCTTGTCGGCGGTGTCTTGCGTCGCTGACAGTCTCGGCATGTTCTGACATAACGGGTGACGTCGGCGGTCAAGCGCGGCCAATAATACTTTTCTTGTATCCTCGATAGTGTCCGGGAAAATCCGAGGTGTCCAGCGGTCGGATCGTCATGTAGGGCGTGCAATACTTCTGGACGAAGTCCTGACGGGACAACAAGAAGGTAATTGGCGCGGACTGGTGAGAACTTCTTCACGAGTAGACTGTCTTGAAGCGTGAAGGAAGATAATCCGCGCCTAAATGCCCTGGGGACAACGTCGGTGTGCCCTTCCAAATAATCGACGAGGCCTTTAAGTTCCGGGTCCGCTCGTTGTTTTTCGGCGAAGTCTTCCGCGCTCATTATTCCAAGGAAGGCGTCGTCATCCTCGTCTTCTTGCGCCGGCGGGTCAATGGGGGCGCGTGATAGGCAATCGGCGTCTGAGTGTTTTCGTCCGGACTTGTATGTTACAGCGATGTCGTATTCTTGTAGTCTGGGGCTCCACCGTGCCAGCCGTCCTGAGGGATCCTTTAAATTCGCTAGCCAACACAAGGCGTGATGGTCGCTGACGACTTTGTATGGGCTGCCATATAGGTAAGGGCGAAATTTCGCTGTAGCCCAAACGATGGCAAAGCATTCCTTTTCGGTTGTAGTATAATTGCCTTCCGCTTTTGACAACGACCGGCTAGCGTAAGCTATCACATGTTCATGACCATCTTTTCTCTGGGCCAGGACGGCGCCGACGCCTAGGCTACTGGCGTCAATGTGGATTTCGGTATCGGTATGCTCGTCGAAGTGCGCAAGTACGGGCGGCGATTGCATGCGCCGTTTGAGTTCTTGAAATGCCTCGGCCTGCGGCGTTTCCCACTTGAACTCGACGTCACATTTAGTTAGCTGCGTCAGCGGCTCAGCGATGCGTGAAAAGTTCATGACAAATCGCCTGTAGTAGGCACACATTCCAGGAAATCTACGCACTGCCTTCTTGTCGATGGGCTGCGGGAACTTTGCTATGGCAGCTGTCTTCTGAGGGTCGGGGCGGACTCCAGATTTGCTGATTATGTGGCCTAAATATAGAAGCTCCTCGTAAGCGAAGCGGCACTTTTCCGGCTTCAGAGTAAGTCCTGATGACCTGATGGCCTCTAGTACTGTTGCCAGCCGCCTAAGGTGAACGTCGAAATTTCCGGCGAAGACGACGACGTCATTCAAGTATACAAGACAGGTCTGCCACTTCAATCCTGCTAAAACCGTGTCCATCACGCGCTGGAACGTTGCAGGCGCCGTGTACAGTCCGAATGGCATAACCTTGAACTCGTAGAGGCCGTCTGGGGTGATGAAGGCGGTCTTTTCGCGATCTCTTTCGTCGACTTCTATTTGCCAATAGGCAGACTTGGGGTCCATGGACGAGATGTATTTAGCGTTGCAGAGCCGATCGAATGCGTCGTCTATCCGTGGGAGGGGGTATACGTCCTTCTTCGTGATCTTGTTCAGACGACGATAATCGACGCAGAAACGTAGGGTTCCGTCCTTTTTCTTTACCAGAACAACAGGGGATGCCCACGGGCTTTTCGACAGCTGGATGATGTCGACGAAATGCTGCGCGACGACCTGTTCTCTTATAGCTTCACGTTCTCGCGCCGAAACTCAGTAAGGGCTCTGACGGAGTGGTCGAGCGCATTCCTCGGTGAATATGCGATGCTTGGCGACTGGTGTTTGTCGAATCCTCGATGACGTCGAAAAGAAGCCTTTGTATCGTCGGAGCAGACTTCTGAGCTGCTTTTGCTTAATCATAGGGAGATTTGGATTAATGTCGTAGTCTGGTTTGGGAACCATGGTCGTCGGGGTAGATGCGGCGGTAGATACGCTTGAAAAAATACAGAATAGGGCAGTGCGATTCGTTCTAGGTAATTGGGATCGTCACCTTAGCATGAGCGAAAGCAAACGTAAACTTAAATGGGAAGAATTGAAAGATCGTAGACGAAACCTCAGGTTGAAATTTTTCCATAATATCTACCATTCTAAAACTGGAATCAATAAGGAGAAGTACATTCAAGAGCCGTCCTATATATCCCAAAGAAGGGACCACAGTCTCAAAATAAAAGAATTTTCCTTTAAAGGTGACGTCTTCCGCTATTCATTCTTTGTTAGATGTATAAGAGAGTGGAATAATCTTCCGCCTATGATTGTATCCAATGTGTCAAATGATGCTTTTTACCGCGCTTTGTGTAATTAGTTTCTTTATTGGTATCAAATATGATGCTTATTTTTATGTATCCCCCTGCTGTAATGCCAGCAAAGGCGAAGCAGGTATCAAATAAATAAAATAAATAAATAAATAAAACGCATTACTTGTTTCCAGAATTTCCTCGATGTACGCGATCGTCGTGCCCTTGTTGATGTTGACCCAACACTTCAGTTTTCCCTCAATGCAGTCGAGCGATCCCTCTTGCGACGCAAATTTCACGGTCTAGCAGTAGACGTTGGTCGCCTTCGATGACGCCTTCAACGTCAGCGGGTGTTTCGGTGCAGACCGAAATAACAATGCTGCAGCGAGGCGGGATGCTCACTTGATCTTCGAGCACACTCAAGGCGTGGTGACTACGAGGGCTCTCCGGCGGCATCGCTTTATCTTCCGACAGCGTTACTGACTTCGACTTCAGGTTGATGATTGCGCCGTGTTGGTCCAGGAAGTCCATACCGAGAATGACGTCTCGTGAACACTGTTGGAGGATAACGAAGGTGGCAGGGTAAGTCCGGTCATGAATGGTTATTCTTGCCGTGCAGATCCCAGTCGGCGTGATGAGGTGTCCTCCAGCGGTGCGAAACTGAGGGCCTTCCCATACGGTCTTAACTTTCTTCAACTGGGCGGCGATGTGTCCACTCATTAAAGGCAGTGACTGCGTGGCCGTCGAGAAGCACGTCGAGGTCGGTTCTTTGTCTGGCATTGCAGTTAGGTCTTGGCGTTGGATCACGGCTGCGTCGTGTTGAACAGAAGTTGGAACGTCGCGTCGTCAAGTCGTCTTTTGTCGGTGTTGTTTTGGCTTCCTGACTTCGTCGGAACGGCGGCGTGTCGT
Organism: Dermacentor albipictus; assembly: GCF_038994185.2. NCBI lineage: Eukaryota > Metazoa > Arthropoda > Arachnida > Ixodida > Ixodidae > Dermacentor > Dermacentor albipictus. The sequence continues at coordinate 64,302,786 of NC_091828.1, forward strand.
CATTAGGTCGTCGAGATGGTTTCTTCATTGTCTTCGTCGGCGGCGGAGGATCTTCTTCAGTTCGACGAACAGCAACCGCACCTCCATCGGTTGCTGCTTTTAGTTTTCCGGGTATGGGCTCGCGGAGCGGCCCCGGGCTGGGCCGGTGTATGGTCGGCGCTGCGGCGACAGGTAGCGGCCTGGTGACGGCGAACGGGACGGCCGTCGAGGGCTCCACTGAGTAGCGGCGAGGTAATCGGCGATGTCACGTGGGCGCTCTTCAAGCTGTGGACGCGGCGCGTTGATGGCGAACCCTCTCAGTCCCGTGTCGCGGTATGGGCATCGGCGGTACACATGGCCGGCTTCTCCGCAGTCATAGCAGAGCGGGCGGTGGTCGGCGGCTCGCCAAATGTCCGTCTTCCTCGCGTAGGTGCGCTGGGTGGGCGTGCTGGCGGCGGCGGTGGTCGACGAAATTGCGGCGTTACAGAGCCTTGGCGCGGTCGCGGAGGGGAGCCTTGACGGCGGGCGACGGCGGCGGCGTAGGTCATTGCTTCCGGCTGCGGTGGTTCTGGTTGCACCTCAGGAACTCCAAGGGATCGGTGCACCTCTTCTTTCACGATGTCGGCGATAGAGGCCACTTGAGGCTGCGACGAAGGCAAGACCTTGCGCAGTTCTTCGCGCACAATGGCCCTGATGGTCTCGCGCAGATCGTCCGTGGCCACTTATTGAATTCCTGCGTAGTGCGTAGAGCTTGTGCGGCGGTTGAATTGCCGGTTCCGCATTTCGAGTGTCTTCTCAATGCCGGTGGCCTCGCGAAGGAACTCTGCTACGGTCGTCGGTGGGCTTCGTACCATTGCGCCGAAAAGTTCTTCCTTCACACAACGCATGAGTAGGCGTACTTTCTTTTCCTCGGCCATATCCCGGTCGGCGTGGCGGAACAGACGGCTCATGTCTTCCGTAAAGATGGCAACGTTCTCATTTAGTAGCTGCACTCGGGCGTCCAGCATAGCTTCGGCCCTTTCCTTGCGCACGACACTTGTAAAGGTGCGCAGGAAGCCGCTACGGAACATGTCCCACGTTGTCAAGGTCGACTCTCTGTTCTCAAACCATGTTATGGCGGCATCTTCTAAGGCGAAGTAGACATGCCGCAGCTTGTTGTCGGAGTCCCAGTTGTTGAATGTCGCGATCCGTTCGTAGGCTTCCAGCCATGATTCCGGGTCTTCGAATGTTGAACCGCGGAACGTTGGAGGCTCCCTGGGCTGCTGCAGCACGATGGGGGACGCTGGGGCTGCCATTGGGGTTTCCTTGGCCACAATCTTCTTGGTCTTCTCAGGTAGAAGTCCGTGCTCAGGGGGCAGCTGTTGAAGACGACGGATTGCTCGATGTTCCGGGACGGCGCTGGTGTTGTCTTTGCGGTCCGGGCTTGGATTACGGCTTGTCGGGGGCGTCCGGTACATGGACGTAAAGCACCTCCACTAGATGTCACGTGGTAGTGACGGTGAAGAAAGAAGCAGTACGGTGGAATACAAAACTAGCTTTTATTTGGCAAATCTGTGCCCACAAAAGAGGCTACACTTATAGCACAACGAAAGCGGCGAACACAGTCGGCGATCGTCGAAAATCTGATCAACGGGTCAAGCGCGTCGGCTTTTATACAGCAGTCATCGAATGTTCCAGACTAGTCGTTGGGACCCACGTGCCTTCCACAAAGTTCTACACCATTCGCGTTACGCGATGAAATCAGATAACACAAGGTTCGGCGACAACAGGCAGCCGGGTAGAAGCATCGATAACTTTCCAGAAACGTCAGATACATGCACGCGCGTCCCTCGCTCTGCGATTACACTTGTTAAGCGGCGAAACGTGGTCACCCGCTAAAGATAAGTGCACGTGTCAATATGAACAAGTCCCTGTGGCCACCCTCTTGTATTGAATAGTTAAAATTAAAAGAAAATTATTCAGTGAACCTGCATGTTTGTCCTGATGCTCTTCGTACACTTGCCACGACCATTCTACTGTGCTTATCACCACGCAGAAGCAGTTGCGATGTCTAGAGACCGAGCAAGGGGAAAGACTAACGAGAAAAATAACTGGAGAGAAAACAATAGGAAATAACAAAGCACTCGAATGATACTGTCAAAGTAATTTGATAAATGAGAAGAAAGGGGTTAACCGAGGGGCCCAATTTTTATTAGTCATATCATAAGAAGCCAACCAACACTGACGCCAAGGACAATATAGGCGAGATTACTTGTGCCTAAAAAATAAAATAAAGAAACGACAAATTAATGGAAGTAGAAGTGGATGAAACAACTTGCCATAGGTGGGCAACCATCCCACAACCTTCGCATTTCGCGTACGATGCACTACCAATTCAGCTGCCGTAGCACCGTTTCCCTGTGCACTTTTTTGGGTATTTATGTTATTAGTAGAACCGGCGTGTGTAATTTGAGAGTAAATAGATGAGTCTATCGTGAGCGAGGAGAGTTATCTCTTCGTCCTCTTTAGCCTGTGTTAAAATTTCCGTTCACCTTTATGAATTAGTTACATATATCTTGTTTGAATGAGCGACCACGGATATCGGTTCATTTAGACAGCGAAAATAAACATGAATGAACCTGACTATGTAGCATAGTTTGTTTACTCCAAGAAGAGGAAACTTTTGAATTATGAAAAGATGACAGAAGAAAGGTGACGGAAGATGCGGCTTGAAGCAACGGACAGTGGAATTAATATTTCTTTAGTATGTTCGGAAAATTCATGCAGGTAGAAGCACGCCCCAAGCCTGGTAAATTTTAGCAAATAGCAGTTCCTTCATCGAGGGGAGTGCATTGAGGGTGGCTCCTTCTCCGCACGATGCCAAATCGCATATCTGCAAAAATATTCAGAAGGCACGGCCAATTCGGTATGCCGTAAAGTGCAACGACACTTTCAGCTTCTAGAAAAGCGTACATGCTAACGAAAATTGAAATTGTCTGCCCAATAATAAGATGCCCAAAAATGTTTTATCGACAATTTTTTAAAGGTCACGCCACCTGTCTTTCTACGTCCGAAGGCCGACCAATTGGGCACAGGTATTTTGGCTTCGTATTTTACCTACGAAGATTCCAGCTTAACGCAACAACAGTACTTGTCTACCAACCTAGGTAGTGCATTTTATTCACTATTCATAGTGCTAGCCAATGTATATGTTAACACTCTTAGCAGACGTTCTTGGTAGCTCTTACATGTAGAATGAATCTTCGCCTGTCTTCTAAAGGTCTCTATGCACCCCTGATTGAGTCAGCTTTCATGCAACATGAGACGCACATGCATGCTTTAAACTTGTGTGCACATTCCAATGAGTTGCTGAAGCTCGAAAGTCTGTTTCAGTGCAGTTGCAGCCAAGAGCTACCGCACAAGGGTGTTCACAGGAAAGTAATCCATAAGGCTGCCACAAATGCACGACAAGCGTAGAAAGAAGCACTGCAATGCAGTTTTGTCACTTGGAATGCTTAAACTAAACACTAACGTGTACAACAGCTATTCTTATTGCATAACTAAATATTATTGTCTGGTCCCTGAGAGGGAATATCTGAGACCACATATGGAGCTTAAGATAGAAGTTGCCATACTACGCCAACTTGAGGTGCACAAATACCTCCTCGGCACTCTGCTATACGCAGTCTACCCGTAAACATTACCAAAGGACTGCCAATTCTGCGATACACCAGAAACCCTTTACCCCATGGGCTGCGAATGCAAAAATATCCAGCGAACACAGCCTTCCTAAGCAGGAAACCATATCAGCGGGAGGTACAAGTGATAAGCCCTAAACCCGAGGACCAACTATGGCTGATGAACTGGGACAGGCTAACAGCACAGTGCCACGGCTATCGGGAGTACTGTCGCCGCCCACCTTCGGCATCAACAGCTTGGTCTGCGAGATAAAGTTTATTCACTCACACGTGCTCAGGTGCACCTGACTTTCAAGAAAAATCAAACCAATCTATTTACCGAACAGTCACGCGAATAATTTAACAAAGTTCACACCGATTCTATGGCGCATGTCTATATAAGGAAGTTTATAGGAATGGACATAAAAGACAATATCGATGTTTGTAGATTTTGACATTTACATGTAGACCAGAAAGTAACTCGCATAATTTTTTTCTTCAGTTTCCTTTTTTAGACAACGCGACACCACGACACGACATCTCTTTGTCGAACCCTCTCCGTGGCCCAAGAGCTTGGTATAAAATGAACTGCCGCCGCATTGCCATCTTCACTGAGTGGAGATGTGTGCACCTCACGATCGGATAGGTAATAACATCAACAGCAAGGGTGACACGGACCGCTTTATCACGCAGCATAACCAAGCCTCATTTGATGCCGCTGCTAGGTCACATCACGGTCGCGCTGCAAGGCGCATTGCGCGGCGCTGCTGCGTAATCATGTAAACAGAGCAAATAATTTGGCAACCGTTATTTTGCCTAACGCAATCGTTTTGAAATGCAGAAACGTGGAAGCGGACTGTTTCGACGATCACTTTATCTTACCCATGTATACTTATGCGGTAATCAATGTAAGTATAGAGGCAATTGATGTAACTAGTTTATTTACGGCGATTATTTAATGTAAATAATTCATTTCATCTAGATTTATTTTATTAGGTGAAATAATTGCTTTTTCGACTGTTTACTTGTCTTGCAAATGATGTCTGCATGGGGAGATAAATATTCAGCAGTAAAGTGACTCGCGCAACTTTCTAGGCTCCCTTTAGGTGTTTGAGCTACGATAACGCTCTTTTTTTCGTGGGTTCTGGGCCTCTGAAGAGAAAATGATTTAACATTATTTTGTTTATTGTTCAAAAACCAATCCCTAAAAAGCATTTATATATTACCTGAACAGATCGAGGTGCCCAAATTCAGGGACGACAGTCACAATACCATACAACTAATTAACAAGTAACCATGAAGAAATTTAATTTATTTATTGAATTGCTATTCCAGCTAAGTATATGATGCTTGCGCAGGTGGGTTATAAGGTTGGTTTTCGTGGACCAGTTCTGTCAACTACAAGACCTACGGATAAATATTTCCTAAGTAATTAAGCGACAATCGTATTTCAGGAGAACGTCACTTCATTTGTCAAGAGAACACGCATTTGGCTTCAAAGATAATTATGGTAAATGTTTACGCTCCCTACGCTCATTTCGCGTTCAGAGGAATAAACCACAATACAACAACGCACCACGCAAGTGACAAGGCTTCTTTTTGGAAGCCTAAAGGACGGGAACCCATATGCTATCTGCTCTACCTGTCTTCTATACAGGCGTGAAACACAGAATCAGCCGCGACATCAAGGGTGGAGGGGGTGTGATAATTTGTGTTCAACCTCTCCTCTGTGAATACAAAACAAGCCTTTTGAAGGTCAGGTTAGCAAATAAATGACTGGCACACAAACGCTCTAGAAGTGTAAAATCGAATGCTGATGTCCTAGAAAACGAATAATAACTGCGAAATTAGTAAAGTTTACTAGCTTTTGTGTCGATGTATTACCTACTTTTACTTTTTCGCAAAATGTTTTACCACTAAGCAACTGAACCACCAACTACTCAGGATTTTCATTGCTAGCGTAGACTGTTTATTTGAGATACTGAATATGTTAAAGTGACAACCAACAAATTATATATATATATATATATATATATATATATATATATATATATATATATATATATATATATATATAGCTTGCGCCAGAAGAAAGCGTTTCTGGGTCGGGGCAAATATGCGCAGTGAAGTAGATGCGTGTGTGCAGCGATATATCGACAATTCATTCACCCTAGCTTTCTGATGAAATTCTTCTGAAATTATGTATAAATTATATACAGTTATACTGACAAATTATTCTTCGCTGTCACGCCGATGTGAAGACTCGTAATGTTATCAAATTATTTTAGTTCAAATAAGTAATACAGGAAACCAAAACGAGAAACCATTGTAACTAGCCTGGTTTTCAACAAACCTATGAAATCACTCACCGATTCGTTGCTAATCTAATAATTTAAAAAAAAAACCTTTGTGTTGCTTTAATGTGGATACTTACCTTCCGCAAATGCAAAGCTCGACTCATCCGTATTATTGCCAAAAAGGAAAGTGTCATTACATCGAGACGAGCTCATGGCACATATTTTCTGGAGCACAAGACATGACCATTGGAATTTTCGTTTCTTCTACAGGGGGAAAATATGAGTTTGCACGAGTTCGAACACATATATATTCCATGATGAATATTCACAAGCTTCCATTTGCTTTAATACAAGGGTGAAGCCTTTCAAACAAAAAAAATGAGATCTGCAATATTTTAGAAAACACTGGGAAATGACAGATGATGTAAAGGAAAACGTACGTAGGTGAAAAGAAAAGCCTTAAAACTAGATCCATGCGCAATAATTTCCTCAACGCCTATTTCATTACACAAGAATTGCATTCCTGAACACATGATTCTTGGAACATTTGAAATCCAATATTTTTAGCGATTCCACAAACGGGAAAGATGCTCTCGAGCCCCATTTACTTCGTTTTAGTGTACAAGCCACTTCATGCTCGAATAGTTTGCCTCTTCTCAATTTACAGAAGTTTCAATTAATCTGCCTGCTGTACTGTTCATGTTAGAATGGTAGAGTTAATTTTGATTCTAGTAGTTCAATCAATAGTGTCATGTTTCATTTTTATGTGGCTCCAGGATAGTCAGAAATATTTAGCTTCTTTCTCCCCCGTCCATGGTTTTCTGTCACAACTATGACAAAAAAAGAATGGTTGCACAGGCAGTGGTTGAACGAGCCTGAAGAAATGTGTGAGTTGTTTAGAAATCTGTTTAGAAACTGTTTATAAATGGAAATTGTTTAGAAACGTTAGATTGAAGCGGTACTTTAAAATCTCCCTAAAATCTACCTATTGTCTTTTCTTTTTGCCGCCAAATACTTGAGGGCAATTGTGTAGTGACGATGGGAAGCGGGGACCCCGGATGTTTAGGCTGAGGAGATATGTCTATATTTTTCAGCTCCGAATAAACTAGCGAATTGGAAGATTTCGCAGATTTTCTTTCATATTGCCACCGAAGCTGATTTGGGGCGAAGTGTCACAAATATGGTGCACACGGCAAACGGCAGGTAACAAAATTCGCTGGCTATTGGCTTTGGTGTTTGCGCTATCATTTGAGACTACTCTTGTGGTTTTGCGAAGCGCCATTATATTTGAACAGCAGCATTGCTAGGCTCGAATATGACGATTCGAGCGCCGGCAGCGGTGGCCGCATTTCGAAGAGGACGGAATGCCAGAATTTCCGGTGTTTAATGTCTATCCGGAACGCACCATTGCGCGTTGCCTCTTAATCATAATTGTAGTGTTGGCAAATATAACAATGGAAAATATTAGTATATTCCATAAGTTCACTGAATCATGCGTAATTTATATGGAACATTTTAAATACTTTTTAAGGGTCATTTTTAATCACTCTTGCTAATTAATGCAAGGACACGGTCTCCAATTCAAGATAAAAGTATTGAATTACCTTATTACGTGAGCGTTCTGATCTAATAGGTATGTCTTTAGCAGGCATCGTCACTAATAATAGTTTGTCAACCGGTTTGACATTGAACTAACAGTCATGTCTGTTACATATTTTGTCTTTTGATTAGTAACGTTATTTTTACCTCTTTTTTTTAGTTCTTCATTTATTGCACGAGCCATACCAATCAATTACCCGAGCTAGAGTACGCTTACAGCACAAGCGAGAAGTCACTCGCTGTGCATCTTAGAGAACAGAAAGCGTTCTATTCCATGCATTCCATAAAAAACCGCTACGCGGTGATGAACTACGTAAGCAACGAACAAAGGCGCGCCGTAACAATGGGGTTCGTCTTCGGGAGCACTCAAATTCATCGCATTAACACTAATGTACATGGAGAGTGAAAGACAACTGCTGAGAAAAAAGAACTGCGTATGACATCTAAATACGCACTCCATTATAATATTTTTTTTAATTTAGTTTAGAATGGGAAAGCTTTTCTCGTAGTGACATGGCTGATTTGTATCCACATATTATGAGTAAGTGTTGCTTAAATACTATTTCAGTCTTCTCACACGCTTCCGAAATGTGCATTCATTGGAAGCCGTTCAACTTCCACCGAACTGAACAGATAATTATTTCGCTGATTCGTATAAACTAACGCTTCGGGCACTCAAACGCATTAGAAATATCTAGTTGAGTCGTGCTTTCTAGCACCCGCGAACGATGGCACATTCACAACACCAATACAAGTGTATTTCCTTGTAATGTGAATGGCAACGCACAAGCCGCGAACTTGACGGGGTTTTGCCTTCTTTAGCCTTAATTTTTGAAGGCTTGGATAACAATAAGTCCTTGAATAAGAGAGATTTATTTTAAGAAATAGCCTTTAGGAGCTCACTGGCACTCGCCTCCACTCACAATGACTGGCACTCACTCGCATTGACCTCCACTCACACTCTCGGGAACTCACTTCCCCTCTCCTCCACTCACACTCACTGGCACTCACTCCCACTCACCTCCACGCACACTCACTGGTACTCACTCGAACTCACGCCTTTGAAATGAGGGGGAATTAGTGTGATTGAGTGAACTCATGAATGAGTGTGCCGACCAATGCCCCGTACATAAAGCAAGTACCATGCAGGAAGCCAGATAAACATACGTGAGTTTCACATCCGAAAATCGCATGAAGGTGTGATCTGATATATCTAGGGTACACCATACAGAAGTTAGCTAGTCACCCTTGGCAATTGCATGAAGGAGGCTTTGAGGAGGGGATGTCTGCAAATTGATTACATGCTCTAGTTTCTTCTCTAAGCATTTGAGTGCTGGGTTCCGAGTGAGATGACGAAGTAGGTGGGGCGTTCTGGCCAATGACATTACCTGTATTGTTATCCATTTGAGTCCACAATGAGTATGACACGCATTTTACAAGAAAGAAGAGCAACAGGCAGAGTTTCGATAACAAGACTGTCCAATTTGCGAACGAGATTATTTTGATATGAAAATTAAGCCATGTTACACCGAATGCCCATGCCCGCAAAGTCCGGGTGTGGCTTCTGAGATCCGCAGCAAGCTGGTGCACGCGAAAACTGAGACTTTATTCCTGCCGTCAAGCAAACATTCCTGAGGCAACGTGGTTTCGAATCGGGCTGCCGTGTAGTAAGAACCACTTTGGCGCCGCCTACGTTCCAACCCCCGTCAAATGATGACGTGAAATAAACTGAGGAGAATATCGCTTTCCTTAAACTGCAATTTCAGCTCCACTTTCTTGTCGGGTTTTTCCTGTGTATATTCTAGCTCTGTCTTTCCGTCACCTGTCACATATACACACAAACACTCATACACGTATAGACACATGCCTATGCCAGTGTGCATGTGTGTGGGCCTACTATATATACACATATGTACGTGTGTATAGGAGGCTACAAAGATAGGGAGGAAGAATAATTTAAAGAAGAGAGCCCTGGGCAATCGTTGACGACAATCTACTCCTCATCCTATATTCTTCACTGGCAATGGACTCGGCCAAAAAAGTGACCTTCCGACTAAAAGAGAAAATAAAATCGTTTGCTTACTGACTGAGTGGTCGAAATCACCTGAAAGGCCAAAGAAACAAAGAACGTTGCGAATTAGACATAAAGTATCTTGTTTAATGAGTACCACTACAGCTTCGCTAGCATTCAACACCGAAACACCTACGTGCCACATTGGCAAACAATTCGACATTTTCAAGCTCTCCCGAACTTTTATACCTTTGTGGCTACAGCGTAGAAACTTGTGAACTTGTTTTGAGACCAATGCCTGTTAATATGTCGCATTGCCTATGGCAAATTATAAAATCTTTTGTCCAGAACCTCTACTAAGGAGTTAGAAGTGCGTGTTTCGGATATGGCTGCGTTTGTTTTGCTAACATACGGAATCTGATACAGCGTTCTCCTATATAAAAATAATATAGAGCAATAAGGGTTGTTCTATTGAACTTCTGCTTAGGTCATTAGGAAGTTGGTATAAACAAAAAATGGAAGTCCCAAGAACAACAGGCTGTCACGCAGTGGTAAACATATTCAGCGTGTAATGGACAGCTCGATAGAACCAATCGGCTGCACTAACAGCTTCATTGTAGTAACACAGGGAAGCGAGCAATGTCTTGAAACAGTTCCGCATAAAAGGGGAAGCACCGATTGCGAACGCGAATTAGTAGATAGCTGTACGAAATAAGGATAGTAGTTTTATCAGCCGTATCAAGTTGTAAACATTCGCTTACCATTAAACTAACAATGATAGAATGCGCAAGCCTGACTCAACCAGGACGTAGAAAGAAACAGAAACACGGAGAGAGTGCTGTCTTTGCGTGTCTGCTTCTTTCTACATCTTTGTTCAGTCGCGCTTACTCATTATGTCATGCATTCAAAGGAACTAGCCCGTCAACGTGCTTTAAATAAGTAAACCAGCACCGTGTCAGGCACGCAAAGGTAAACATGAACGCACATGGCTCGATGTCAGCGGAAAGTGTCTGTGAAAAGGATGAAGTTACGAAACGCGGCAGCAGCCACGAGCCAATTCAGCTCCGTGCATCTGCCGCTTCACGTCGTACGAAACGTCGAATGCACAGCGCATACGAAGCCACAGGCACTACGCGCACTCTGCAAACATCGCAGATCGCTTTGAAAATGAGGCCCATGCGGGCGCGCACTTTAGCGACGTCGCAGACCGCTTTCAGGGCACACAAGCGCCAACAACGCGTCCCTACGGCGCCCACCAAAGGTGTCTACTACGGCGTCCGCGATTCGCACGGCCAACGGCCTAGCAGACGCCGCCGTTGTCTCCACTTTGCACGGAGTGGCGGGAGGGGAGGACATCTAGGCACCCTAGCTCGGTGCCTGCTGTCGAGAGTATCACAGTGCGCGTGCGCGTCGATCTTATCTCGCTGGTCTGTGTGCTCACTCGCTGCGCACCGGCGCGGGGCCCGATTACCGTAATTTGCGTCCGTTGCCACTAGGGGCGCTATCGGAGATCTTTGTTCGTTTCGCGTTCTGTCCAGCTGCTGCATCGTCACAAAGAGACAGTATGTAGAATTTCTGACAAGGAAGGGAGAGAGCTGCCAATTGGCAAGCAGTGGACTCCCCGGACGACAAAGGTACGGAGAGGTTGTCGTTGTTTTTGCTGACGTCAAGATGACGACATGCTCTTGTCCATCACTTTGATTACGAGCGCGTCGTCTGCTAGGAGCACAACGCGATTAGAGATGTGAAGTTTGAGCGGTAATCCGCCCGGCTACGAGACTGGCTTCGCATGGCACGAATGGTTCACCGCCTGCTGATTGGCTACACCCTCACTCCCGTTCTCACAAATTTTGCATACTGCAACTTTGTGACGTTGCGGCAACTGAACAGAGCACGTCGAGATCGTCGAAAACAATGCCCAGATTGAGGGCGTCGAGCACGTCGAAAACAGCGCCAAGATCGGACCAAGGCAATCGAAGATGCCGCGACGCTGCTTCGCGAACAACACTAGTGGCGGCGGCGGCCACAAATTCCTGTGAACAGCGCGCTCGCGGGTACGCAGCGAGCGAGCGAGTGAGCAGGCCAGCGAGATAGGATGGATGCGCATGCGCGCTGCGACACTCTCGACAGCAGGAACCGAGCCACCAGACGGCGCACGAATGCCCACGGCCATGGCCTCGCATGGTCTCCAATCTATAAACGCTACTGTACGTTAGACCTGCCTCTTCCAAGCATGACGTAGACAACTTATGAACGCGCACATTAGATGGGTGCTTGGTCCGGCTGATGACGATCAAACTCGCGTTCTCGTGGTGGGCAACTTCAACGTGGACGTGTTGCAGGAAGATAGCAATTGTCTGCCTTCATTCATGCTCGAACAGTTGGGGCTACAGCGCTACAGCAACGCCAAGGTGTGAACGACCACGAGACGCTCTTGTTTTAACTTAAATTTCGCCAAGGACATGTCCATCTTCGTCACTGAACAATTGGCCGTCTACGGTAGTGACTACAAAGCCATAGTAAGGCGTGAAGTATTAAACAACACCAAAATAGTTATGTATCCTTGGGTTGTTCATTTAGATGTACCATTTGTAAGCGTCGCTGGTCACCCACCTTTACAGAGTAGAATGGCTGCCTAATTTTTTTTTTACTTTGACATATCACATGCGAAGATAATAAGCAAGCGAATAGAGATTCTCCATTAGAATGGTTACAAAAATCGTAAGCTCCAGTTATACCGCGAAGTGCGTGGTTTTAATTTTGTGAATCAGAGCATGTAAAAAAACTACTTGAACGAAATATGTCAAACCTATCGGAAAACCTCAATTCGGTGTTCCCGTTGCGTCCTGAAATGTATTTAGCAGCAAGACGAAACTTCCTACGAGGCATCAGTCTCATTTCACTAGAGGTGAGATGCACACACTTGGTCTGAAGATCGCATCCTACTGCGCATTTCCTGCACGTTTACCACATGTTCAAGCTTGGTGTGTAAAAACGACAACAGTTTTCTACGGACGCTAAATGAGCGTCCAGAGAGCGGTAACTGTAAGCATTGTCATTCAAGAACGTTTGTCTACAAATCACTCATTCTCTTTACCGCATGTGAAAGGCCCGTTCGTGCTAACCGTAGAAGGCGTCACTCTTCCAATGAACACTACTAGGACGTCTGTATCACCTGCAGGTGCATTGTTATCCAAACATGCTATATTGAACAAAGCATAATAATTACATGTCAGAAAATGGGCATTTACCGGGGCACTCGCAACTTTGCGGTTTGGTTGATGCCCTGCGCTTACGTTCAATCATTACAAGTATGACAGAAGGCTGCAAAATGAGCGACGAATCTCCTCACCCATTTTGTTGGGCTCCAGCAGCTGAGTGCGTCCCGACGCGTCTAAGGAATCTTCGCAGCGAGAGGCGACCCACCGGACAGCAGCAGGGACAGTCTTCTTCTACTTCTACCACGAGGCTGCAGAGCTCGTGCAACCCTCACATATAAAGGGAAACCAACCTCTACATAGTATGCATGGGCTATAGGACACCTTTATCCGTGCTAGGGCAGCAACGCGTTCGTTGTTGCTTAGTTGTAGCGTTTTCGGAAATTTTAATGAGAGATTATGTTCCCACTTCAACCGCTCTGAGCCTGCCTGCCTGCCTGCCTGCCTGCCTATCTATCTATCTATCTATCTATCTATCTATCTATCTATCTATCTATCTATCTATCTATCTATCTATCTATCTATCTATCTATCTATCTATCTATCTATCTATCTATCTATCTATCTATCTATCTATCTATCTATCTATCTATCACTCCCTCTTACCGTCACCTAGTCTCCCAAGCTTTCTACTTGCCTTTGACCGCTAGATAGGAGGTGTACCTGGTCGCAATGCCGTCTTGATCATTCTATCTTCGTCATACCAACTTCATGATACGACTCTCATCGTGCTGCTGCCGCCATACCGGCCAATCCGACCCTAGTGGTCCAAATTGTCTAATTGCTTTGCCAATAGGTAAGTCTTCGTGGTTGTGACGCCGCCGACATTGCGTCGTGGTCGCTCCAGCTTTGTCTACCCACTCTCGTCATGCAGCCATCGTCAAGCCAACTTCGCCATATATGTTTTGTTGATGCAGTCATCGTTTACCCATTTTTTATCATATACGTCATCATACCGCTATCCTCATTCCGTTGTCATGCCATAGTGCTCACTGCGTTGTCGCCGAATGGTCGTCGTCATACATTCGTTGTCATACCACCGTCGTGATGCCGCTCGTCTCATATGACCCTATGACCCTATGAGACGGTCGTCGCATAGGGTCATTCTAACTGGGGCATGCGACACTCGTCATGCCATCGTCATGGGTCATCTCCGTTACACTGTCGTCATCATACGGCTTTCACCATGTGTCGCTGTCGAGTTTCACCGTCCTTAGCACTTCAGTACCTTGTTCCCGTCGTCTTAATGCCACCGTTGTCAGAGCACCTTCATTGGCTCACACAGGTCATTTCTCATTCTTCACGCAATCGTAATCACGGTGTCGACATTTGCTGTCGGTAATCATGCTGTCGGCGTTGCCGCTTAGCCTCCCGCATTGCCGCGTCTGGGCATCTTAAGATTAGGCTTTCACCGCCGCACCTCGGCCGCCGTTCTGACTGCACGGGGGAGATTGTTTGAGCGATGTCAGTGACGCAACACCACACACGCAAGTCTGCCGACGCCATTTTTTTGAAGGATGACGCACTACCGAGAAGGGAATCCGTGGTTTTATGGCTCTGCCGACCAGACGCATGAATTTAGCCCCTGTCAAATAAATTATGCGTTTGTACTTCCTTAACTGGGAAATAATGTATGCACAGCAGCGATCCATTAATTCTGCTGTTCTCCGCAAGTCATTATTCGAACAAGCGGCGAACTCTATTTTCGCTCTCATGTGGCCTCAAGAAATATTTTTTTAAAGAGCGAAGCAAGATCGCCCACTAAACTACATTTCGCCTTGCAGAAAAGTTTCCAAAGAAGAACTTGCCCAGAATACCATCAGACACGATGAGTTAGTTGTCCAACCGATTCCTCACTGTGGCACTGCATCCCACTGCTGAACAAATTGCGCTCGCGGTTTCCTTGGCCTTGACTCTGTTGCAGGGACTTCTGAAACTTAGTATACGTGCTAGAAATCAATGGCCCAAACTGGCAACTTCTAAACGTACGCAGTACGATTCGCTGCAGAGGGAAAACTGTCTAGCATGTGGCCTTAGAACACAGCCGCTTCTGTGCAGCTGTCTGTGCGAGTTGAATAGGAACACGTGTTGCCACAAATTTTGCCGCGTATGGAGTTTTTCATATTATACCCACTTTAATAACGTGCGGCAAGCACATGAACGCGCTGCATTGATCGCCTGTTATGTTTACCATTCTATTATTATTATTATTATTATTATTATTATTATTATTATTATTATTATTATTATTATTATTATTATTATTATTATGTTCTATTTCGTTTGCTGAGGCAAGCACGCGGGGCCTGATTGTTGGAGCATAGGGCTGTTTTGCTAGACGCGCTCAGTTCGTATCCTGTCGTCGGACTATCTAGTTCACGCCTTTTTATGAACAAATCATGAGCTGTTCCACTCTATCATGGTGGTTGAACAGCGAAGCTGTTTAGCACAGGGAACAAAGGTGTCACAGAACTTTGAACAAAGTTATTGTGATTTTCATATACATTCGCGTGGACTATATGGCTCGTTGCAATGACTCACAACCGAAAACAGTGGTGTCTAGTCATGTTATACAAAAAAGTACACGAGTGATAGAAGCAGACAAGTTGCAAAAAAATATAAACAGCAGTAGTGGCTCAGACCCTAAAAAGATAAGGATAATCAGGAATGGCTCATACCCCAGTAAGCAAGCAAACATGCAATGGCTCAGTATGAATGAAGAAACGAAAGAAAGAAACAACTGAAGAAGGAATGAGAGAGAACGAACGACAGAACAAAAAAGAAAGACGAAAGAAACATCGGAAGAAGGAAAGCAAAAACACGAAAAGAAACGGAGCGTGAAAGAAAGAACGAAAGAACCTTTAGATGGTGTATTAGGTGCTCGCAATTGTCGTTGAGGAAATCGACCTACAGGGCAATAAGTTTACTCCAGGCTACAGCTCATTATGTGTTGCAAGATGCAAGACGTGGTTGCTTAGTGGCTATGGTGTTGGGCCGCTAAGCACGAGGTCGCGGGATCGAATCCCGACCACGGCGGCGGCATTTCGATGGGGGCGAAATGCGAAAACACCCGTGTACTTAGATTTAGGTGCACGTTAAAGAACCCCAGGTGGTCCACATTTCCGGAGTCCAACACTATGGCGTGCCTCTTAGTCAGAAAGTGGTTTTGGCATTGAAAACCCCATAATTTAAATTTTTAAGATGTGTGACCCCTCGGATCGGACAACTTAATACCGCGTGTGCAGCAGGCTTTCCCTTTCACGTGTACAGGAGTGTAACATGCGTTCAATATTTTATTTAACTAATGGCTGTAGTATTCCCCCAGTGTCTCCAATGTAATATGCCCTTCAGTGCTTCGGCTATAAAAATATACAAAAATTCAACAATTCCGGCAGACCTAACCTGAAAACGAATGTAAAGGCCATCTCATTAGCACTGAAGCGGGTAGCGACGCACCCTGCTGAGGTCACTGAACATGCTGCGCCATCTATCAGCCCCCCCCCCCCCCCCCCCCGTGTTGCCTGCGTATGGCTCGCGCGTTTTAAACATTTGGGCAAGAATGTTGTACTATGTATGAGGCAAGTTTGATTCTGAGTTGTACCGCGGTAAATTCTTAGTGTTTTCACCATTGGTGAGCAGCAGATACATAACCACCCTAGTTGGCGTCAAAGTGATTCAAAGTGGTTCATGCACATATTCAAAGATGCACGGCGCGTCAATGAGTTAGGTTTATGAGCTGCACAAACCAAGTGGCATGTTACAACTGATACAAGCAAGCGTGATAGAGGGTCACCGAATTGCTGCATAGGCACAAGGGCACACACTCAGTGACTCAGCTTATCCTGGAAGAGGCCCATTGAACAGTGGCATATAGACACTCACACTTGCCGAATGACCTTAATTTGTCCAACGGTTAATTTTGTAGCCGGATTGGCGCAGGGCTACATACCCAGTAACCTAACTTAGCATGAAGGAGGTCCAATTAACAGTAGCACATACGCAGTCACGTACCCAATTACCTTAATCTGGAAAGAATATTAAGCGCCAGCGAACGAGGACCGAAGGCGGACACCACAATGCACATTGTGGTGTCGTCCCTCTTCTGTCCTTGTTCGCTGTCGCTAAGCATACTTTCCAAGTCGGTTTACCAACACGCCCAACAAATTGCAATACTCTAATTTGCCCAATGGTTAATTTTATAGCCCTTTTTTATCAGCAAAAGGGAACTGCTGCAGTAGTCTGAGGATGGACTACCCAGTGACTCAAGCAGTGGGATAGCGTTTAGACAGACAGGCAAAGTCACCCTAATGTTGGCGAGGTTTCTGAAGAAGGTTAATTGCAATAAAGGCTATATACAGCAATAGCGTCGGCCTTTTCGCCGTGGTAATCTTATGAAAGGTTTTCACGTACCAAGAGCAGAACCGTTCATTTCCTCCCGGAGAGTGGATAACCGGGCCACATGGCATGTATTTGGAAGCGCACACACACACACAACGCAGGAGGAGGAGACACAACGAGCGCGGAGTGGAATAAAATTTTATTCGCACAAGGAATAAATACGGGAAGAAACGTTGGAGAGGAGGACACAAAAATAAAATGAAAGGGGACATCAATAACACGTGCTGTGCTCAAATAAAATTAGACATTTTAAGAGGGATATCAAAGGTGTGCTTACACAAGTGTCACTGTTTCACTCTAGTAGAACACCTTCAACTATCTCTCTAGTTTGCGAACTCCGACGGCGATACATTCGCGAAGAGCGGGGAAATTCCAGAACTCACCCACGTTTTGCGCAAGGAGCAGACAAATACACACCCGGTACAACCTTTAATAATTCGGGGTGCTAGCTCGGGCCGACATTCAAGCAGAGTCCTGTCTGCAGAATTTATACGTTGTAGCAAGACAAACAAATTGCGTCCACAATTTATTAAGCAATCAATATGAACAAGCTTATTTCAGAGGATCTCCCTTAGTTGTTTGTTTATCAATTACGGAGCAGAGGGCTGAAATGCGTTGCTAGAGGAAAGAACCACATCAACGTTACATTTTTTGCAGTGGCAATTGTGACTTCACCATCGATTTCACCACCGTACTATCGCCAGGCTGAATTTTGTACTCGTTGTTTCATAACCAAACAGGTTTAGCAAATGCCACGTATATTACCCGTGCTCCACACAGGTCGTCGCGTATGTTTTCTTCTAAAGTAGTCCAGTCATGCTTTGCCCGCACAAAAATCTTTCAGGATACATTTTTCCGCTTACAAGCGAAGAATGGAATCATTTATCGCAATTTGTTGTTGAATGCACATCTTATGCTTCACTTGTAAAACTGTTAGAAAGGCATCTTTTGTAAGCCTTCACCTGCTTGGGCAGCATCGCTGTCTGCAGTATTGTGTAAATAAAATAAATAAAATTTCGAATTTTCAGTGAGTAGTTTTATTTCTAGACGGCATGTGCTTTTACAGCAATTTTCCCTTCCAATTTGTGCCCTGCTCTTTACGTTTTCTCATGTATTTATTCCTTGCGAGAATGAAATTTACTTCCATTGCGTACTTGTTGTGTCTCGTTCTTCACCGCTGTGTGTGTTTGCGGGTGCGAACGCCCAGAAATGGATTTTCTGCAGAGTAGCAGATTTGACTCTCCCGGAAAGCTAAGTTCTTTTATTAAATATGCTAAGCTTCCGGGTCGCTAACAAATGCCCCCCGCCCTTAGGCGTTGTAACACGTAAGTCGCCCAGGTGCGTTGTATGATGATAACATTTATCATGGGTCAGAAAGAAGCACTATTTTTCAAGTCGACCGAAAAAAAAATATAATATGAAGGTCATAAATCATTTGTCACTTAACTCTGGACTTTTTCGCTGGTTTCTCGCGGACTGATCGAGTGGTGTGAGATAAAAAAACCTATTGTAAAAGAAATTTCCGCTATAAAAGTTTTCTTCTAGCGCGAAATATGAGGTTCCATTTTATGCTACAAGTTTATCAAGAGAAGCACATTGATAAAAAATCTGAGTACTCATTTCCACAGGTGCTCGCATCAAACCTTTAATGGCTTCAAGTATTCTCGAGTATATAGATTAAGACTGTGTAGGGTTAGCGATACGAAGGCATTCTTTCTTATCCCTGTTAATGTAATCGTTGATAAATTTGGCGAGTTTCCTGTAGACGCGGGTTCGTGCGTATGAACCGGCAATTTTCTTCTTGCAATTGCTGGGAGCGTAATCGTAGTTCACGTCGTAAAGGGCGAGAGTGTGGTCATACTTCGTGTAGTTGTACCTTGCGTAACAGACCTGTACGGGTGAGTGCACAAATATAGTGCAGTTAGTCAATGCATTGTTTTTTCGATGGAAACGTATGACACTTTTTACTTCAGAAGAACTTCAGTTTGGCCTAGTTGGTGTTTACTGCATATCATATTGACCACAAATAAAAACGGGGACACCCGGAGAGAACACAAACCGCCCGTGTTGTTTTTGTGTTCTCTTCCGCTGTCGCCGCCTTTATTTGCGTTCAATATGATACGCAGACATTTTTTGCGCTCCTCTCTCGCGGAGAAGGTGATAAAGTCGTAATAAGGCATGTGTACTCTACACAAGGGGCTTCCTCACCTGGTACACAGACGCCCACAAAAGCACACGCACACCGCTTCTCCTTCGACATACACATAGCATGCGCACTCACGCTCTCTCTCTCTCATACACGCACACATTATAAAGAAAAAAGCTACAGAAATTTCAAGAACTGTCTGCTAAAGCGCAATCATTGTTTGGCTCAGCTGTGCGTTCGTTGTTGCTTAGTTTTGCTTCGTTCCCTTTCACAGATTGTGCGTCTCTACTAATTGCCTGTCTGGTGGGAAAGACTGCTTAGGCTTCAGCAGACAATTGACCGATTTGTTCGCCGCATTCCCCGCTTCGATGCGATTGCACCAATTGAGCACGGACGCCGGGTACGGTTGAGCCTCGACGAAGTGGAGCGGTCGAAAGGGAACACCAGCTGCCGCAATAGCATGTGAGCACTTGCGTGAGGGGAGAGTGCATCGCCGCGATAGCATGTCACCATGGCTGTCGCTCTATCAAGCCTGTGTTATGTGCGCGTTCCTTGTCCACAAATGCTCTCGCCTACGTTCCTACTTTGCCTCGCTGAGGCCCAACGAAAACGCGTCAAGCGTCTCAAGGCGCTCGCTTGCTCGCAAGGTGTTCAAACCTCGAAGGACACTCGGCAGCGCTCAGTTGGACAGTGAGCCACCCTCACATCTGAAGTAGGCCCACACACAAATTTATGTTGGCCCACCTCCAAATTTCAATTTCGCCCCCACCCCCTCCCCCTTGATTTCAACTTGGCTCATTTCAAAACTTACGTTGGCGCACCCCCCACATTTTAGCTTGTCCATCTCCTAAATGTAGGTTTCGCCACGCTCAAATTTTAAGTTGGCCCGCTCCCTAATTTAGGTTGGCCAACCGTGAAATTTTATTTGGCCCACCCTCAAATGATAACTTGGCCGATGTTAGAAGTTCTAATTGACAATCCACGCCCCGAGAAGCACAACCTGTTTCAAGTGCAAAAACAGAACTTGACATATTAATTTTGCGGAAGCCGCAACGGGGAACTTTCTCCTTGATCAATTTTAGCTCCGCTGCGACGTTCCTACTCTGGAAAACACCTATGGATTTCCTCTGTAGATTCATGCTAATTATGAGGAAATTATCGTTTCTCACTAACGAAGCAGAAGGGTTACCAATGCATTCCGCTTCGTTCGTTTTTTTTTTCGCTTTGTGCTTTGCTGTGCGCGTGTGTATTCATTGCGTCACGTATGCATCTACTAGGTACTTCCGGAGCTCCTTGAAGAGTTGCTTACCCTCACAAGCATAGGACCTCGACGGATGTAGATTGAAATGGGACACGTACATGTCGTGAGATGAAGGCTAGGGATGGTGGCAACCGCGAAACAAGATGAAGTCAGGAAACGGCCGATTTATGCTGCTCCTGGTCATTCGCACCGTGTCTCACTCTGGGAGGGACTTATAACTGCTGTTACACTTTGTCACCGTGCACGCTGGAGTTGTGTGCAATAGTTGAGCAAGGTGCAGGGACATAGATGACCCTTGAATACTTGTGCCGCTGAAAACAGTGACTCGTGCTGGGCAATCGGTGAGAGTTTAGGACAGCGCTGCGCATTTTGTTCAACATTATTGTTCAACATTATTTTTCGTTTTTCTTGCCAAAGTTAAAGTACGAATACTTAGTGCGACGACACGGGCGTCAACGTACTTTCTTTTGCTCGACCTGCTGGGGTGAAAATGCAGCTATTGAAATCAGGAGTCAAGTTTTTCGCTTCTTTAGGACGAAATCTACAGCAGATTTCGCGTATAAAAAATATGATTATCTGAAAAGATGCCACTGCAATTCATAACTTCGTGCTCTTCTGGCACAGGTTCTCTAAATGTGGGGTCAGCGCCATCGTTTCAGTGTTACCTAATTTATTATTTATCACCTTCTCATGGTATGAACGTTTTTTCCATGTTATAAAAGCGCCATAGAATATTGTAGTTCAGCCTAAAATTTGTCTTTAGTGCACTCTTTAGGTGCTCCATTTACTGCCTAGAATTCCAACCCTCCCAATGCTTTATAGGCGCGATATAGAAACTTTCGCTAGTGTCTCACCTTTTGTCCTTGAGTAGCTGCATCATCAAAAACGAAGGTTTTCTTTCTCCCTGGTGAATTATCGAAAGTATGCACAAATAAATAACTATTGTTTACGTATATGTTGTCATAATATTTCGTACTAGAGTCGTTGCAAATCTGTAAAAGAAAGTTAAACCAGCGTCACTGATGAAATTGATACTACATCAATTCAGAGCGCAAAAGAGACGTTTATAAATGTATTGTGTTTGGCATTGCGCGCATAAATATTTGTCATTGGTAGGATGATGAAACCTTTAGCAAGAGGATCATTCATTCAGGAAAGGTGAAATTGTGCAACCAGATTGTTGCATTCTGCTTCCCCTGTACATGATTTTCTTTTTTAATACAATCAGCATTCCAGTGTAAAGATATAAATGCTGCGAACGTGCCTTCTGTCTTGGGAACTCCTAGGCGAGGTGAATATACATTGCCGCAAGCTACACGAGCTTCATACCATTAAGGAAAAAATATTATAATCACTTCATTAGTGCCTTGTAAGCCATTCTTTGTATAGCAAATTGCGAGGCATTCCCATTTTCTAGCACGGTTTTTTTATGTTGAGAGTCGGGCGTAATTTGATATCAACATCATTAAAAGTTAACGGTTAATCCAGCCATTATCGTAACCGACCAACACGGTGTGGTCCCACTATCATATCAGACGCAGATGTCCCTTGACGAATAACACGAAAAGCAAGACGAAGTTTCAAACTGAACCTTTCGGCTAGTTGTGGCATGTACTGATATCGCAAATATTTCTTCGCAACCATGCGTGGTTGTGGAGAGTGTCACGGCATGCCACGACACGAAATCATTTAAGCATCATCACGCAATCGTGATAGCGTGCTTGCTTCTAACGTCACACCGGAACGCGATCGGTTTTGGTATTGCTTTGACCGAGCTTTGAAATTTCATAACTATATCGTATTTGGTGGGATATTAAAAATGTAGGGAATACGCGTGTCAGCTAGTGTAACGGCCCCCCAATTTGCCATGTCCGCAGCTGCCCACAAAACCAAAAAAAATAGTTGCGAAATAACCTAATTGAGTTTTACGCATTCAAACCACGATGTGAATATGAGGCACTACCGTTGTGAAGGACTACGGAATAACTTAATTGGACCGTTTGGGTTCTTTATAGTGCACCTAGGTAACAGGCGTTTTCGCATTGCACCTCCATCGAAAAGCGGCCGCCGTAGCCGGGACAATATTAATTACTCATTTTTAATATTTTTCATCTCAATCTCACTTTATTAACACCAAAGTATGTATGCCTCAACAAACAACACATCTGATAAAATGCGGCGTTCACTGCTTCTTTCTCTATTTTCAGAAAAGAATCCTCATTCTTTAAAGAAAACGACCTATATGGTAAACGGACGTATATGGTAAACCTATGGTAATGGACCTAAATGGTAAACACAGCAAATGATTTACTTCATGGAGTCATATCAGCCCCGTTATTGTATGGCCGTACTTTTCGGCGCATGAATAAAGGAAAGGTTCCAATTTGCCCTTAATGAGAGGAAGCAAAGCGACAGCTGGCAAACCAAAAATCGCAGTAAGCGTTTGGCTGCCCCACGCGGTCTACATCGTCGCAATATCTTAAGGTGCCAGCGAGCAAGTACATTTAGCGGCAACATTAAAGCTACATGTTCCTTCAGCAACTGTGAGGCAGAAGAGCAAGAATTTTAGCAGGGCCACGCAAGTCTAGCAATATTTCAGCCGTGGCGGCAAGAGCTCGCTCTCTGGGCTCACTATAACTCTCACCTATACAAGCTTTACAGCACTGGGACATGTGCACTGGCCTTACAAACATCTTGATCTTTTCGCCATTTCCTACCCTTGTGACAGATCATCTCCACAGCACACGGCGTGTTCATTCGATACATAAAAGCCTTGTTTATGTTTTCTGTGTTAGTTGTTAGCTTCTTCGTGACACAATGGTCTGCAAGATTTCATCATTGTGATGATTTGCTGGGCTGTAAACAGGCGTCTCCATGTTGTCTTTCGTGCCCCTTTATATGTGAAACTGTGCTCCTCTGACCATACATTAGATTGATAATCTCTGATAAAGCCTGACCGGAGAAGACACCTAAATATACGGGTATAGTTCCGACTTGCTTGTGATGCTATGGTTAGTGTAGTATACTGGAAGACAAAGTTCTGCTTCGAATAAAGAAAAGATGCCAGAAATAAAGGATATATTGCATGAAAAGTGTTTTGGAACACTGCACTTTGTTTAACGTGCCGTCAGGTGACGATATTTTGTTACACTTTCCGTGCTGGTATTATAGGTTTGTGCAACATTGCAGCCTACAGTGATAATGTACAGTTCTCAAGAAGCTGTCTGCATCGAGAAGAATACATTGTCGGAGAATCGTGAGTAGAACAGCAGTCCACCTTAGGTACTCCGCCCTTGCGACCGGTAACTCATCACCGCTTCCTGTCATTTACCATTAGCATAAAGGGTCGCAAAAGCTTGATTACGAAACTCAGAAACCCCACGGCGCCATATTCCAACCAAATGGTCCTGTACCGTCACTTCGTCCTGATAAAAACTGCCGGTAAAAGAATCATATAGAAAGGAAAACATTTTTCGCACCTCAGTAGAGAATTTTTACCCATGACGCATTTGTCTATAACAGGCACCGAATCAAATTTCTCGAAGCCATTTAACAACTCGCGCACCATCAAATACTGCCTACATAATACGGAGTCGTTTTTACAGTTTTTTATAATGGAGAGACGCAGCGGACCACGTGCACTCAAATGCGATGTTTTTCAGTGCACAACGCCACATTTCGTTACATATACTCGACATTTTCGACAGTACATTCGGGTATGGGTAAATGAAATGATAAAATGGCCACAAATTACGTAGTTAGGTGAACATCTGGCCGTCCTTACGGGCGCTTCTTCGCAAATGACGGTCAATGGCGGACAGGCCGCCATTGGAATATGAACCAGGCAACGTCTAACGCTAGAACGTTATCTATTGAGGCGAGTCTAGCAGTGCTATTGGAGGAATTCATCATCATCATCAGCCTGGTTACGCCCACTGCAGGGCAAAGGCCTCTCCCATATTTCTCCAACAACCCCGGTCATGTACTAATTGTGGCCATGCCGTCCCTGCAAACTTCTTAATCTCATCCGCCCACCTAACTTTCTGTCGTCCCCTGCTACGCTTCCCTTCCCTTGGAATCCAGTCCGTAACCCTTAATGACCATCGGTTATCTTCCCTCCTCATTACATGTCCAGCCCACGCCCATTTCTTTTTCTTGACTTCAACTAAGATATCATTAACTCGCGTTTGTTCCCTCACCCAATCTGCTCTTTTCTTATCCCTTAACGTTACACCTATCATTCTTCTTTCCATAGCTCGTTGCGTCGTCCTCAATCTGAGTAGAACCCTTTTCGTAAGCCTCCAGGTTTCTGCCCCGTAGGTGAGTACAGGTAAGACACAGCTATTATACAGTTTTCTCTTGAGGAATAATGGCAACCTGCTGTTCATGATCTGAGAATGCCTGCCAAACGCACCCCAGCCCATTCTTATTCTTCTGATTATTTCCGTCTCATGAACCGGATCCGCAGTCACTACCTGCCCTAAGTAGATGTATTCCCTTACGACTTCCAGTGCCTCGCTGCCTATTGTAAACTGCTGTTCTCTTCCGAGACTGTTAAACATTACTTTAGTTTTCTGCAGATTAATTTTTAGACCCACTCTTCTGCTTTGCCTCTCCAGGTCAGTGAGCATGCATTGCAGTTGGTCCCCTGAGTTACTAAGCAAGGCAATATCATCAGCGAATCGCAAGTTACTAAGGTATTCTCCATTAACTTTTATCCCCATTTCTTCCCAATCCAGGTCTCTGAATACCTCCTGTAAACACGCTGTGAATAGCATTGGAGAGATCGTATCTCCCTGCCTGACGCCTTTCTTTATTGGGATTTTGTTGCTTTCTTTATGGAGGACTATGGTGGCTGTGGAGCCGCTATAGATATTTTTCAGTATTTTTACATATGGCTCGTCTACACCCTGGTTCCGTAATGCCTCCATGACTGCTGAGGTTTCGACAGAATCAAATGCTTTCTCGTAATCAACGAAAGCTATATATAAGGGTTGGTTATATTCCGCACATTTCTCTATCACCAGATTGATAGTGTGAATATGATCTATTGTTGAGTAGCCTTTACAGAATCCTGCCTGGTCCTTTGTTTGAGTGAAGTCTAAGGTGTTCCTGATTCTATTTGCGATTACCTTAGTAAATAGTTTGATTAGTGATAGTTCTACGCCACCGCTGCAGCGGTGGCGTAGAGGTAGAACACCCGCCTCGCGTGCAAGAGGTCCGTGGTTCGAATCCCGGTGCCGGCAATTTTCCACCGGATTAAAAAAAAAATCCGCGTGTTGATAAAATTGCATAAACAGGCCTGGAGTGTGGCCTGATCCCGGTGACCAGAACCGGTAACGCACTCCCTCACCAGAGCAGGATTGGCCACCCTGGTGCAGTACTTGGCCACAACTTCCTATATGAACAACACAATCAAACCCCGGCCCTCAGTCCCCAGCAGCTGCGGAGCAACTGACCACGGCGGCGGTCAGAGCTGCGACGCTGCAGAGGGTGCTAAGAATCACTGGCTCCGGACAGGCCGCCATTGGAATATGAACCTGGCAACGTTTAACGCTAGAATGTTATCTAGTGAGGCGAGTCTAGCAGTGCTATTGGAGGAATTAGAGGACAGTGAATGGGATATAATAGGGCTCAGCGAAGTTAGGAGGACAAAAGAAGCATATACAGTGCTAAAAAGCGGGCACGTCCTGTGCTACCGGGGCTTAGCAGAGAGAAGGGAACTAGGCGTCGGATTCCTGATTAATAAGAATATAGCTGGTAACATACAGGAATTCTATAGCATTAACGAGAGGGTGGCAGGTCTTGTTGTGAAACTTAATAAGAGGTACAAAATGAAGATTGTACAAGTCTACGCCCCTACATCCAGTCATGATGACCAGGAAGTCGAAAGCTTCTATGAAGACGTGGAATCGGCGATGGGTAGAGTGAAAACTAAATACACTATACTAATGGGTGACTTTAATGCCAAGGTAGGCAAAAAGCAGGCTGGAGACAAGGCAGTGGGGGAATATGGCATAGGCACTAGGAATATCAGGGGGAGTTATTGGTAGAGTTTGCGGAACAGAATAATATGAGGATAATGAATACCTTCTTCCGCAAACGGGATAGCCGAAAGTGGACGTGGAGGGGCCCGAACGGCGAGACTAGAAATGAAATAGACTTCATACTCTGCGCTAACCCTGGCATCATAAAAGATGTGGACGTGCTCGGCAAGGTGCGCTGCAGTGACCACAGGATGGTAAGAACTCGAATTAGCCTAGACCTGAGAAGGGAACGGAAGAAACTGGTACATAAGAAGCCGATCAATGAGTTAACGGTAAGAGGGAAAATAGAGCAATTCCAGATCAAGCTACACAACAGGTATTCGGCTTTAACTCAGGAAGAGGACCTTAGTGTTGAAGCAATGAACGACAATCTTGTGGACATCATTAAGGAGTGTGCAATGGAAGTCGGTGGTAACTCCGTTAGGCAGGATACCAGTAAACTATCGCAGGAAACTATTGGAGGAATTAAAGGGAAGTAAATGGGATATAATAGGGCTCAGTGAAATTAGGAGGACAAAAGAACTATTTACAGTGCTAAAAAACGGGCACGTCCTGTGCTACCGGAGCTTAGCGGAGAGACGAGAACTAGGATTCGGATTCCTGATTAATAAGAATATAGCTGGTAACTTATAGGAATTGTATAGCATTAACGAGAGGGTTGCAGGTCTTGTTGTGAAACTTAATAAGAGGTACAAATTGAAGGTCGTACAGGTCTACGCCCCTACATCCAGTCATGATAACCAGTCGAAGCTTCTGAAAGTCGATGAAAGTCGAAAGCTTCTGTGAAGACGAGGAATCGGCGATGGGTTAAGTCAAAACAAAATGCACTATACTGATGGCCGAATTCAACGCCAGGGTAGGCAAGAAGCAAGCTGGAGACAAGTCAGGGGGGGGGGGGAATATGGCATAGGCTCTAGGAATAGCAGGGGAGAGTTATCAGTAGAGTTGCAGAACAGAATAAAATGCGGATAATGAATACCTTCTTCCGCAAGCGGGATAGCCGAAAGTGGACGAGATGGAGCCCGAATGGCGAGACTAGAGAGAGAAGAGAGAGAAAACTTTTATTGTAAAGTTTTAGTGGAGCTTTCATTCCCAGCGGTGTTGGCTAGCGTGGCGTCTGCTTAGCCGCGACGCTATCAGCCCATTCCGCCAACCGTATCTGGTCTTGCGGGTTGGAAGTTTTCGTTTTTTTCTCCCACTCGTCATGTGAGGGAGCTCGCCTAAAGAGTTCTCTCGGGGGAGGGTTCTTTTGGCACCCCCACAAGATGTGATCTTGGTCCGCAAGGGGACAGCTACAATGTTTGCAGTTTGGTGGATATTCACCACCGGTCATTGCAGCTAGCCTTTTTGGACTAAGTACAGATCTAGTCTGCACTCTCCTGAGGTTAGTGGCCTGTATTCTTGTCAGTGTCTCGTGCGGGGATGGATATATTCCCCTGGATTCGCGGTAATAAACGGTCATTTCGTTGTAGGTGTGGATACCTTCATGTCGGTCAACCCCGACGGGCAAGCCCACCTCCCGGTTACTAGCTGCTCGGGCGGCTAGATGGGCGGCCTCATTGCCAGGGTTGCCCGCATGAACGGGTACCCACACCAATTTCAATAGATTGAGGTTTTTGTCAATTATTCTGAATGCTCGAGGGGAAATGAAACCTGAGGTGTAGTTACGAATCGCTGTTTTCGAGTCGGATATAATAATCTTGGTGCCCGGAATGGAGGTGCCCATGGCGATGACGGCCTCTTCCGCCTCCACAATGGAAGATGTGTTTACCGTCGCACAGCTGATGGTGTGCCCGTCGCCATTAGTGACGGCTATAGTGTGTCGACCATCACTGGTGCGAGCAGCATCCACGTATATGGCGGGTTGGTTTTTGTAACATTGCCAGAGTGCCGCAACCCTAGCTTTGCGTCTACCGCTATTTTCAGTGCTCATGTTTTTCGGAAGCGGGGGAATAATGATCTTGGTCCGGATAGTGTTAGGTATTCGCTGTCGTTGCGGGATGTCTAAGGCTGGGCGATACCCTAAGGTGTCGAGGATCCGCTGTCCCGCATGTGTGCCGGATAATCGAACAGTTTGAGCCCTTTTGTGGGCCTCTATGATTTCCTCAACGTTATTATGCACCCCTAGACTCAAGAGTGCCTCTGTATTAGTCCATTTTGGTAGCCCAAGAGCCTGTTTGAATAACGTTCGGATTAGACCGTTAATCCGTTCCAAATCCCTCTTCCTGAGATGCAGGTAAGGGCAGACATACGCCACTCGGCTCAGAAAGAAAGCCTGGATTAACCTGCAGGCATCTTTCTCCTTAACTCCGTGCCGTCGGTTGGAGACCCTCCTGAGAAGGTTCTGTAATTGCCTAGCTGTAGTTTGGAGTCGTGCTATGGCTTCTTGGTTGTGCGTGTTTTGCTGGATCCACAATCCTAACACTCTGATTTTAGGAACGGGTGGGACCGATTGTCCAGCTACCTGCACCTGAATGTATGCCGGCAAATTAGCAGCCGCATTTGCGGGATTTTTTTTCCGGACTATAAGCAATTCTGACTTTTTCGGCGAACAGCTAGATCCACAACAGTCTAAAAGTGCTGCGAGACTAGAAATGAAATAGGCTTTATACCCTGCGCTAACCCAGGCGTCATACAAGATGTGGACATGCTCGGCAAAGTGCGCTGCAGTGACCATAGGATGGTAAGAACTCGAAATAGCCTGGACCTCAGGAGGCAACGGAAGAAACTGGTACATAAGAAGCCGATCAGTGAGTTACCGGCAAGAGAGAAAATAGAGGAATTCCAGATCAAGCTACAGAACAGGTATTCGGCTTTAACTCAGGAAGAGGACCTTAGTGTTGAAGCAATGAACGACAATCTTGTGGGCATCTTAAGGAGTGTGCAGTGGAAGTTGGTGGTAACTCCGCTAGACAGGATACCAGTAAGCTATCCCAGGAGACGAAAGATCTGAACAAAAAGCGTCAATGTATGAAAGGCTCTAACCCTACAGCTAGAATAGAACTGGCAGAAGTGTTCAAGTTAATCAACAAGCGTAAGACAGCTCACATAAGGAAGTATAGACGACCGCACGCCAAGTTTCATCCTAGACGCCAGCGCTCGTTTCTCCCCTGGCGGCACGATTTCATCTCCAACGGGTGTAGGTTTTCGCCGCCGCTTCCCTTCACGATCGCGCCCCCGTACAATTCGCGCTGCGCGCGGAACGTCTCTTGTTTGCAACGGCGTCTCTTCGTATGACCGGAAATTATGATTGTGTTGTTAACTGTCACGACAGCAATGTAAACACGAAAGAGTTGATGTCACCAGTGAAATTCTGCCGATTCACAAGAAAATGGTACGATAAAAGCAGAAGAGAGACATGAAGTACTGCGGGGCGCCGAGCGAAGTAAACAAGTGGCAAACGAAGCGAGCTCGTTCATTGATCGCTCCTGAGTGTATGACGGTTTTTATATGTAACCCACATGATTTTAATAATTACTCGCTACATAATCGTTTTATTCATATAAAACCTTTAAGTTGTTCGACGAGCGCTTGTCCTGTCTTCTTTCTCGTGTTTCGTTTGTGTGTGCGCTGCCCAAGAATGGAAACCACTTCTGTTGTATGCGCTAGCAGTGGCCGAAGTTCACGCGTGCCGAGAAATTGAATATGTGCACGATGCATTGAACATGACCGGAGTTCATTACCGCTTCACCACTGCACCGATCGATCGAGTTACTGGACGATACACGCCCGCGTCTTGATCGCGCCGACAGTGCTAAAGCAGGAACTTCCAACTTCAGTCTCTTGAGTACTGTTAAAAAATGGCCAAGCTGTCTACATTGCTGCCTCTATTCCATATTATAAGGGGCGTACTAGTTAAAGTTGTGTGCGCATGTCGTACTTGTGCTATGCAGCGATATATTTTGTTTATTTCCGCACACTGTCGATGGAAATCCGTTGTCGCCATCAGAGACAACACGGATTTGTAGCAAACATGTAGGAAACTGCAAAAATGACTTTAGCTCGTATGCGCCGTATGTATGTGCCGCATCGTATGTGTTTACGATTTTTCCGGCGGCACATACGATGTCGTTTCCAATTACCTGCTCAGAATCACTTACATGGTTCAGCAGACGCTGCCCTTTCGCCGCATTGCAGCCATTAAAATAATCGTCAAGCGTACCGATCTTCTTAAAGGCAAATAGAAGCGTGTACAGTCTGTTTCGAACTTAGGGGAAAACTCGGAACGTATTCCTTCGCGATGCGGCAAGCAATGGAGTCGTGCGGCGGCAGCAGCTCGAGCAGGCGCAGACGCTCGACGGGCGGAGTCGTGATTTGCGTCGTCTGCTACGGCGGCGCGCGCTGGCCGCTTTGTCGGAAAGCGTGCTGCTGTCAGGGGCAGTGCACCGACTTCATCGGTACTGCGGGAACTGAGCTGATATCCTTTACTAGACGTTGTGCGTCGCTAAACCCTGAGCCTTCATTGGCGATAATGGAGTTCCATAAACTTCTTTTGACAGCATGCTTCGTTTGTTCTTTCGAAAGGCCGGGGTACTGAGTGCGTGCACGTATATTTCTTCACTGTGTGTGCTACCGTATTAAGCACCGACAAGACGCACCAATATGTGTGCGCAACGTGCTCACTCTTTGTTTGACTCGAAAGGAAAACAAAGCACTCAACAATGATAAATGTGGGGGTCGAACACGATGAAACAAACGGATACGATTAAAGGAATGTTTTACGTTAAGACAATGAGCTGGAAGTGATTTTTCTCGACAATCATTCGCTACACCAGACAGACCCTGCCCACCGGCGGGGTATTGGACACGTCACGCTCGGAACGTCAGTTAGTATCTCGTCATGTCCCCAGCGGCAGCGATGACAGCGCTCATCCTGGAAGGCAGCGAAGTGCAGATTGACTTGATCAGGGATGTTTTCATTCGCAGCATGTCTCAGTCGCTGGCGATGGTGGATCGAAGCCTATCCTCGGGCGACTGATAGAGGAGATGGTGCGGCAGCGATACTTTCAACGAGCCGCAGGCATTTTAAATGATGCTGGCGCCCGGGGATTGAGGCGGCCACTCCAAGAGAGTGACTGCGCGCACTTCCAACAGTTCTTGCATAACACGAGCAGTGTGGATCGGCGACCTATCGCGTTAGAGTATATAGTCGCCTTCCTGAAACAGGCCGTCAAGAATGCATGGAATCAGTAGGTCGTCTATGACTGTCCTGCAGCGATGAACTTACCTTCCAGGCGTATCAGTGGGCGTCGCACAACGCTTAGTAAAGAATACCGGCTCATTTCACGCAGTAACGATGAGATCGGCGCCCTGCAACTGACAGTAGAAGGTTTCCTGGCAATGCGGCCAGCGCGCGCCGCCGTAGCAGACGACGCCGTTCAAGATCTCGTGCCTCGGGCACCTTTGCGAGCTGCTGCCGCCGCCTGACTCAAGCGCTCGCCGCATCGCGATGCAATGCGCTCCGAGTTTTCCCCTAAATGTGAAAGAGACGGTACATCGCCCTTCGAATCAAATGCCCACGCGCACACACGCAGGCACACACGGCGCGCGGCACGAAACGTGCCCAAACACGCGCAGTGCAGGAGGCAATCACGGCGGTGCGAACGAGAGGTGGGAGAAGGGTACCACCCGCTAATAGAATTTTGCTCCGCATGCGGCGCTCTCAACGCCGGCGCAGCAGCGCCGCTCTCGGTGCCGTTCTTGTCTATAGTATGGATAGAATTGAACATGCACTCTGGAAAGGAGGAAGCCTAAAAGCAGTGACGAAGAAACTAGGAATAGGCAAGAATCAGATGTTTCGGTTAAGAGACAAAGCCGGCAATATCATTACTATTATGGATGAGATAGTTCAAGTGGCTGAGGAGTTCCATAGAGATTTGTACAGTGCCAGTGGCACCCACGACGATAATGGAAGAGAGAATAGTCTAGAGGAATTTGAAATCGCAAAAGTAACGCCGGAAGAAACAAAAAAAGCCTTGGGAGCTATGCAAAGGGGGAAGGCAGCTGGGGAGGATCAGATAACATCAGCTTTGTTGAAGGATGTTGGGCAGATTGTTCTAGAATAACTGGCCACTCTCTATACGTAATGTCTCATGGCTTCGAGTGTACAGGAATCATAGAAGAACGCGAACGAAGAACGAGTGTAGAGATCATAGAGGAAAGGGGAAGCAACAGATTTGAAAAATTATGGACCGATCTGCTTATTGTCCGTTGCCTACAAAGTATTTACTAAAGTTATCGCAGATATAATCAGTAACACCTTAAACTTCAGTCAACCAAAGGACCAGGCAGGATTCCGTAAATGCTACTCAACAATAGACCATATTCACACTATCAATCAGGTGATAGAGAAATGTGCGGATTATAACCAACCCTTATATATAGATTTCATTGATTACGAGAAGGCCTTTGATTCAGTCGAAACCTCAGCAGACATTGAGGCATTACGGTATCAGGGTGTAGACGAGTCGTATGTAGAAATACTGAAAAATATCTACAGCGGCTCCACAGCCACCGTAGTCCTCCATAAAGGAAGCTACAAAATTTCAATAAAGAAAATCGTCAAGCAGCGAGATACGATCTCTCCAACGCTATTCACAGCGTGCTTACAGGAGGTGTTCCGAGACCTGGATTGGGAAGAATCGGGGATAAGAGTAATGGAGAATACCTTAGTAACTTGCAATGCACTGATGATATTGCCTTGCTTAGTAACTCAGCGGACCAATTGCACTGCATGCTCAGTGACCTGGTGAGGCAAAGCAGAAAGGTGGGTCTAAAAATTATTCTGCAGAAAACTGAAGTAATGTTTAACAGTCTCAGAAGAGAACAGCAGTTTACGATAGGTAGCGAGGAACTGGAAGTAGTAAGGGAATACGGCTACTTAGGGCAGTAAGTGACCGCGGATCCGGATCATGAGGCTGAAATAATCAGAAGAATGAGAATTTGCAGGGTTGCGTTTGGCAGGCGTTCTCAGATCATGAACAGCAAGTTGTCATTATTCTCAAGAGAAAAGTGTATAACAGCTGTGTCTTACCAGTACTCACGTACGGGGCAGAAACCTGGAGGCTTACGAAAACGGTTCTACTTAAATTGAGGACGACGCAACGAGATATGGTAAGAATGATGGGTGAAACGTTAAGGCGTAAGAAAAGAGCAGATTGGGTGAGGGAAAAAATGCGAGGTAATGACATCTCAGTTGAAATCAAGAAAACGAAACGGAGTTGGTCAGGACATGTAATGAGGAAGGAAGATAACCGATGGTCATAAAGGGTTACGGACTGGATTCCAAGGGAAGTGTAGCAGGGGACGGCAGAAAGTTATGTGGGCGGATGAGAGTAAAAACTTTGCAGGGACAACATGACCGCAATTGGTACATGGCTGGGGCAGTTGGAGAAGTATGGGAGAGGCCTTTGCCCTGCAGTGGGCGTAACCACGCTGATGTTGATGATGACACAGGTTTCAAATTTTTAGCATTTCTATTAAGAATATTTTGATGGTTTGAACATGCCGCGATTCTGAATAAATTTGCGTGCTTCGATTCCTTTCTTTGGCAATCAATCACATCTGTCTGATATCTGCGAATAGCCTACTCCGACAAAAGGTCAGCCTTCAGAAATTCACAAGAGCGGAATTTTGGACCAGTCGGTGATGCATATTTGAATACGTGGAAGTGCTAAAGATGGGAGTATGCGAGGCGAGATGGACCGGACATGCGCTAATGCCATATGTTAAAGGCTATCGTAGAAAAAAAAATTGCCGAAGCACCTCGAAAATTCACACATGTGCCCATAACGAGCCTCAACTAGCAACAGACAGAGGAGGCGCAAAACAAGGAGTCACTGCAAATGTTGCTAACGTTGCGTGAAACGACTCATCAAGCGTGAAAAAGCGTGAAAAAAAAGAGGAAGGCATGTACTCTGTCAACTACCCACAACTTACAAACGAGGCAGAACAAACAAGATGTAAAAAAGGAAACAGGAAAGGACAGGCTTAGCTGTGGCTACCCATGAATCGCGCTGCTCACAACTGACAAACGAGGAAGAACAAACAAGATGCAAAAAAGGAAACAAGAGTTAATGCACCGGCTTAGCTGTGGCTGTCCATGAATCACGCTTCATTGTTTACAATTGCTACCAAAGCTTCGCTAGCACACTTACTAGATTCAGTAGTTTCCTTTGAAGTGCGTCGCTTCTGCTGCATTATTCAACAAGAAAGCGCCATTCATGGGTAGCCACAGCTAAGCCGATTCTTTACCTCTGCATTTCTGTTGCATCTTGTTTGTTATGCCTCGTGTGCAAGTTGTGCGCAGTTTACCGACCACGCACGCTTCCCATTCTCTTCACACTTTTTTCACGTTTCATGATGAGATTGCGCCTGCGTTGTTAGCAACATCTGCCGTATCACTTTGTTTTTGCATCTGCTCTCTCTGTTGCGGGTTTCGAGGTATCTTGGGCGCATGCGCGCATTTTCCTTCAACCGTGAATTTTTTCTTCCAATAAATGTTCACAGTGACCAGTAGTGTTTGAGCTGGCCATCCCGCGTCACACAGTGCCGTCTTGCTTCACCGTACTCAAAGTAGTTTTCAGGAAGAGCGCTCGAAAAACGCGCGTTACTTCTAGATGTTACTTTCTCTTGCTGCATGATACCCTTGTTGGAGTTATCACTTTTACCGATGCAAACATACGAAGGCCTCATGTATGGAATGGCATACACTAAACTCGGCCCTTGCGATTAATAACTTCGTGTGGAAGCTTCCCGCTTGGCGCATCCACGATTCCTTTTGTGTGCTGCAAGGAGGCGCCCTCCACTCTTTCACGAGACATATCAGCAGCATGAAATCTGCCGTACAATTCACGGTCAAAGAGGAGTTTGCCGGCCGTCTTCCGTACCTGGACGTCTTCGTCAAACGAGATGGAACGGGACTGCCCTGAGGTGCGCTTAGAAAATACGCGCATATTGGCCACTACGTCCATTTGGACTCTGTACAGTCTACCTTACAAAACACTCCGTTGTAAAATCACTCTTCACGAGGGCTAACGAAATCCACATGAACACTGTCGCCAAATAATCTGATGTCACTCGCATACTTCAAAAGCTCTGTTCTTGCGGTGGCCCCAAGTATTTTGTCGGCTCGAAAACTGCCTCTCTTTAAAGCATCACCAAGTAGTAAAGAGCGTTGACCTTCCAGCAGAATATTACTGTACTACATCATCCAAGGAAATATATATACCATGCTTAGATCGTAGTATCCTAGTATAGTACACCATCATCATATACTCTTTTATGTCATCGTCAAGTATACACGTTTAAATAAACAAGCTTCTTATTGTCGAGCACCAAACGTTCGTCTACAGAGGGCATAACCTCAAGCTTGAACACATTTATGATAATCTGTTTTATTGCAACATGGATTGTACGGACACTCCAGGCGCACTTCCGCCGTCGCTGACGTCGTTGCTATCGACGTCGCCGTGAAGTTCTCTATAAAGTCCAAGGGAGATAATATCGTCGCTGCGAGCCGTATGCTGTACATGAGAGTGAAAACGTGTAAGGCGAAGCGACAATTGGGGGCTGAATCTCGCCCACGTGGAAGGGATGAAAACGGGCAGGAAACGCGCTGTCATTCGTCACGCGCGAGGTGTTCAACCTCCGGCTGCGTTCTACTCCGGCTGTAACAAAGTATGCGGTGGCTGCGAGCGTTCGTGCGGTCGTATCTTTGACCTGCGGTGAGAAACACCACGGTTTCGGTGGCAGGGACAATTGGCGCCATCTATGAAGAGGGCGACGTCGAAAATATGTTTGCCTTGCATGGCCTCGTAGATCGTCGCGCAGCACGCGAGCCGATCCACGTGGCCGAGTCCTTCCTCCCCCCCCCCCATCCCAACTCCTCTCTCCTCGCCCTCCCTCGTAATCCCCTCCCAACTCCCTCACCTTCTACTGTCACTGCGCGCGCGGTCGCGCCGGCCCCGTCGGCCCGGCGCCAGCTCAGCCGGCTGCATGACGTTTCATCTTTCGTTATCTGCTGTTATCGGGAAGCGTGCGCTGATGGGCCTTGATCGGCGTCGGTAGTTTCGTCAGTTCCGTGGTCCTCGGTAATGGTGTGCCTGTGCTCCGCGATGTTACAACCGTTTCACGACTCATGCCGCTCGTGCAGTGGTGCACAAACACCTCAAAAGCAAGCCCTGCAAGGTTGTTCCAGGCGCCTAAAGACAAGAGGTGAGCGCGCAGACCCAAAGACATCAGAAGGCGCATGTACACGAACACAGCCCTGTCCAATGTGTGTCCGTGAGCCTCCAGACGTCGTTGCGCCTTTACTCTGCTACACTTCCCTCTTGCCGGTACAGAAAGCTGACAAGTCATGTTCCTCCTCATTGTCACCTGGTCTATGACTTGTGTTTTTCTGTACCAAGTCTCATTCTGCAACTTCAGTAACTTGCCCAGCTTTCCATTCTGGCCTCAGTGCTTTTTCTGTGTGTCACGTTCTACAAATGTACTAACAGTTGAAAAATTACTGTTCGTGTTTGTGTACTATCTCAGTAATCGCCGATGGCAAAACCGCGCGAACAACCTTCATGTGTAGGCATGATACTCTTTTTTTCTTCTGGAAAGCATGAGCATTGCAAGTGTCCTACGTGCATATTTTTGCAGCTCGTGTTTATTGTACAAAGCAGTGCCCAGTAGGTACGACTTTGTGCCTTAAGTGACGTAATTTTATCGCTATGCATTGCATTTGGGGGCGAAAGAAAAGTCGTGTTGTTGGCTTATTTTGCCTGGTCTTTTATTGAGGAATAAGTCTTTCTTGAATGTTTTCTATGTGCTGCTGCAAAAGCAGCACATAGCAGCAATAACATCGACTCTTTTATTAACCGCATTCGGTGCACTGACTTGTCATCATGATTTTATTTTCTCATTGCATTTCTGTACCACTCCTGCATGGGCCGTGAAGGGCCTGCAGTTTATTCAAATAAAAGAAAAGCCGACTACCTTCTGTTCCGCCTTGCCACCGTTAATCAAGTTGTGGCCAAGTGCAAAATAATGTGATAATGTGTATTTGAGTTTCTAGTACAGTGTTATTTTTGTTCTGACATGTCTTTTTCATGTTTTTCACTAGTAATGAACATGTCGCGCATTTCCTTTACTTTTGTGCAGGTATATAAATAATTAATTTCCAGTTTTTTGTGTATGAATGTCAGTAAAAAATCCTTGCTTTTCGTTGTATTGTTTAGGTATATTGCGTGTCATTGTTTTTGCCATTACCAGTGAGTTTTCCCTTTCTGTAGTTGTCATGACTATGTCATACACGTCGTCCAGTATTGTACAATATCTTAGAGCATAATATCAGAAGCTCGTGTACATTTCGGTCTTGAGGCCGTTACATAAATGCCTTGTTTTTTATTTGTGTCTACATGAAACAGCCTTCACGTTTTTTATCGCTTCTTTTGTTACTTCATTGTCTGAACTGTTGTGTTTAGTACTCTTGTATATATCATGCTCCGTTCACTTTTGTTCATTTTTTGAGGGTATATCACACCACGTTGTAAGAAAAATCTTTCTTTTCGGAAACAAATTCAATAGAGCGAGACCAAAGATCTGTTGTGTTGGAAGTGGAAGTTTTTTATGCCCCGGCACATGCTGGTGTTAGTATGGCCAAGACTGCGTGCGTGTCATCGCATAGCCCCCGGAGAACCACGCGCCAGCTCTCAAGCAATGCCAATGCGCGGCGTAGCGCCCGCGCGCGATATAAAAAAGAGAATAAAAAACAACACGCCGCATACAGGTAACAACAAAAAAAGTAAGCCGTGCGCTAGGCATGGGGGAAAGGGAGCGGAGCGGGTCGGCATAAGAAAAACAAAAAGAAAAGAAACACGTTTGAGAGAGGAGGCGCCACGTGGCTGCTGTTCC
Organism: Dermacentor albipictus; assembly: GCF_038994185.2. Taxonomy (NCBI): domain Eukaryota; kingdom Metazoa; phylum Arthropoda; class Arachnida; order Ixodida; family Ixodidae; genus Dermacentor; species Dermacentor albipictus. The sequence continues at coordinate 64,341,299 of NC_091828.1, forward strand.
AGTTGCCATGACAACGTAAACAATTGTGTGCGCCGCCATTTTGCTTCTGCCTCGCCCTGCTGTTAGGACCGTAACTGAAGGGGACCTTGGCGCTAGCATCGACAGAGCGTGTGTTCGTAAACAGCCAATGGCAGACATGCGGAGATTCACCCCTTTGTCTTGACCGCGACCTGCTTTGAGCCCAGAGTCTAGGTGCGTCGGCGGCTCGTAGCTTTGTGCATGCCGTGTGTGCTCGGCGCACAGTTTGCGTTGAAGCGATAGATAGCAAGGTCACTTCGCCCACGGCTGCTGCTGCGTTTTCTCACGCCAGCGTTTTGACATTGAGTGTCCGCCGTCGTCCAGTGTGAAGTATTCATGTTTACAGTGCATGCTGACGTCATGCTTACAGCTTGATACGGCCGATAACAGTGCCATTGACTCTCTGCTAAGGTGATATCGCCATGGATATGTCGCTATTTGTGCGATGCTGCGGCGTTTTTATAACATTTACCTACTTATTAATTTATTTATTCATAAATATGTTATTTCATTACCCATAGCAGCTCTACCGCAGAGTTTGCTGAGGATAACTTTCACAGATTCTCACTTTGTGCCTTACTAAGTATAATAAATCTAATATACTAAAGCTAAAGCTAAATATACACAATGTTCGAACTTCTAATCGGATGCATAAATTTGCTGTCTTCTGCAAGTTTGTTTTGTCGCTGCGCATTGCACTTATTGCGGAAGTGGTGGATGTGATGGATATCGTGTCTCAGTGTAATTTCGGGCTAGGGTCAACGTATTGCAGACACTACTGCAGTACTGCAAACTTAATGGCTGTAGAAAAAGAAAGACAGATGTTTTGTCGGAAGCGCTGCTGAGCAGTGCATTGCGTATATGGATTTGTATATATTTAGTTTTACTACTCGGATAAAGATCATTGATGAGTGCAAGAGACAACTTCTACGGGAGCTTGAATCAGGTTATCCTCCCACTGCGGTGGTATGAAGTGAGCAGCAATTAAGGTCTCTCCAGGATTTCCTCTTTCACTCGCTGGCCTGCTGTTAGGGTCTTGTTTCCGTGGTTTGCTACTGCAACCTTCTGCTGCAGAATTTCGTAGCATTGATTTCATATTTCACCGCTTTATTCACGTTCCACGTGACATTTGCACTGCAGCTCACCACTTACTTTTTTTTTTTGCTCTGACAACAAATAATTTCAGCTAGCTAGTCTTCTAGACTGGGGTAAGGTACATCGCCGAGCTTGTCATCATCGTGCTCACCTGTTGGGGAATCCCGTATCCTTCGAAGCGCTCGCATTCCTCAAACACAGCGTAGCGGCCTATCTTTGGGTTCTGGGAATTATCGATTTTGGGCGTGTACCAGCGGCCTTTCATGGTGGTCGAAATTGCAAAGACTGGCCGACGGAAGATCTGTTTTTCCCACATGCACGCCACGAAAAGCACCGCCTCATCCTGCAGAAAAAGTATGAACATGTTTTGGATAATATTCAGTGTTATCAACTGTTTCACAAAAGAATTACTGCTTTCGCGATTTACCCGTCATTTCTACCTAATGGTACAAGTACGTAGCACCGTCAAAAGCATGACTTAAAATCTCTCGCGGAACTCAATGGAAAAGCATTCAATGAGGGCGACAACTTTATACATTACCTGTGGTAAGGCAGCATGCAGTCTTGTTTTCTTCTGATATATGTTCCACATTTGGCTAGGTTTTAAAATAAAAACTTGCCTTCCAGTCGAGATAGTCTTGCTAGGCCGCCCAATAACCATGGCTGATGTAGCGAATGGCCTCACGGAAAACATTCTGGCCAGGTAAAGTCATAGTACAGCAATAATAAATATTGCCAACGAGTAGCAACACGGTGCAACTTACCAATTCATGCCCGTACGGGCACCTTGTATTCATGTAATGGGTGGATGAAAATCTTCACTCTGTCTGAGCAAAGTCAGTAGGTCCCATATCGAACGGTAAGCAATTTTTTTTTACAGCGGCAACCGTTTTCTATTTATGTTGTTTGAACAAGGCACCGCTGCTAGAAACCTAACGTCAATCTAATCGTTTTACATGTCGGTGACAGGATTTAAAATTGCTATACAATTAGCTTGCCTGTAGTATGATTAAGTTTCGCGTGTACGACAGAAAGTCTTCATTTTCAGCGAACCAAACACACCTAAATAGAGTTGGCGCGATTCAATGAGCCGTTTTACATAATAATACAACTAAGGGAAGCACGTTGGATGAACAGGAACCTACTTTACACATGACACTTCACAGCGGTTGAGTCGCAGACACCATTAGAATCTTTGCAACTATAACATTAGGGGTTGATGGAGCAATTTCGCCGTACGTCGAGATAGCACGTGGGCGTGCCGTCATTCAATGAATGACAGTCTTACAGATTTAGCCTTAAGAAATGTGCCATATTTGGCTTGAGCTGAATGCGAAAAGAAGTTACCGAAGAAATATATCTGGACAAGATAAACTAGTACTTTACTAAAGCTAAAGCGATTCATCCGTGCATTTTGTCGCACCGACGCCCTATAACGGGTTAATGCACTAACCCGTGGGCTGAGCAGTCCCCAGGGACGAAGGCAATTTATGCTAGGGCAGTTCGCCAAACAGATGTTTCAAATTTTGTTTGCAGGTGCAAATTCAGGTGCCAAACCGCCACCTGCATTTCTACGATAACCCGAGGGCTTATCAAACGGCCTATCAGCGCTCTATACTGGAGAGAGGAGGCGCAATCGACATCATCTCGCGCAAGCGCACCAAGCACTCTCCAGTGCCAACCTCGTCTGTGACTCTGGTCACTTCAGGAGAGAGACGACCGACCTTTGTTGTTTGTGAGAGCTCACATTTCACAAACATTACCTGGTAAGGGACGCTAAATTTCCTTTGTTATGGCGTTTTCTCATCTTAGTTTCATGGCACTTCTGTGTTTATCGTACTACAAAAGATAAAATGCTGAGGGCAGTGTCTACCTGAGTGAGTGGAGGATTTCAAGGGGGCTCAATTACTGCGCACGGCAATCTATCGCCTCTCCACTCGCGTGGGGGCGTTTGAAGGAGTACCAAACTGCACACGCTTTCTTTTTTTGCACTGAACTGTCTTCGTGATTGGCCAACATATTTAGAATGCACATATTCGCGAGAACTGCTTTAGAATGAACTACCTTCAAGATCGGTCCACACTTTTTAAATGCTACCTTGGGGAACAACCCAAACACAAACGAAGTGAAAAATAAATGGATGTAACATTAACGCTGAGACACACGGTCTCTGAAATGGAAAGTGTAAAAAAAACACATGACATACCTCAGTCGTACACTTATTCAGCTTTACACCATTTTTTTCTGTAACCTGGACTGTGCAAATAGCCAAGGCTATGTTGCGCACATCATAAAATTAACCAAACACCAAACAATGCCCGAGCTGGTGCTTGCTTTGTCGTCGTGAGCGAACCATCACTAAGCTTGCCGCTCTTCTCTGTTATTGGGCCCTGAGGCGTTGCGCGATCGATGCTCACGTGGTATTAATGAAAATGTGGGTGGCTGTGCGTGTGCAAGTAGGTGATTCCGGTAGAGTATTTCATAATAATCCTAATTTTCCATGGCAAGTCCGATAACGTTTACATATGAGTAAAGGAAGGAGGTCGCCTACTGCCTGCAAATTAGGAACACGAATAAAGTACTTCGTGTGTACGAGTCGCCTGGTTTGTTTGCAATTGTGCGCGTAGTTTTCTTGTGTAGTCTTACCTGTTCTATATGTGTTAGATACTCTTGTGGTACTGCACGCAAGATATCGCATGTTCATGTTTATAAGGAAAGAATGTTATGTAGGAGAAGCGTTACAAGTCTTCCCAAGAGAAAGAGCCGATTCTAAAGATTGTCAAGAGTGCGAGAAAAATTTGCATTAAGAAGTTCTTTCTGTGCATTACAAAGCGCCTTTTCTACAAAACAAGAACTCCCATAAATTTTAATTCAGGTTTAAGCTCAATGAAAGATAAAGCAAATGCCGTTCGTTATGTTTAAAGTAACCGGATCGCTTTCATTAGAAAAGTACGGAGGCGTTTCTTTACGTTCATTTTTATTCAATGATTTGTGTTTTATGCAATGGGCAACATGAGTACGTGATTTGAATTGACTATGTTTTAACAGATGGCGTTTCACGTAAAATTTGCCAGTGCCATCTGGGTGAGCAATAAAATTTGTAATTTATGAAGGGATAATAAGACAACCACCCTATCCTAGCAATTACTAGATAAGAAACCTACTCGGGTTCCTCGAAAGAAAAGCCTCGCAGTTCAAGCAGAATTTATCCCGATCCGGGACACGGACCCGGGACCACCGCTTTTCCGGGGCAGTAGCTCGACCATCTGAGCTAACCAGGCGGCCAGCAGGTTGTAAGGCGAAGTTTAATTTGTCAACTAGGGGGACACGAGACGTCCAATAAATCGTAGCAGTTGCTAAAAATGGTGGACCATTTGCCTAGAAAAGTTGCAACAACATTGCGCGCAAACATACAAACTTGACGCACTCCATCTTGTTATTGCTGTATGACGACACCTATCGTTGATTATTTAGATTCTTCATTGCCAGTGAGGCAGGCCGGTCTTTTGAACATCGCGGAAATTTCCATGAAATATGTATTGTTGCAGCTTTTTTAGTAGTGTAATGTGGCTAACTCTATGGAACTAGTAGTCGACAATATTCCACATCTTTACGCGTTTTTTCAATGCGCCAAAACCGTTTCCTTTTGCAAGAGGACAGTACATTCTCGCTTAGTCAAAGTGATATTTCTTATTGTTGCTTTACTTGACAGTTACATAGGCATTTGTTCGCGAATGTCGCTTCCTGGCTACACAGCAAATGATTCATTTTTTCCTGCAGGATATCCGTCGTACGTAGAGTATTCTGAAAAATATCCTCTGGTCACACCAAATATTCAGACAGTGCTAGCATCCTTTCGCAGAATGCAGCAGGAGAATGAACGATGAATGTTGCGTTCTGTTATCTTTTTAATTTGAATGCAACCCACCGTGGTTGCCCAGTGGCTATGGTGTTGGCTGCTGAGCACGAGGTCGCTGGATCAAATCCTGGCCACGGCGGCCGCATTTCGATGGGGGCGAAATGCGAAAACACCCGTGTATTTAGATTTAGGTACACGTTAAAGAACCCCAGGTCGTCGAAATTTCTGGAGTCCTCCGCTACGTCGTGATTTATAATCGGATAGTGGTTTTGGTACGTAAAACCACACAATCTAAATTTTAATGCACCCTGAATATATTATTCCAGCGCCGAGCTGCAAATAAAAATTCTGTATTTCTAATTCTACAATTTCTGTATAATCTTCTAAAACTCTTCAGTCCAACATATGACGTGATGTAAAAATATCGGCATAACCACACGAATTGTCTACGAATTTGTATTTATCAGTCAACGGCAACATCATGCCTTATGTGTCATTTGATCATGCCACAGCATGTACACCGCCTTGAGTGCTGCACCTGCCTTTAATTGTTGTCATAGCCTTTCCTTCCTTTAAAACACGAGCCACATAATGCATTCAGTACCAGTGTCCGGGGTGAACTGAGACAAGACGAAAATTGCATCCAGGCTAGTTTTGTGGAAATACAGTGGTATAAAGTAGTGTTGATGTTGAACACAATGGAGGCTCAGATGGGGCCTTCTCGACTGACGCCGGTCCAGAGGACATGGTTCTACAATATGGTGTGATGTTACCTTTAGCCTCGATAGTTTCTCACAAAACATTTTTTTTTTCTTTTTAGCTAGTAAAATTCGCATGGTGTCACCGTTGACATTCTAAACGCATATATATTTTTACTGTCGCCTCGTAGATACGGTAAGCGGAACTGAGGCACAACTAAAATAAAATTTGCCCAAATTCAGGCCCTATCATTATCATTTGTGTAACAGAAGTTAATCTGGAAAGCCGTAGTTTCGCTTACTGCATGCACAGGAACCAGTTGCAGTGCCAGAAATGCGTCACAGACACCAGCTTCAGAGCGGAAACTAGGGACCCTCAAACACGCGTTACAAAGATTGCCAAACAAGCCGTAATGATGTAAATGGCAACTGACCCTGCTGGTGCTCAAACAAATGTTATGGAATCTTCTAAAACACGAGGCAGCATTGAAATCGGCACATGGCCCTTCTGCGAAGGATATGCTCGAATGTAAAGTCATACTTAATTCAGCATTGTCTGTGGAGTCGCCCGTTACGAAATTTCATTAATCTTCTGACAAACGTTGTTCGTGCTTTTTAATGACCAGCCTTGTCTATGGGCTTCGTAGAACCATCTCATTTTGTTTACGAACAAAAGACAAGCTGCATTATTCGCTATGATTATCTCGATGTCCGCAATGACAATGTTGATGTACAAGTCAGCGCGCATTAATATGAGGCATATTGCTCCCATAATCATAAGAAGCAGGTGGATTATTAACGAGATGACCTCTGGGAACTACACTCGTCGAGAAACAGGTTTCGGTGAAAAATCGACAAGAGCCAGCATTAAGTTGTCCCCTTCGAAGAGGTAAGATGGTTGACGAACTTGCGAAACTTCCAAAAAACGGTGCGCGGAATTTTTCCGCTGCGGTTGCTTCAGGCAGATATGCAGGACATGATATGTTTCCCTTTGTGACAAGGACAGGTAGTAAAAATTTCCAACACAGCCGTAGTGCACTTCGGATGAAGCTGACCCTGACAATTCTTATTCTACTCTCTGCTTCAATGTTTAGGCGCACATTACGGTTCCTTGAATAAGGCAGCATTTAGTGTGGTTGCATGTGGCAGGTTGCGAAAGCATGCCTGGAAGAACTGAAGTAAATACCTTTGTCACCCCTCTGTATTTTACGTATTGCGCACTAGTTTGTGTGAAAACAAGACATTCAATAGAAACATGCCTGAGGAACTTGCCACAAAAGCAAAAAATAAGTGACATGGCGTTCTCTACAAAGAATTTCACTAGGAACACCCTTACGTACTATGAAACTTTGAAGAGAAAGCGTAATTTCACGGGTTCTGGCACGTTCTAGTGGGTCGTTTGCGCACACCACTTATGTGTGGTACGGCAACAATAAACGAGAAATTTGAAGCCGCTGTCAATTAACGGGCAGTGATAAACAAGATACGCGCTTTATTGGTTCGGAGATGCGTAAAATGAAGTTTCATCTTTGGCACACTGAGCAATCCCACATTCGCTTCTCTACGAAATCCGTAAACACCACGCTTATCAAATGACAAATGAAGTCTATTTCATAACCACTATGGTGCATATACACATATGGTCAGCCTGCAGAGAGGTGCATACATCAACGTGGAGGTATATGGCAAGGACAGTGAACACCTCAAGCTTTTCGAATGATACCGCACACTTGAAGAAAAGAGCGCTGCGAAGAGGCGGACTAAAAGAGGAACATGTACGGCTTGTCCTTCGTACATGTTCCATCTTTTAGTCGGCGTCTTCGCAGCGCTCTCTTCTTCAAGTGTGCAAAACCAAATCGCCCACATCAAGCTTCTGATAATGCACAGTAACTTTTTTTGGCGTAGTTGGTGTTTGCTGAGCGACGTGGTAATGTAGCGCAAACAACCACAAACGGAGCATCCTGAGTGACAGACAGAAGAGGAACAGAATGTCGGCGCGACATAGTGCTGCCTTCCATTAAAGCAAAGCTTTCCTTGCGTATTCCTTCGACTTTCCCACTCCTGCTGCTGCTGATGCTAAGGGCTGCTGCTGTCGCGCATACCGCGCCGTGGGGTGCTTCAGAGCGTATATATATATATATATATATATATATATATATATAAGACAGAAGCGAGTAACAGCGGAAAGGCGACCGGAGAAACTCGTTTTGAGAAGCCCACCGCTCCGAATGTGCACAATGCCCTCTGGAGCGCCCTGGCCGTCGCTACTTTAGCCGCCTGACAGCTGTAACTATCCGTGACTCCCCTCAGAAGCATTGCAGAAACTGCAGCGCTTCCCTCTCTGCTGAATGCGAGGTGTGAGGGGACGCAGATAGAACTGTAGAGAGGGGAAAGGGAGGAAGGAGAAGAGGCAGTTCCCGTAGAACAAAGGGGGGAGGAGGTGACGTGAGAAGGCAAGGAAACGGCACTGCTATACGACAGTGGTCGCGCGGAAACAGGGTAAGCTTAAGTGGAAGCTTTAGCTCGGGCCCAACTCCGACGCGGCCTATTCATATACATCTAAAAACGCAAAAACGTTATTCTGGCATAACCCCTGGACCGATGGTAACGAAATTTGTTGCATTTGAGAGCGAGTTAAATTCTAGTGACTGTTGGTCGTGCAATTTCTATTTAGGTCCTGAAGTTTGCTAAAAAGTTTTTCGAAAATTCGAAAGATTGAAAAAAAAATAGAAGCACGAAGTTTACAGATTCATAGCTCTGCATAAAAAGAGATATCTTGGTTCGGCAAACGGAATCGATTAGGTCATTGGAAGCTGCAAATTCAGTACGTCAATTTATATCTTACGTGAACAAGGGAGAACACAGGACAGGACACAGGACGTCCTATGTCCTCCCTTGTCCGTGTTTTTTGGCGCTGTTTTAAATATGAATGATCCGTATCAACTAGCTCGCACCCAAACCCTTCTGAGTCATCTTACGCGAATATGTTACGTTGTTTACAAGGGTTCTGCAAAAGCTATATTTTCATAATACTAAATTTTTAAGATTCATGTGTAACAAATCAATTTTGGCCGCTTTAGATGTATTATTACATGCAATTCACGGAATTGTATTTTAAATTTTCGTTGCTGAGTTACAGAGTTCTGAATTTGATAGTTTCGTTTTTCAAAAACTTTCCATTTTTGCCAATTTTTAATAAAACATTCATGACCTATATAAAACATTGCAAACCAGTCACTAGATCTTAACTTTTTGTTTTATATGCAACAAAACTTGTCAAATTTGGTGAAGTAGTTGCCGAGAAAAACGAATTCTCCTATTACATGTATTTAGATAGGAGCACCCGCGCTAAAGCTTCCTCTTCAGTTGAAAGTATAGTACATTAGGTTGAACTGCTATTTTTGAAAAATAAACTTCATGCAAATATGTCAATTGGGCAACTTAGTCAGGGCGTACAGAAGCTGAGCCGCTATAATTAAAGGGCCACGCAGGGTACAGGAGACACTACGGAAGCGGTCAACCGTCAAATTAACTCCTACGTGCCTGCTGGGTTAGTGTTGCGGCTAAGGCACTGCTAGAGGCGGTGAATTTCATCGCAATCGTAGAAGCCGCATTTCGATGAGGGCGAAATAAAAAATGCACGTGCACTTAGATTTTGGGACACGTTAAAGTACGTCACGGTGTAAAAAAATCCGGAGTCCGCCACTACGGCTTGCCTCATAAGCCCAGTGCGGGTTTGTAACGTTCAGCACCATAATCCAATTCAAGTTTATTACTTCTGCCACAATGCGATGTGCCATGGGAGGAAATGACAATACTGAAACCCTCTCAGAGGTTGTACAATATGGCGCGCAACGCCTCAACTAATCGCCTCTACCCGTGTTTTCTTTGTACTACACAGACAAACAAGCAGTCCTGAACGCAAGGTAATGTTTACCATCAACTCACCACTCTCCTATTATCCTAAACGTTCAAAAATTTAAGCTTTAGCCGTCAATATCACCGCGAATGATCGTCAATCAGAGCATCCCGCACGGAAGGCTTCGCTTAAATTGATTTCCACAGAGCGCCGGGTTTGCACAATTTTCCTCTTGTGTGTGTTAGTTAGAATCTTCCTTTAGTCTTTCTTTTTGCCGCTACATTACCACTTGAAATGATAGTTGCATCAATAAAGGGCTCCATCACGAATGGCAAATATTGTTGGCATATATTGTTGCAAAATATTTCCTGCATTGTTGTTCATACTTTAAGTTAAGGGCATAGAAAGACAACTGGAAAACAAACAGTTAGGGTTTGATTTACCCTGCATGCGTAGTGAAAAAATGGTGCAAAAGAAGCTCCCCGCACTGATGTATACGGACGACGTATTGCTACTAGCGGACTGTGCAAGTGATTTACACACACTTGTGAGTATATGTCGCAACGCAGCGACAAATCTAGGCCTTAAGTGTAGCAATGAAGAATCAGCAAATTTCACCTTTAATGAAGGAACGGGTAATTACGTGGTGTCAACAGCAAGTAATTCCCACAGCCAAGCAGTATGGATACGTGGCGTACGCGTAAACAAACCAAATATTTAATCTAGCTCCCACCAAAATAATTTGGCAGTAACGGTGAAGTGGAATGCACTAATAATGAAACAGAGATCACTGTGGGACCGCAATATGTATGAGTTGGCACGTGAAGTCTGTAAAGAAGTAGTGGTGCCTGCACTAACGTTCGGAAATGTCATTCGTAGCTTAAAGTGGGTTATCTCGTCAGAGTCAACTAAATAAGCGTAGGCCGGTTGTCTCTGGAAGCCCATGCTAAGACCACAAATCAGGAAATGCAAGGTGACTTGGGTTATGCCACTTTTGAAGTCAAAGAAGCACAGAACAAAATTTGTTTCAAAGAAAGACTCCGAATATGGATCAAGTTGAACTGTTGGCTAAAGTGCACACGTATTTGTACCTGAAAAGCGTAGAAACAGAATGGAGGAAGGAATGGAAAAGCTGGTAACCAAGTCCATGGTAATTGAAATTGTATATAGACAAGGAAAAATCATGAGAGAGAAACGTGACAGAAACAGAAAGAGTGGAACGGATGAAAATATTGAAAAAAAAGACCATGGACATTTATAAGAATGTCAAGAAAAAAATATAATGGAAAATGTACACGATACAACAATCGAGAGATCCCTCCTATTTATTACTCGAGCTATTTTCCTAAGGGAAAAACGTAACGGAGCAAATGTTCAGAAGATAATAAGGCATATCTACTCTGCAGCATAAATCCGGAGGTCACTCAGGACATCCTAATAGAACGCGAGGAGACTCACCCAGTGAGCCCCGGAGGTGGCCTACACCTTCTAGAAGGGCTTGCATTTTAATACATGAATGCATCACCCGGTCAGCAGTCGAGAGAAGCAATCTGAATTCTCATATCATGAACCAAGGTACGAAACAAATCGCGCCACCAGTTAACCTTCATTCCGTTAACCTCACCTATCCCTTCGTTTCCAGATTTCTCTGCCTGCTACTCAATTTAATACATTCTTTCATGTTTTTACATTTATATGAACTGCACGACACCCTTTCACATGTAGACCTGCCCCCGCCCGCTTTTACATATGTCACACTCCTGTTGTTCCGGTTTCGGTCTCTCCCCCTTTTTTCTTCCGTCTGTTTTTTATTATATTTTCTTGGAACGCCCTCACCAACCCATTCAAAATCCCAAAGGACACGATACCTTTTTCGGCGCCTCAGCCACACAGTGTGTAGCCATTCTGTATACCGCTGTGACGACACATACGTTGAATCACGGGGCTAACGTCCCATGAAATACCGTACCGCTGCCTTCCAGCTACCCCATGGATTGCATGCCAGACACCTTGTCAACATCTTAACTCCTTCAATATGACCCGACGCGTTGCTGCTGTGCTACTCAAGTCATTCGTTCAACTAATGTATTTTGGGCCTTTTTTGTTACTCGCGCACTGACCGCCTGACCGGCTCTCCTAAAGCCACAAAAACTTGCCGCCAACGACACCCCTGAATGCTCCCTAACCCCACGCTTCCCCAACACCTTCCCATTTCCTTCTTTTTCTTTCCTTATTCTTTTCCCCGTCCTGGTGTCTTTTTCCCTTTTCTTTCTTTTGTTTTCTGCGCGCCTTCCCAATCTCCCGCTCTTGTCCCGTCGTCTTAGGAACCACGCTTACAGACGTCAGGCGAAAGCGCTCTTCTTCTTTGTAGTTTCTCGCTCTATATCGAGCTGCCACCGACCACAACCGCACGTGACATCACTGTAACAACCCTTTAAAACTAGCGTGTCGAGGTCCTCCTATCGAAAAGTAGGTCAACCTTTCTGAGGCACTTTATCCCGGCTTATAACCTGTATACCACAGGTTGCCAAATGAACAGGATTTTTATCCTGCGCGTCAAATAGCAAGCCCCGGCATTTGGAACTCTTGTGACACATAATTGTCTCTAATTTATACTGCATACCGCTTCGTGAGCGTTCTTTTTTGTTCTTTTGTACCAGATAACAAAGTCCGTATGTGAGCGGGCTTTATATTAGTGGCCCAAATAACAAGCGCTATTTGATATTTCGAACAACAAAGTAACCGCTATTATTTTAAGCTTTTCTCCCAGATAGGCACTGCAGTGTTATCAGCAGGATTTGACTCATAGCTTTCTTAAACAAGAAAGATACGGCGCATCCAAACGGCACACTAGCTTTAATAAAAGCAGCGGACAGCCATACGAGTTTGAGTGTGCAGCAAGCGAGGAGGAGCCGGTCAAATGGTTGTTTGCTGGGAGGGTGGCACTGGAGGTTTAAACAAACACCAAACCTGTTGGGTTAATAACGAATTGACTTACGATATATACATAAATATGTATATAATCAGGGTGCCCCAGCTAACTTCAGCAAGAGCTTAAAAATATGCAAACACCACGTGGCTGGACAGATGAAAGGTCATGTTTGCCGTCGCTTGGACATACCCAAACTTCTTATTCCTATTATATTATAAATATGGCTATTTAATTAATCAACTTCTCAAATATTATAAGTGCCTGAAAAGTGTCAATGAGGAAATTGTAGAGGGACCTGAACAACTCCCGTTACAGCTTTATGCTGATCAATATGTGATATGTCAAAGTGCTTTTGTCAGCGTGAAAGTAGCCCGCAAATGCATGCTAAATTGCCGCGCAACTGGTGGCTGAGACAGTTCGCGTGCATTCGCGGGCTTCTTTCACGCTCAGAAAAACATTTTTTATGTAGCGCATACTGAGAAACATAAAGCAGTATGGAGAGTTTTTCTTATCGCTGCACAGTTTTCTCACTGACACTTTTCATGTAATTGGGATATTTGAGAGGTTGATGTTTAAGCCAATTTACTTAATTAGGCAGGATGAATAAAAACGGTGTTGATATCTCTAAGCGATGGCAAACGACAGTACTTTTGTTCTGTCTACCTACGTGGCACTTGCGAATTTTCGTAATGCTGGTTAAAGTTAGCTGGGGCATCCTGTGTATTAGCAAATAAGCTAATACACACAGCTAATACGCAGGATAATACATTACTGTTGCAGGAAAAAAACAGCTGTTTTTTCGTGCAATAATAATGCTTATATATATATATATATATATATATATATATATATATATATATATATATATATATAATTACTATAAGCACTCTTCGCCACTGGCATAATATTGCAGTCAATTGACGTGTTAAACCTCCCTGCATTATTTATACGTACATTTCCTCAAAAAAGAATACAGTTACTGGCCAGGAATGCTCACCTTACACACCACCATAACATAATGAAACTTGTACTCACATAAGTGAGCCGGTAGTGATACGAGTTCTGGATCCGTGGTGGAATTTTAAAGATGGTAGGCGGCGTTATATAGCATTGGAATTTGGGTATTAGAGCCGCAATCTCTTGTTCTTTGAACGATATGTGTCCCAGGATCACCAGGACGGTGGGCAAGTGAACGATCCTGGAAAAAATTAAGCAGCGCTGGGTACATATTGAGAATATTGCAGGCAAAGGGAATGTTTGATAATCCCTGCAACAGAATCCTCATTCAAAAGAAATCATGGAGCGAAGGTGGCGACACTCGACTTTCTAAATTTCACATAGCTTGCGACAACTCTGGTTCTAGAGACTCACGCACCATGCCAAAGTCCACCAACTCAGGTGTTCAATGTGTAAATTTAGGAGGAATAGTGGTCCAAATTCAATAATAAAATGCAAAGTCGCTAATAATTTCAAGACAATTAAGTTAAAAACGGCTCTGCTCTTTGGTAAACATGCACTTGGGGGTGCTTGATAAGGAACGTCGAAATGTGAGGCTTATGCCTTCTGGAGATACCTCAGTGATCTCCGTTTTTTTTAATGCCAGGCAAAGGCGATATAGATAGAAAGATGTTTCGAAAATTGTTATATTTATTTTGGATTCTTCTCTTATATCAGCAAAATTAGCTAACACATGAATTCTCATTTTTTGTCGAAATAACGAAATACGGATTATTGCAGGCTATCAAATTTTAAATAGCACGGGTTCTGGCAACAGGGGAACATTCGGTCTAGGCAGCCAGCCAATTACAGCCAGGATGCCTAGTTCAGCGTCGGGATGTGTTTGTTTTCTCCTTAGTTATATGAGTTGGGGCAGATTCTGGGCAGGAAACTTTTTCAAATTATCCGCAACAGATTCAAATCATTAGTACTTGTATTTTTAAAGAGAGAAATGATAGATTCCGGAATAAAGCGTTAACCTGAGGCACCTTTCAGAAATAGCCATGAGACTTAGTGGTGCAGTATTAAAACTGATTAGTTGCAAGACAGTTGTCTCTGGGATTTTTGCGAACATTCCCGCGAAATTACCTTCGTTTTTACGTGGTGACCGAAAGTGCTAAAAGTTGAGAAAATAAAACGCGACCTTGCCACGTCCCAGACAGTGTTTGGAGGAGAATACCTATGCAAACAACAGACGCATAGTATATGCACAACCCTCGCACTCTCGCAAAGGTTCCTTCTGCACTGCCATGCTCTTATTGACAGTTTGAGAATATTTAACTAGGCGAATGAAATAAACACCTCCTAAAATCTTATTTATTGGACCGTTACTCTGAGAAGGGTGCTACATAATGTTTCCTGCTCATCATGCTTCCATTCAGTGAGGGTTCAGGGAAAGGAGAATAGAAAATGAAATTTTGTAGTACAACGATTTTGTGCCTTGAACAACGACTTTGAAGTTGTGACTATAAATTCTACATGCATCACCGTCGTTGTTGTTTAGCACCATGGTGAATGTTAGATTAGAAACGGGGATGCTTTTTAAAATGAAATTATTGATTCTATGTTGCCGCCTAATTTCAATGCTCTACTGATTGATAACATAAATGTTAATTTGTTACTCAGTCTTGCCATTATTTCTGATGTGTTTGATATACATCATTGCTGATGACATTGAAAGTACGATAACAGTTCCCACGAGACTTACGGACACTTCAAAGACCTAAATTGACATTTCTTTTTTATCATCAACGCGCAGGAACCTCTTCCTGGTGTATTAACCGCAAGAATAAATTATCATGTGCCTATCCTTGGCACTTTACCACATCATACAACTCGATTTACCATGTATGAGCCAATTATTATAAAGAGGAACGCTGACGACGAATGTCACTCCTACTTTCACCGACTTGTAACGTAGTCAAACTGGTCTGACATATTAACAGTAGATGACATTCGCAAATGGTAAGGTATGCCCTTATCTGACCTAAGCTATTTATAGAACAAAGCTTTTCCACAATGATTCTTGAAGAAATATAATATTTCAAGGGATCTTCAGACAACAGCAGCATATGAAAAAACCATAATATGGTTGCTACTTTCATGAGAAAATATATTCAGAACTTCTTGTGAGTGCAGCAAAGTGGAACATAAACTGGCAGCTGATATCAAACAAGCGCGGGATCAGGTTTACCTAAACAAGTTCTGTAAATCAAGTAGCTCTAAACAAACAATAGGACTTGTTGGGCGAGTTCCTTCATAATTCGAGGGAAAAAATGGACTGTGCGGATCTCAAGACAAAGGCGTAGTAAGTAACCTTCAACTTTGTTTTTCGTCACTCGTCAACATATGTCTTTAGTCGCACATACGTGGAACATGTAATCACAATGTCACTACCACAGGTTAGGGCAAGCCCCGCAAAAACACTACTCGGTATCCAAGGCTTTGCCCCAGAACCTCTTCTGAAAAGAAGAATGAACCCGGAGATTGCGGCAATAAGCACGTGCGGGGGTATATGAAAAGCGTGGTCGGCCTCGTCTACGAGATTCGGCTAACTTGTGGAAAGTTGTGTGCTAGGCAAACCGGATATTGTGTTAACAATCACGCAATAGAACACAAACTTTCAATTAAAAATAAAGGTGATGCGCATTTGCCTGCGCATTGTCAAGCTTGCATGTGGGTTCCAGATTTGCGAAAAATAAAGAACTTGGGTAAATCCTAAGGTACCACAGCCCGGGAACTGATAGAAGCTTTCTACATATCTCTTAGAGGGCAGGCTTGCAGGAAACATCTATTTTTTGTTGGATGGTGAGAAGCGTTTTTTGTGCGGCTTGCACTGATTCGTGGTATAGACAATGTGATTACATGTTTCGCGCTTGTGCGACTAAATACATGTATTAAGGAGCGACGAAGAATAACGTTAGTGAAAAGTTAGCAGTTGTCCGTATCCCTTACTACGTCATTGTCTTCAATTCTGCTCAGTCAATTCTTTTTTCCTCCAAAGAAAGTTGGACCATAATTTACTACCTTTTTGGTGCCAAAATCAAACCTTCACCATTGCGGCTCAATATTGGCGGCGTTGATTATACACGGAAAGAATTACCACACAAGTTTATTACACTATTTACATCGGCAAGAACAAACTGGTCTGATATTAGTGACAAGGGCCTTATATCTTAAGGTCCACCAAAGCGAGCTCCCTTTTCTTTGTACCTCTTGCAACAATAAAAATTACTTTTTTGATCATTTCTTTCAATTCTTGCTGCTTGGTTTTTTATCATTTCACTTCCCCTGACTGCTTGTGATATTTAGATATCAATATTTTGTACAAGAAGGCTGGCGCAGTTAGGTTCTGCGCATGTGTTGTGCTTGTCTTAAATTTGAACCCTTTTCAAAAATAAGCCAGTTGTGAGTAAGCGTTTCCTCGTCTTCGTGTCGTCTTTTCACCGTGTGGTCGTCGCTTTTAGCGCTAACAGTTTTAAAGACCTCTTACAAAAGCGAAGTAATGGACTTCATTTGGCCCTCCGCCACAACCGAGCTCCTGAAGTCGTCTATCGTCGATACTGTAATTTGGCCCATTAAGAAAATAGGTAAGATCACTGCTGAGTCACGTGTTCATATTACCAACAGTGGGCTTAGCGGGAGAGTTTCCTTTTACGAACATAAAGTAACTCGTGCCTGAGTCGTATGTACAGGTGGCGACGTAGCGCAAATTTGTATTACGTGCGATCTCAGCCCAATGGGTTTTTACTGAAGTCGTTGAGCAGCATACAAGCATTAACTTCATTAATTACCTTGACACGCAAAGCATGTGCACTTCTCAGTCCTTCGTCAGTTCTTCCTCTACGAGTAAAGGAGACGCTATTGAAAGAATCTAGAAATTTTCGCCATTACCACTGTTTTTAGATCTTCAGGAAACGTACGACTCGGTCAGCCATGACATTCTTTTAGGAAAGATGCATCAATACAGAATTAAAGGAATATGGCTCCATTCACTGAGCAGAGATGTAAATCATAAGCTTCGGTATACTACTGCAAGTGATTTTGCTCTGATCCTGGAAACATCGTTGCAGGCGTTCCACAGCAATAAATTTTGAATTCAGTCCTTTATTACTCTACAAAAATGCTATAGTTGACATACGGAATGCCAATGACATAACAATTTATGCTAACTAGACAAAGATTAAGTCATTCAAATTGCCGCTAACGCTTTCTTGAGTGATTTTGTTGTGTCGTGCGGCTCCCTCGAACGTCCACTGAGTGTTTTGAAAACAAAATATGTAATAATTGGAGCAAAAAGCATGAATGGTAATGTAAGCTTCATTCCATTATTTCTACACACTTGTCCTAATCTGAGATCGTTTACTGAAACTCCAAGGAGTGGGAGTTTATAAGCCTTAACTTTGATTCCCGCACATTCAGCATTACAGTAAAAAAACTACAGTCTGCTTGGTAGGTGTAATAAACACCTATCCAGCAGCAAGACGCGACTCTAGATGGCACCCAGTGTTCTTAGGCAAGCGTGAAAGAGGCGTCCGGCTTCAGTAAACGTCTCATGCATACCTCACTTCAACGGTGACAGTTCGTTGTATTGCTAGCGTTATTCAATACTAACACATCACTCTCGCCATTCATGGTGAGATAGGTTCGGCCCTGTCTTTTTTTTTCCTTCAACAAGTGTACTCCCGCAAACAACAATAAATCGAAGGCATTGTAATTCGCTAGGGCATCCCAATATCGTTCACTTAATTTGTTTCACTTATCAATTTTGGGGAGAAATACACTGCATTGCCCACGGGTCAGCACAAAAGGGGATGATTAACCTCCTGGCAGGGTCCTGCTCGCCTTGGTCACAACAGCAACAGTGCTCACGTAAAAAAAATGAAGAAAATGTTTTTTCTTTACTATTATAGGGAGTATGAAGAGTAGTTCCGTCGCACAAAACATGGCAAAATTACACACTTCGCAGTTACACAATAACAAAGTACTAGCAGTAACATTTCACAAATTTAGCAAACGCTATTTTCACACATTTCACAAGACTAGAAACAAAACAGACAAAGGTCACAATACTTTCAAAATGTATAAGAGGCGGCAGTGCGCATATGTGAACTTTACTAATCTCGGCCGTTTAGCTTTATCTACATTTAAAAAGAAAAAAAAGATATTATTCCAGCAAACATTCAATATCAAATTTTTTAGCAGTTACACGTGAGAGGTTATGCCGGTTCATTTGTAGTAGAATACTCATTACACAAATTCATATTAACATAGTTTACTAGGTTTCTTTTTCATTATCTGGTCCTGCACTTTCCTTAAGTATGTTTGTTTTACTGTAAATCACGACCAGTGTTCCGGCTTAGGAAGGCAAAAGTAACTGCAGTGTGCAGATATTTAAGCATGCATATAAATTGCCAAATAAATCTTACAAATAAGGCCGAAATGTATACCTTTGAAATGTGTAATAACGGCCAAATTATTAATCTGATCTGCGGAGTTCAGTAGTATATTTTTTTTGCAAAGCTAGACGTTTATCCTTATCCGTTTTATTACCATTTCCCGTGGGTATGAAATGACCTAAACAGTGACCACCAATATCTTATACCGTTTATTTCTAAAAAGAATGGCAACCCATGGTGCAGCAGTGTTCATCAATTCAAGACAGATCTTCCATATCTCGCTGCTGTTTTGGACAGCAGTTCATAGCTTGCATTCGAAAAACTCAAATTTATCGTTTTCCATTTCCTCGCTTAGTCCGTTCGTAAACTGCTTAAATGTTTCCGAAATTTCAAGGTCGCGTGATTTAGAAATTGACTGAATTATTTTTTTCGTATGTT
This sequence comes from Dermacentor albipictus, assembly GCF_038994185.2. Lineage (NCBI taxonomy): Eukaryota > Metazoa > Arthropoda > Arachnida > Ixodida > Ixodidae > Dermacentor > Dermacentor albipictus. The sequence goes on from NC_091828.1 coordinate 64,360,593, forward strand.
TGATGAGCTCATAGTGGTTATTGGTTTCCGTCGTTTCTTGCGCTTAACAGCTGTTACAGCTGGTATTGCAACTCTGCTGTAACCTTGAGATAAGCACTTTATAAGGTCGAGATGGATTAGGCTCCGGAATGCACGCTTGTCCAGCTTGCGCTTGCTCTGTTTGTTTGTGATCGCCGCGAACTCTCCGGCTGCCGTCCACTGCTTCGCTAATCTGATTGGTTTAAGGGCTCATTCATACTGGCGAGTGAAAGAAATCACGTGACCGACCACCACTGATCCCCAAGGAGTTTCTCACGGATAACAACGTTCGTGCAACCGAGCGCTTTCCGCCCGTCGCCACGCCGATATGTTTGCCTCTGATGCTCGCACCCCCATCGCTGCCTAAATTGGCCGTGCACACACCTACTGTTCCTGCAGCGCTCATTAGTTGAGCAGGGTGGAGGTTTGCTACTGTACTCGAGGCAGCGGACAAGTAGGGCACGGAGTCACTGAACGAGAACGGTGGCTTTTAGGCCAAAGTGCCCATTTGCGACAATTCGCGACAGGTCCCTTTGTCGCCTATCCTCTGCGAGTCGCCGCTGTGAATCAACCTGAAGGCCTCTCGTAAGCTTGACTGTACCAGTGTAATCTGCACTATCACTTTTAAATAAATGCCACCTCAGATACCCTGCCTATACGACTACTATAGCGCTATTGCACGTGGTGCGAAAGTTCTCACTTTCTGAAAAGAGCCTCCTCGCAGACGCTGCACGACAGAAAACTACTTACTTCATTATTCGTGCAGCTTCATCGCAGGCGCTGGTGTCCCTACTGTAAAGGCCAAGGAATGTGTACGACACTACCTTCTTCGGTGGAGACAGGAGTGATATTTGGTGTGCACTCTGTTGGAAAGAAGTAGATGGTCATTGCGTAAATGTCACTGGCATCACGAATAGTTTCACACAGCGCAGCTAGAAGTCCATCATAATATAGCTTTGGACATTAACTTTTTTTTTGGACAAGGACTCTTCATCAACGTAACCGCCACAACAACTTAAGAAACAAAATCATAGCGTCTCATGCAAGTTCCATTGAAAGTGATGTGTATTCATCCGCGTCTGCGTCACGTTTATGCTTACCAATCTTACGATGAGTAAAATGGCAAATACCATTAGACTTATGGAAGCGTTGCAGGCGATAATAAATTTAACGACGCTGACGACTCTAGTAGTGCCTTGTTAGGATTTCATATTGTTGCGAAGAGGACAGTCTTATTAAAAAATGGTATTGTTCTCTCAATATGAATTTGTAAGAAATTGTGACGACAGTAAAAACTAACTGGCTTTCACTTTTTGATGTATAAGGTTAGTAGTCCTTACGATTCACATTATAGCGCTAATCGAACTTAAACTACACACGCGCAAAAAGAAGCGTCGTAGTAGGCAGCTACGGTATACGTGAGAAGCGTTGCAGTCCATAGGAGCGACTGATACCTTCGTAAATGAGCGTTCTTTTACATTCCGAATTTTCGCATAGCCCATTGCCCACTTCCGCCGGCAGTCTTGTGGCTCATGCAAACAGCGTTGTACAACTTCTCTGCATTGTTACCATGAACATAATGGCGTCCGTGGAAAAATAAACCAAAATATGGGTTTTTACGCGCCAAAACCACTTTCTTATTGTGAAGCACGCCGTGGTAGGCGGATTCGGGCAATAGCGTTGACGTGCAGACAAATTACTATTCTTAAGCAAATGTGCTATTGCGCCACTACCTAGAAAATGCAATCCTTTCATGTCCACCATAATAACGGATATATTTAGAAGAGTTGCTCATATCATTGGCTGCTATTATCATTCACGGTCGAAATCAATGAATAAATGCATGACCCAAATATACATAACGAAAGAGCGACGTATCACAAGCCGTCAAAAGGATTAAACGTAAAAAAGTGACAGCTCCAATTTATCATCATAAGTGAAGCCCTTTATAGGAAACTAACAATCACCATCGACGTCGTTCCTAGTCATTGAGCTAGAATTTGGAGTTCTTTTGTTGTGGCTGGACGTTACATCTATACTAACATTATCAAAATCTGGTAAGCAATAAACGCAAATGAGAACGGTGATGACGCGCATGGCGGTAGGTTACGTGGGCAGGACTCATTATGTAGAAATCACACATCATAAAAGAGCTGTTTCTGCTATAGTGATGTGCACTTAACAAATATTAGAGTTCTCGTACAAGAGTCAAGAATTTGCGAAACGCCGTAAAGAATTTGAATATGAATAAAGTAACGATGTTGTTAACGTTAATGTACATATCTTCTTCGTTTGAAGTTTTATCGCTACATATTGAAATTGAAAAGAGTAGCTTTAGCTGCAGTTTAGAGTTGGAAGCACATAATCGTAGAAAGTACGACTGCGTTCTATCAAATCACAGATAAACAATTAAAGCCTCTCTCATAGCCGGAATAACCAAAAGTCAACGTCAATATTGCACGATTCACAACCTTACAAATCAACTAGGGCATCAAATAGCCAAAATTGAGAATTGGAGAGGAGCAGCTGAGCTCATTGTAAGATTGCGGTGTTTTAAAAGCGCTAATTCAATATGTAGTAAAGAGGTAAGGCTGTATTTGCGATGGAAAGCGAAGATATATAAAGAAAGCACACACAGAGTCAGGCTCGTTGCAGCCTAAAAGTAATTTATTGTCCATGCCATTTTGCTTTAAACACGTCTTCCTAGCCAACTTCAGACGATTCTGACGCAACAGGACCCACTTCTAGATAGGTACAGTCGGTTACTGTCGCATGAACATGACAATGGCAGAAATGCCATTGTCATGTTCATGTGTCATGTCAAGTAAGCAATAATCAGCATCTCAGTTTACGTTAAAGTGTAAACTAGCCGTAGGTGGGTGGTATGTGAATCTTTGTATCACTGTCACCTGAAGTCGTGGGAGCACGCCAAGTGCCATCTGACTCATCGGGTGCGTTCTCTCCTAAATAAAGTGCAGTGCCCCAGTTCAACAAAGTGCTTCACTGTGTACTCGTTGTCGTTAGTGGGGAGAGGGCGCGCGCATGGAGGTGCCCTAGCCTTCGGGACGAGAGTCAGCTGGGTCGAGAAAGCCCGTCTCCTTGCGCATGCGTGCTCTCATCCTCGAGCATGCGCTCAGGTGAACGCGGCACGCCAGCCTCACTACGGCACGCCAAATCTCTACTCCGTGGACGGCCTTGAGGAAACCCCAGTGCCACGCGCCATCTCGCAATGGGTGAATGACAAGATATAAAGCAGCGTAATGCGGTGAAATATCCATGGTTATATTGCGCTTAGTTTTACAAACACGATATTAAAAAAGGACAGGACGTGGACGGATGCAGCGGACGCGCTGCGTCCGTCCACGTCCTGTCCTTCCTTAATATCGTGTTTGTCCACGTCCTGTCCTTCCTTAATATCGTGTTATTACGCCGGCGTGAGGTGGGCCACAGCGAAACAAATTCAACGACACTGGAGACTCGGCGAAAACTGGCAACAGGAAACTCGTCACGGCCTTGTGTTCACACGACCTTCTACCTTGCGCGAGCATCGATAAAAAAAAGAAAAACCTGGTAAGATGAAGTCCGCCAAGAATTTCTTTCTTATTCTGTCATGCTGAAACGGAAATGCTTTGCGTATAAAAGAAGCAATAATTTGCGACTGATACTTCTTGTATTACCTAGCTACAAACAAGTGACCCCCAAGATAGGCTAGACAGGCCGCTGAAGCAAAGAAATCCGGCCGCGCACGTAAGCCTTCTGCGCTTCCGCAAGTTGTTGTTTTTTTCTCTCTGTAACTCGCGCAAGCTTTGTCCTCTCGACTTGTTTTTTGCACGCCTGCTGCTATTCGACCGCGCACTCCGGTGGTATTTGCCAGCGGCCAGGTGAGAACACGGGCACGCTGGCCTCACGGGCCGTTGTGCCGGTGTTAGGGAAGGACATGTCGACGGCAGTGGCGCAGGTAATTTGACACGTAATAAATCTTACAGAGACAAGTTTACGACGCTTTCTGTAGTCCCCAAAATTGCAGGACTCTTTTCAGGATTCCCAAGGCACGCTGGCCTCACCGGTCGTTGTGATGCAGTTGGCAAAGCGCAGGTCTACCATTGTGGCCAAATTAGTTTGCCGTTGAGTGAATTAAGGGGGCAATATCCGGAACGCCTTTGATGATCCCACGCAACATGTAACTTCTTTCGCTACTCATCGCTTCTCGAAAACGTGATCACTGGTTGCCAGGACTGCTAACATTGTAGTATGTTGCCAGCACGGGCGAAACGCGGGCAAAGAGATAACGCGCAGTAGCTCCAAAACCAAGAACTTCTACGTCAAACATTTTGTGTTGTGAACGCCAGAAAATGCCCTTTGCACCAAATCACTTGCTTGGAGAGCGAGTAGGAGGCATCACGTCGCCTGAGGCGAAATTCTGTCTAAAACGCGCAGTCGTCCGTGTAATAGTGCTTGTAGAGGTCAGAAGATACGGTCCGGTGATGAAGGAATGTTTGGAAATTACTATTTGCCATCGACGTACTGTATTGTTTCCGATGCATGAGGTATTTTGTACGCCATATTTGTGAAACGTAATTTATTTTGTTCGTATTCTCACCCACTCGCCAGTTTCGCCCAACTCGCCTCCACCCACTGTTCTGCTATTAGCATAGCATAACAGATGAAGACACGCTTGTATTTTACGTTTTTCAACTGAGGCTGCTTGATGGAGCTACATACGGGTACTGCTGCCTACCGTGGAACCACGTCACCACGACAGCGGAAAAATGCGAAAAGCTTAAGCCGAACGTTTTATAGCGCAAAATAATCAGTTACGTATTGCAAAAGGCTTTTTGTGTTTTTTTTATGACATGCCGCATTGCGCCAAGAAAGCTTCGATGAAAGCTTGTAAGGGCGCTAGTAATCCTACGTGTCTTATTAAATAATAGAACTAATTCCACATAAGGGCAGCATGCAGTTGTGCAGTAATAAAAGAATGCTGTGTCATTCAGCACAGCCGGCCTAACACGTGCTAGTTAGCGGTCAAACTGCGCGCGCTCAAAACCGAAACCTTGAGTGGAGTTTAGTTATTCACAAAATCTGCCTGAAGCGCAAGAGTCAATTCGGCCGCTGGGCTTTGTGGAAGGTGGCCTTGGTAGATATGAGATATGGACCATTTCTCAGCATTGGTCAGGTTACTCGAGTGCAACCCTTCGACGCCGTTTACCAATTGTGGTGCGCAGGTGCGCGTCGACCGAGCTAGCAGATTCACCAGCCAGGCTGGTTACCCTGCTTTCGTGTGTCCCACGGAGAGCTGTTTTCTCTCCCCTCCCCACCCCTCCCTGCGTTACGCCACCCGAAAGTGTACACGGAGGTCAGAAAGTGTCGAGGTTGTTGACCTTAGTACCGAGAAAAGTTGCTTCCCAGCTATGAAAGATCGTTCACAGACGACCGGGTGAGGAGGAAACGCAGCACGGAGGCGGCCATCCGAGGGCAGAGTGTGGCGAGCGTCCTCACTGGCTGAACATGAAGCTACTTGCACAGGCCCTACTATTGGAGAAAAATTACGACACCTGCACGGGCTCGACGACTGGCTCAAAGGGGCGTGACCTCATGTGATGTAAGGGGTTATAAGCCAGAGAAATAACAGAAAGGGGGAGACGTTATTCTTACCACGAGCCGCAGCGTGCAGTTTGCCGCCGTTCGTCGTTAATTTTTACTGTTATTTTACTTGTTTCTAAGTCCTGTACATAATGTAAATAAACCTTCCTTTCCCAAAATCCACCTCAACCTCGCCCGACTCTCGCACTTAACGGCAAGTTCAAATAACTAGATGGCAGCACCCGGCAACACACCGACTCTGAGATCCAATAACTGGCGACAGCCATAAGAATGCACCTTCGACCAAAGGATGACAGCCAGGGCGACAGCCTTTCTGCAGGAGCAGAACCATCCGGACACGATAAGTAAGGCACGAGTGGTCGCCGATGCGTTCTTTCAAACCTAGTTCAGCGCAGCAGCGCAGGCTGTTGCCATCGCCCTAGCCGTACGAGCCGTCGAAGAGGAAAACGGCACACGTACTAACGGACACTTAGTACGCATATCGACTATACTTGATCGGACGAGTAGTGTAGGACACTGAGTAGTACACCGAGTGAGTAGTAGGACACTACTCGGTTTGCCGAGTAGTGTCTTGCGCATCCTAGGGCTAATACTGAAATAAGACCACTGAATCACCTGGGGCCAGGCACACGCCCGAGTGGACGGCGACGAACGAGTGGACCGCCTTGCTAGAGATATGTCAGTCGGGCCCTTGGAACACTCTGCCCCACTGAACCTACACGTCACCACCCACCAAGCGGCACGCTACGAGAAATGCTCGAGATGCAAACACTCTGCTTGTCCCCATCCCAAGCTCAACAGGTGGCTGGGGAGGTACTGGCACCGACTACCGACGAACACCTTTTCTCACTTGCATAGGGTACACAAGACGTACATCGATAGAGACAGGTAGAAATGTTGGAATTGATAAAATCTTTGCGTTCTAGAACATCGGCGACGCATGCTGCAAGGTAACGTGTTATTCATCTTATCGTTATCCTTAGACATAATAGAGTACAACTAATGCATTCTCATGAAATTACGACCTAAGGCTGAAACATGGATAATAACAAAGATGCTGCGACAGAATTAAAGTATGGGCAATGGTCGATGAAACTAAATAAATGCCTTGGCAGTTATGTATGAAGGCCACGATGTAATTATGACGCACGCCGTAGTGGGGCACTTCTAATTAATTTTGACCCCCAGGATCTGTGTACATGGGAACCTTTGTATGGTACACCGGCATTTTTGAATTTCGGCGCCAACGAAATGCTGCAACCACGGCCGGGATTCAGTTTTCCGCGACCTTGTACTATTTCGCTGAGCAACGTCAAACTCTCTCAGCAATCGTCCCGGTTCATGAATCAAGATAGTGTTACGCTTACTTGAGAAATCTTGAAGACAGAGGTTTGTATTAAAGAGCAAACGGGTGTCCCCGATATTCTATTTGATGTGAAGAAATAGTGGAGAAGGGCAGCCTATGAAATGCGTGGCCTGGTCTATTGTAATAGGGGCTAGGAAAAGTTTAGCGCCGTCGTAATAAGGTGGTGCGAAGACACTGAAATATTTTCAGGTATAACTCGTAGGAAGCAAGTGCGAGACAGGGAAAATTGGAGATCGTTTGCAAATGCATTTGTCCCGCTGTGGACATAAAAGTTGGCTGCTGATGGTGATGACTTCCAGTCGCCAAACGTTCTATTCAATTCTATTTTTGGATGTATTCTGCTTCCTCGTGATTGAAAGGAGTCATAAAGTTTAGCAAGGTGAGCATGCCGCTACAAGGCTTCACTTGACCTACGAAGAAACATGCTCGCTGAAGATGAACTGTCCAGGGCAGCCGCAACGCGGAATAAAAAACATGCCACTTACCTTCAAAACTAATGTGGCATTCACGAAATATTCTGCTAGATCAAATAATGGGTGGTGAATATTCAGAACTCCCCAGTGGTGAATGTTGTGGTTCCACAAGTTCTCCTGTGCCCACGCTTTAGCGGAGTCCTCATTCAGGAGACGCAAGAAAACGCCTATGTCCCTGAAAACAGGGACAAAAAAGTAGACAGCATTGCATTCTTTTACATTCAAGAGCAAAAGACAAAGTTATGAGAGGAAGCAGTGGCAGAGTATTTCAATCATTATTGGCATAGCCCGTCCTGAAATGGCCGTCTTCTGCAGTAAAAGGAAACGGAAACTAAGCTTCCCAAAGCACTATGCAGTATTCAACACAATTTCCGTCATTAAGACGGCGCACTTCACAGTAGTCCGCTGTGCAACAAAACATAGCGGCACAAATTTCTGGATGGAAGAGCTTGGTTGATGCAAGAGCACATTTCTTTATCCAGCGCGAGTGGGAGAAACACCGATCTCCATTTCACGTCGATATTCTGCGCAAGTGAAGACTACAATTTTCTGCAGGCGGACTCAAAAAATGCCTGAACGGAAGCCTATAGCTCCATTAAAACATTGATGCTGCAATTTTATCCAGGTACTTGGCAAGAGAAGTCTCGAAATGTGCATATCGACACGTACGGCCAAAATGCGACTTGCTGATAACAATAACTGCGTGCTACTAGAAGGCCTTTCACTAGGTTAAGACTCCAGGAATTGAATGAAAAGTATGACCATTATTGAAACATTTTTGTTGTTGAAAAAAGCTTTCGAGAAGCGACTAAATAAAAGCTAAATTACAGAGCGTGATGTGTACTATTGTTATAGTTACAACTTTTTTCACGTCCTGCCTGAAAGCGCGTATCCTTAGGCACTACATAGGTCGTAACTTTGATCACATTCGATGTTTGTGTTAATGTGCTGCACCGTTTCCAAGCTATGCAGCTGTAGATGCCGATGCTGTAATGTTAGTAGGAAGGAGGAGACATACGATGCTTTTTGAGGGAAGAGTGGTGATGATAGATGCATGGTGAAGGGGGGCAGCGACATTTAAGGACAATGCATACATATATTTATGTGTTCTATACCCTATATTTCAAAGTGGCACATATTTATTACGAAGCATTTGGTGAGTATTCCCGCATAAATGATGGACCCAATTATGCACAGCCGATAATTTAACACATTGAAGAACATCAGAGCCCTTGTATACCTTGTGGAATTCTACTTCGGTTTCATTGTGCTTTAGGGATGCGTATTGGGTCATTATTATGCTAACAGCACAAGTATAGCAGTGCTCACTGGCTTTTTTTTTCTTTCTCTCTCTGGGAAAGCAGGAAAAGTCACCAAAGAAATATTTGATTTTCGCTGAGCTTCCCTGAGCTTTGGCAAATACTACATCGGGCAGTCCTCAAGAAGCTCAGATGATCACTTCAGGGTATGCACAAGTAACATGCACAAATTTAAGGGTGGTCTCTGCTGCTCATTGCGACATGCGTGGCTGTCTTTCCATTCACTGACGTATGTGAGAAGGCTAAAAACCTAGTAGGAGAGATTATTGAGGCCGTAATGATTGGTAGGCTGGGCACATGATGGGTCAACTTGCCAGCTGTAGAGTAATTGAGAACTTGCGTTCATTCGGACTACCTATTTACAGTTTCTAATCCTTCGGCTGTGTGACATGCGCACTTGCTCTGAAATTTTTGCATAAATATGGGTGTTTTTTTACAGATAGCCTGTACGTCTCTAGTTAGTCGGGCACTTTCTCGGCGTCTTCCTCACGTAAACAAAAAGAAAGATGCGTTCATCGAATAAAAAAAAAAGGAAACCTCCGCGACTGGAGCGAAAAGTGCATACATTGTTTATTATCGCTCACGCACCATACAACACAGCATTCGTTTCAAAAGAACAAGCACTATAAAGGCATCCAAATTACATCACTGACAATGAGCGGCTCCTGATAAAAATGCGAAGCTCGTAGTGCTCCCTGAATAAGTTGCCGGGTAAATATTACTGCTGCCCTAGCTGCCGCGGTAACTGCAGACTGCGACTTGGGGAGTGACGTCACTAGCCTGTCATATGTAAAAGAACCAGCCTAGCAAATGATTTCACTAATGTTCCAGCACCGCAATGAGTAAGCAAGGCTTACCCAAAACGGCCTAGGAAAAGAAATTGACCGCCCTTCCCCTACTGTGCAGATGAGTGCGAGGGAAGCTTGTGTTGACTCGTTTAAAGCTTGTGTTTTAATGTGTACAAGTTTGGCGCAGAATAATATATTTATTACTACAGTGTGTGATGAACTATGTTGCTTTTGTTTGTGTAAGTATAGAAGCGTGACAACACAACACTGATTTCTTGTTTTGGTTTTCATTCATTGTGGTAATTTCACGGTATTGATACTGCAAGTGAAGTTGGTTACGTTGTGATCACTATGGTACGCATGTTGAGGCTGCATCACCCGTGTGCTACACGTGCCATTAGCAAAGGTAAGGCATATACAAGTCAATCGTATGGTTGTAGGGTACAAACAGTTACGGTTGGGCTAATATTTCACTCAATCACCGAATGCATTTCGTCGTTGTTCATTGGAATGAATTCCCCTGACTAGGACGACGCCGTGATCAAACCACAAACGATCACATACATTGCAGCTCGCCCCGAAGTTCAGCTAGAGAAACTCGCGTTTAAATCGGGCCATCGCTCCGTGAAACTTGAGGCTAGCACTGCTGAGGCTTTCGTCATAGTTTTTTTCGGTGAGGACTCCGCGACGACGTTGCCGATGATCTTCTGTCTCACGTTCCGTCAGCTCGGGATCTGCAGCTCTTCGTGGACCTTTGGCGTCAGCTTGGCACTCCCTGAGCTCAGGATCCCCGGGTCTTCGTTCTCGTAACGCCTCGGCTTCGCGCGCCGTCATGGCGAGGTCGGCCCATCGACAACGAGCGCTTTCTCGAACGAGTTCCCAGCGGCGTTCATCAAACACTGCCTGTTCTTCGGTGGAACGCATGACGCGCGGCCGACCCATCGCAGTTCCGATAGCGTTCTGACGCAAGAAACACTCGTTCGTCTCAAGTTACCTAGACACACAATTGCTATTGGCAGAGAGAACGACGTCAGTAGCGCGGCGGTGCAGTAGGATTCTCCGTTCAGCGGGTCTATTGCTTGTTTTCTTTATAGCAATCCCTGGACTTGCGCAGCTGTGAGAAAAGATTTTAGCGTTACATCGCATTCGCAGGCTAGCGTATACAAACTTCGCTTCAAAAGAAACGGCCATACCACGAGTGGTGGCGTGCTACGGCTGGTCGTATTGACGTGGAATTCGGAGTCCGCACGTCCACATGCTCCTGTGGCTGAATGATGTGCCGTAGAAGGAATTGAGCAATAAAGAACTGCACACCTCCTCAGCAGTTGAGCAGTAGTTTTCAACAAGCTGTAGAAGACTCAGTCAATATTTGTACCAGAGAATAAAAAAATGTTACCTATGGCATAAAGATAACTCATTGAGCTGTAACAGTCGAAGAGCCAAAAGCTAGTTACCATGAAGAATAAAGATATTTAACTCATTGAACATCAGGATATCACAAGTCAACATTTTACGTAATAATTTTAGCGCCATTGGTGCAACATAGTAATGGAAGCCAGTCATTTCACAAGGCACATAGATTTGGGATCAATTTACACGCTAGCCCCGTTAATGAATAGGCGCTTTCAAACTTCCGATAACCATGCACTGTTTATCAACTTCCAGTTTTAGAAAAGATCCTTTTTTATGCCTTTAAGCTCAATGTTTACGTGAACACCGATGCAAATGGTAGCAAACTTTGAAAAGACACATCTGCATACTGGTGTCATTGTCAGAATTCGTATCAATTAGATAATAGTTTCGAAGTAACCACTTACAATTCTTATAACACAATATTTGCGTTAAACTTCGATGCGAAAGTGTCACATGGCCCATTTATTCAGAAAGCCGGCATCCAGCGTTATAGCAGAGAAACGGCTCCTAAATTCGCATTGCCTGCTACGTCACATCACGAGTGCGCCTCGACAGAGCGTGTGAAAGGGAACACCTGCTGCTGCGGCAGCGTCCCGTGTGTTGCGTGAGTGCAGCGGGCATCACCGCGGCACCAAATTGCCCTCTCTTTCTAAAGCCTGCGTTACCCAAGTGTTCCTTGTCCAAGCAATCTCTCCCCTGCGTTCTAACTGTGCGTCGGTAACGCCAAAGCAAAACGCGCTCCCTCGCCCGGGAGAAGTTCCTAACCCGAAGGACCACACAGCTGCGTTCAGTTGAACATTAATGCTTTCGCGTTCACAGCTCATAAGAAGTGCTGAGGTGTCCTCGAAGTTTTTTCAGTCCGAATGTTAATTGGCCGCAGTTTCGTAATAGTTATTCGATTCATTTCAACATACTGTGTAAAACATGAGTACGTTTGAAAGTAACATCGCACAAGAAATTCAGTTGTGCTATACGGGCAACTCCTAAAAATTATGGTAAGGATAAAAAAAATGCGGCATATATTTCATGTCCCACTTGATAGAAGAAAACATTTCTGGAAAGTTAGCGCACGTAGTTCTCGCATCCTGTTACTTGTCTAGCGTTTTTTTTTTTTGGCTCCATTTCTCTATGACTGCTCGAAGCGCGTTGAACTTACAAGGTGAGTATGGAGATGCCGAACTGCGTCTTATTCCCCTTGGCCGCCAAGGATTGAAAGGTTGTGAACTTTCCCATGGACGACTCGCCCGGTTTGTCGAAGGGCTTCCCCAGCGATTCGTAGAACATGAAGTCGCAGAGCCCGTCTTCTGGCATCTCCATCGGGCCATCGCTGGCCACGGTGCAGATGATGTTCTCAGGTTCCGGTTCCTTTTGTGGTACACCTGCACAAAGCAGCCCATGGCGCACAAGAAGTCTACTGTTTCGCAACGGTAGCGTTTGGCCACTTTAAGGATCAAACAGTTAACGTGACTTCAAGCATTCTTCTGAAGGTCAATTAAACTTCATAATGGCAACGTTTTCGTTATAGTGACTAAAAGATTGGTATACTAAGCATAATTTTCCCGCAATTTCCAACACAGCCGCAGCCCTTTTGATTTAGGCCTTAATAGCCCGACCAAACCTTGTAGCAAAGTTATCGCATCTAAGTTACTCGCTCTCTCGGGATAGGCTGAATATGTTAGAACTTGTGTATATTTTTTACACATTATGAATACCCTGTTTCGTAAAAAAATCAGGAAAAACATTGACACGCTAACACCTAGAGTCCCGCCCTGTTTTAATTCGTTCGCGTTTTACAGATATATAACGAAAGGTCCTAGTCACATTACAATAATGTAGCTGTGTATGTGGTATCTAACATAAGTATTCATGTGGAGCTGGAAAACCACACATTCCATGGCACTTATCCCAAGAAGTCAAAGTTAAGAAGTATTTATCTTAAAATGTGGTTTATCAAATATTTAGCTGATTAGATGAGGGTGCGTATGAAATTTACGAAGTAAAGCCCACTGATTCTCAAAACACATCCACTTAAAGTACATCTTGAAGCTAACACCAGTTGTGAGATAAGTGCTTCGAAACTTATTGTAAAAATCTAGTATAGATACAATTACTACAATAACGAAGCGCTTTGTTCTGTAGTGGATCGTACAAAGAAGTAAATAACCCACACGCGATAGCATATTGTCGCACATTTAGGGAATGAATACAGCAAAACTGGTCTCATCCTGAGAATTAGTGCAACTTGCAGTTGCTTAGCGAACTCACCAGGGGCAACTTCTAACTTGAAGTTTTGAATTTGTAAAATAGTAGTGTCTGTAATTTCATTTCTTGCGCGAATATTTTCCCCTTTTTAGAGTTCACATGCCGAGGAGTGTAATTTCGCACTTTCGAAAAAAAAAAGGTATTCCAGAAACAGATCATACGCAGGATGTCCCACATAACTTGAGCCAAGAATTTGAAAATGAAAGGCGCATCGGAAGTGAGTTGAACCGAACGCAGGCTATTCGCAAGAGCCTATGGTAACTCAGACATGTCTTCTTTATTTTCCCCATAATTCAATAATTATGTAAGTTTATTCGCCCAAAGTACTAATTATTGGCTGAGGACCCCAAGTATGGTACGCAGTTCTGCAGAGAACCTTCAGAAACGACCAATCGCATTGTTTCCTGCATGATACGTCTCACGTAGTGCTTTTTTCCGGGTTGCAAAGGAGGCCCGCGGAATGTGAAAAAAAGCCACGTGACGTAGCGCTTGCGCAGTGGTATTGTGCTGCTCCCGAGCATGCGTTCGCTGGACAAGGTCGGCTGCTGCCTGACTGGCAACAAGGAAGCGGCAGGGCGTTTTTTCATCTCATTGGCAGCTCTCAGCTAGCAGCATGAATTTTCGCCGTCATCCAACGGGAGCCGACATTGTTCACCGAACGCACGCTTGAGAGCAGCACGGTACCACAGCGCAAGCGCTACGCCACGTGGATTTTTTTTCATATTTGGCGGGCTTTCTTTGCATCCCGGAAAAAACTACGTGTGACGTATCGTTAGAGAAGCAATTCAATCGGCGGTTTCTGAAGGTGCTCTACAAATCTGCGTATCATATTTGGGGTCCTCAGCCAGAAATTAAAGAGTTGGGTAAAAAACACTTAATTAGGGAGTTATGAGGAAAACGAAGAATTGTTCGAGTTAATATAGGCTATTGCGAATAGTATACGTTCAGTTCAATTAACTTCCGACGCGCCTTTCATTTTTAAATTCTTGTCTCAAGTTACGCGGGGCACCCTGTACAGGTGCCAATGCAAATTATCAGATACACCGAGCCCTTTCTCTGATACTGCCAAGGTATGGCGTCACTTCTCAGCTTCTATAGGAGTGAACTCGTTTTATAAGCTGTAATTGGCACTGACAACCAGGCGCTGGAAAGTTTTGTAAAGTGTATACATTAATTTAGGTTCCACTTTATTGGGGAAATTTGGTGAACTCAATACTGCTCTAAAACAAGGCAAGGGGGGGGGGGGGGAGCGGGGTTCTCCTTACGCATTACATGCTGAAAGAGAACACCATCGTTTGTGTTCTACTTCTGTCAAGTTGTTTTTGGTCCACTTCCATGTGCTTGGAGTGGCCTGTCAGGGGGAAATTTAGTCTGTATTGGCGGACATATTTCTTTCTTGTAAAATCAATCTTATGTAGCACGTATTGAGCAGCCAAAACCTGCATAGAACTATTTTCGTGTTGTTCTGCAACTTTCTCATTGACAATTTTCGTCTAATTATAATATTTGGCAAGCTTATGAACTGATAAGGAGAAATTGTCTAATGAAGCGGGATGTATATAACGTAGCCTGAGTATCTGTAATCGACTGCAAACAACATTACCGCAGTTCTCTCCAGCTTATTGGTATTTAGTACTTTTAAATCTTGGTGCATGATGTTTGCGACACTGTATATGTATATGTGCGCTAACGGTCCCAATACACGGTTATAACTTTAGGAATTAAACATTATAGTTGCTTTAGCGCACGTGTGAGCACCTTTCCCGCATTCATATATATATATATATATATATATATATATATATATATATATATATATATATATATATATATATATATATATATATATATATATATATATATATCGTAGGAACATGATAATAGGGCACGTACGTGCAGGCGGTGTCGTCGACTTTGTTATTTTAGTAGTGGTCGGCGTCGTAGGAGATGGTGTGCGTGTGGTAGGCTTTGGCGTGGTTGGTCTCGATGGTGGCAATGGTGGTGGCTGGGTAACCTTCGGCGATGTGAGTCGCGGCGTTGGCGGCGCTTGAGTAACCTTTGGCGTCGATGGTGGCAGCTTGGGTGGTTGGGTAACCTTTGACGGGGTAGGTCGCGGCGTTGCCGGTGCTTTAGTGGCCTGTCTCGTCGACGGTGGCGGCGGTGGTGGTCGGGTAATCTTTGGCGTGGTGGGTCGCGGCGTTGGCGGCGCTCGAGTAACCTTTGGCGTCGACGGTGGCAGTGGTGGTGGTCGGGTAATCTTTCGCGTGGTGGGTCGCGGTGTTGGCGGCGCTCGAGTAACCTTTGGCGTCGACGGTGGCGGCGGTGGCGGACGGGTAATCTTTGGCGGGGTGGGTCGCGGCGTTGGTGGCGCTCGAGTAACCTTTGGCGTCGATGGTGGCGGCGGTGGCGGACGGGTAATCTTTGGCGGGGTGGGTCGCGGCGTTTGTGGCGCTCGAGTAACCTTTGGCGTCGATGGTCGCAGCGGTGGTGGTCGGGTAATCTTTGGCGGGGTAGGTCGCGGCGTTGCCGGTGCTTGAGTGGCCTTTGGCGGGGTGGGTCGCGGCGTTGGCGGCGCTCGAGTAACCTTTGGCGTCGACTGTAGCAGCGGTGGCGGTCGGGTCAACTTTGGCGGGGTGGGTCGGGGCGTTGGTGTTGCTGGGGTGGCCTTCGGCGTTGAAGGACGCAGTTGGGTAACCTTCGGTGTCGCAAGTCGCGGCGTTTGCGGTGAGGGGGTTGCCCTGGGCGTGGGTAGCCCTTGCGCACTCTCCGGCGTGGTTGGTAGTAGCGGTGGCAACCCTTTGTTTGGTGTTGGTAGAATTCGGGGGGTCCTCTGTGGAATCCGCTGCGCTCTGGTAGCAGGGCGCTGTACTCGGCCGGATGTCACAGGAGTTGTTATCTGCACAGGATGCCGGTTTCCAGGCGACATTGTTAATAATCATCATCACCACCCCGGTAACCATTTGTACAATCAGTTTATGGGCTCTGTAGGGCGAAGGCGTCTCCCAGAGGTCTCTAGTGACGTTTGTCATGCACCAGGTCACACAACATTTCATTTAGCCTGCGTATGTTTTGATTTTTATAACACTGTATATTTTGCAATGATTCCCATGATGGCGCGTCTCTACTCTACGAACTCATTTCGTAATACTTATAGTAAAATCAACCATCGCCTACTTATTACATGACTTCCTCAACTATATTGCGAGGTCTAAATGTCAACGACAATATAGGCCACTCCAGCGTGCCCCCTAATAAGCACCACTTTTTCTTGTCTCTTAACCAGGAGAAACTAGTGGCATTCACTTATTGTCATAAATGCGACCTGACGTGACACTGAGAATCATACTGGAAGTATTAGAACAGCGGTTACATGTATAATAAAGTATGATGATTTCTCCCTTACCCTTAAAGACCATCATTAGTTAAAGGAGTCAACACTGTCTGCATTCCATATCTCTACCCACCATATACTATCGCCGTACCAAAATGTTGCGACCATGTGGGATAACTGAGCAGAACAAATTACAGATGCCACGTGAAGAGCTGACACGTAGCTCGTGTGAAACTACTACAAGATCAAGTGAGCAAACAGTCAAACACAATCTGCGAAACCTCCGCAATTTTGATTTAATTGAATTACGAACAGGCTTCTTGAAAAAGGTGTAAGTGGGGTACCTTCTCCATGAAATGATACGTATAGTGAGCATCCGCTGAGCTTCAGACACGTTATTTTCATTGGAACACAGTATTTATGAATACTTATGTGTTCTAATATGCGAAATATATTATGTCAATTTGTACGCAAACAATATTTATCAATCGCTGCTATTTCTGTTCTCCAGTACAATATGAGGTATCTTTAGAACTCTTTTATTTTTGGTCGTATGCATTTAGCACAAACAGAGGCTATTCCTTGTTTCATTCAATGACATTCTCCCGACCATCAATCGGTACTGGACTTAGCGAGTGAGCTTATAATTACACTTATGAAGACATCCGCATTTACTTGTTGTCGGATTTTTAAGGGAAGCGTCTGTGAAACCGTTTTTTTTTCGCCATGTTCTCTTGTGCAACCAGCAGCATCACTTTTCATTCGCGTAGTCAAAGGGGGAGCAGATTTAGAGGTATTGCTTTGCGAGCGAGCTCACCGGCTTTGTCAGAGTGCTCGTGACACCCCCACCTCCGCTGCTTCTTCCAGGACCGCCAGCCTTGTCGTACGTTCCTTCCGCAGTTGCGTCGCCTTCGTCGTCATCTATTTCGGTATCATCTTCATAAAAACACGAGAAAAAACACCTCGTGTAGGTGGTGTAACGCAACCTTGTTTCCGACTGCATTCCTATAATTGCAATTGAAAATGCGTTCGAGAGAAATGGGCGATCTCTTTTCCTTGTTGGCGAGAAGCAACTGTTGACACGTAAATGCAGAAAAAATACATTAGATGCCATGACAAGGCGTGGGAACGTGCGAGCCGTCAATATAGGATGGATGACAGCTGGTGCTTAGTTGAAGCCACGCGCCTCCTATCAGATGTCCACTTCACACCAGCTGAACATTTCTTTTAAGAAATGAAACAAACTGACAGCTTCACTGTTTCATGTTCTCTTATACGTTAGTCCTTAAAGGACAGTTTAAGCGTTTCATCAGCGCTATGGTAGAATG
This sequence comes from Dermacentor albipictus, assembly GCF_038994185.2. Taxonomy (NCBI): domain Eukaryota; kingdom Metazoa; phylum Arthropoda; class Arachnida; order Ixodida; family Ixodidae; genus Dermacentor; species Dermacentor albipictus. Next base: position 64,378,495 of record NC_091828.1, read on the forward strand.
TTTGTGGGTCATGTGCACCGTAGTGTTCTGTTGCCTTTATTACAGCATTATTAGTGGAGTCACTATAAGGATCGGGTGAGCACAAAGCACTGCAAACCGTGGGACCATGGGAACAGTGGCAAGATGTAGCCAACGACGCCTGACGGCACAGCGCCTGATGACAAGACTGCCGTTCACGTTTTGTCAAGCTCCAAAGGTGGCAGCTATCAAGCTCCCGGCAGCCATCTTTCTAACCTCGGACACTGCTGCAATGCGCGTTCCTGCTTCTATAGTGGCGCGTCTTTTACGCAGATTATAATGATAAGCTAACGGTACCGCTTCTCGCGAATCATGTGCTGCGGATGCAGTACTCAGAAAATGTTGTCTTCGTTTACAAAAAAAAATTTGGAACGGGTGTTGCATGAGAAACGATACCGATTGTTTATAACTCGCGACCTTAACAAAATACGCGTCTTACCACAATTTCACGAGACCTAACTGATTTCTACCCATCGTTGCACGCACGATAGGCTATGAACCAGTCGCCTGTTCACACCAGTCACCTGCCATCTGGTGTCCCAGGCACCGCTTCATCTGCACTCCCTTGGTTCGCAAGGCTCTTTCCGCGCTTGTACATGAACACAAATCGCTAAGGAAGCTACCCGAAAGACGAAAGAACAATCTATTACAGTGCGGACGAACCAAGTGAACGTTCCTTTGGACGTCACTAGTTTCAGAAGGACGATCGCCATACAGTGAAACTGGAAGACGAGGGGTATTTTGTCACTTAATCCAGGAACATAATCACTCCGCTATAATTGTTGATTCGTGTTTACTATCGACTTCACCTGAAACCGCATAACTTGTCCTCAAATGACAGACCTCAGCTCCACAATGTTGAATGGTGCTAATGTGCTAAACACATGCCGCATTCAATGACCGCGTTTGCTTTCTCCAATGAATCAAATTTCCCAAGCGTTAATTTTCGCCAACCAAGCCATACATGACAGAACTGTGCAGCAAGAAATCTAGTCGGACGTCTTTATAACTTATGTTGGACATCGCAAATGAAGGAGTTATAATGTTGAGATATTGTTTTGTTAGCAAATACAGTCTCTTTGTCAATTTCAGTGATACAAACGTGCAATAGAAGCGAAAAGGTGGAATCAACAAAGAGCCTAACTAGCCTGGTTACGTTGCGGCATGATCAGTCTAGGAGTTGTGTGGTTCTAACTAAGGATAGCAGAGGAGGAGGGGGTTGTTTCTTGCGTAAATTTCTATGAAACGCCGAAGTTGTCTTTCAGTAAAACAGCTCAGCCAATTAGCACGAAGTTTCGGAACGCCACAACACCTGTTCTTTCTACCACAGCAACATCGCTCAACTAAATCCTTTTCTATGAAGAAATCATTTCAGATTGCTGTTTAAATATGAATGCATCAATTTATTCGGCAACGTAGGATTCGTTGCAACAAGGTTCAACAGGTCTGAAAACAGTACATATATTTATGGCCTAGTATTTGAGGCGCTACTTAAATAGGTGACGTGGACTTCTGGTTTGGTTACTGACACTTCCGCCGAAAAATATTGGAACGCACTTCATAAATTTCCGAAACATTATTAGCTCTGCAAGCCAATGCATGTTTATCTAGCCTCAATACATCGCCCTTCAACAATGAAATGCGCTAATATTTCTGTGCTGGAATAATTCGAACCCATGCCGCACGCGTTCACCATGAAGAGAAGTCCAGGGGTTTAGCGCTACGCCACGAACACCCGCAGGCAGTAAATGAAGAATTCTCTGTGTTAGCGCGCACCGCCTCAATATATGAGACCACGCAAAGGTAGGAAAAGATTGCCATCTACCCCGAGTGTAGAGCGAAGCTACACAGGGAACTCATGCCGATTTCTCAGAAAAGAAAGACGAATAATAAGAAGGAACAGAAAAAAATGCAAAAACCCGCACAGGTTCCCTTTGTAGCATGTTCTTAGAGGCGGGTGGGTGAGAAGTGTTCTCTTTCGTCAACATTTCGCCGCCTTACACGATTCCGCAGAACCCATGTGCCAAAAGTGGGAACACTTGGCTTGCGTGCCTCCAGATGGCGTAGCGTGTGCGGAGACGAGCATAGTTTCTTGCAAACTCAATGAAGAGAAGCACAAGGGGTGAGAGCGGGACTACAGTACGCAGCTTATACATGAGGCACTTGGTCGGTGGCCATACGGTGTGCCGCTAAGTTGCTGTAATGCAAATCGCAAAAGGACGACAGTCATCTGAGGCGGACCTTGTTCATTCTAAAGAGAGGCCTATCACCCACAGACACCACACAAACAATGTGGAATATAGAACAGGGGAGGCGCTAAGTCTGCCAACTTGAATATGTACTTTTTTCTTTTGCTATATTCCCAAAATAATCATTCATTGTTCTGCTCAAACGATCCATTGTACAATATGGGTGAAACCCGGGTGACATAATTTCATCCTGATGTGGCGCACTCTTGCTAAGAATTTATGGAACTTTTGTAACTCAAGGTGCTATTGGACGTTGCATTTATTGTGATTTTAGCAACATTCAAAGACGGCAAAATGTCTAGTTTATTTGAGGATATTGAACTTGCTGCCGGAGCTCAAACTTCGAATTTAGCTGAATATCTAAAAACCCAAGAAATGTTTTTATGGAGATAGTAACTATATGTCGTGGAAAGAAATCCTTTTCCTGAAGACGCATGGATTTCGTTGGTGTAGATGTAAGCCGAAGCTCCTGAGTTATTCTGACGGTACTGACGGCAAAACATTTCTCACAACTAGCGCTTTTTCGGAAACTACAAGCCAGCTCGAACTGTGATGATGATGATGATATGTGGACTTAAGTTTTGGAACACTAACTTCGCATACCGTGCTACAGTACAACATTGAAGATGCATATTAAGAGTGCTGAATATCGTCCAGGCATGACCAACGCTACCATTTAAGGATTTCCTGCTACATAAAAAGCAAACCACATCCACGACTCTGGGTGTGCAATTTGTGAGCCTAGGAGTGTTAAAGCCATCAGCTGAATTCATAACAACGACAAGCTGTTCCTAACAGTTGTGCTCATCCTGTGATTAGACCTAGCACTGACCGATTTTACACTTTCTTCCTCGCTATTACAAAAGAGCACATGTGACAATGGCTAATTCGAATTCAGACAATGACCTGAGCCCTATGGCCATTAACTTGTTTCATATTCAGTGTAAGTGCTGGAAGCCTCCATGGCGGTTCCGACGCTCTGAATATATTAAGATGTTCATGGAATATATTCAGACGGTTGAGTTTTAGTGCAAAGTGAAGGCACTACATATTATACATAAACTAGACATACCTTCGCAAGAAGATGGAGCGCTGACGTGATTATCTGTGATCGAACTACAAATGTCGCTGGATCAAATGCTTCCGCGAACTTCTCATTTAAGTCACCTTGTCAAAACGCATGTTATATTGTCGACCCTTGCTCTGCAACAGTTGATTCCTAGAACTAACATATTGACTTAAAACGCTCTAATCGTCACATCATCCTGTCCATGCCTAACAATTTGATAGGCCGCAATCAAAATGTGGCCCTCAGTATGTAATATCCTGGCTAATAAAAATGCGTAAGTATATGATTAGGAGGGGCGACCACTGGCATCGTTTATTATTTCTTCACTACATGGTTGAGAATTGGCTAATGTTGATGACGTAGCATGGTCACGACGACGATGTCAAATGACCATGAGAACAGCGGGGTATTTTCCTGCCTCCAACGGCAACGAGAAGCGGGACAGAGCAGACCCAGTGTCCATCTCGTAACTGCTAGATATCGCAGTAAATTAAAATAAATTATTGATAGGCGTATATGTCTAGAAGTGTCGATGAGGAAAGAAAACTCTGGTACTCACCAGCCAAATCTTGAAGCATGATCAGCATTAGAGACACGACCACGCCGATTATCAGTAAACAACATGCTATCATGAATAGCGAGAGCTTGTCATCACTGTCATCATCGCCTTCACTGTGAATAGGAAGAGAATGCGATTTTGGGTGAACTTTCGGCTCGGTAGCTATCCTCTTGTCTACAGAGATAGGCACATACAGAGGTAGGTGGTGACGGAGACAACAATCAATCTAGCACGGGCCAAAGGCGGCGCTAGTTTCATTCTGAGCATTATAACAGTGCTTTTAATTATAGTAATATATTTTCGGCATTTCGGTGGCAAAGTTAAGGCCACGTTATCACTAGGCAAAGTTCAAATTGTGCGCCGATTGCAGTAAATACCGTATGAAAGTTTTTCCTGCAACCCTAAATTTTTTAGGTCTAGGGAATGTGGTTGTAAAATTTGTAACATCCCTTGGTTTTGCATAACACAGCTCAGCGCAACTGGACGAGGCCAGAGAAAAATGCGACTTGAAAAAGGTTTTATTTTTCTCGCGTACAAATATTTACACAACCATGGGAACAAAATGAAAACTGTCAACATACAAATAAAATAAAATGTACAGATCAGCAATGCAAATACCATATGCCATATTGGCACGATTAAAAAAAATGGCGGTTTAAGAAAAAATTACGGAGAACTATGGAAAACTCATTTCTTTATTGAAGATTTTAGATATTTTACATGCGCTTTAACACGCTGATCATGGGCGTAATTTTATTAATTGAATAATTAAGAAAATGATTATGTGGCACTTAACAAATCATCTAGCTACTGATCTGTGTTGTGACAGTGGTGAAGAGCAGCGTGCAAGCAAGACGCTGCGAAAGCGTGGTTAAGTGCATTTCTCTTGTCTGTGGTCCCCTCTTTGCGGGTGCATGAAGTAGCGGCCAAAGCCAAGGTATAGGCCGTTGAAACGCCTTATGCTAATATTTACTTAAATTGCGTGTGAATGTCTCCGTGTGAATAACTTCAAGCTACGTCGCAATGGGTGATCGTTCTGGGTGTCACATCCAGCTTCGCTGTGCACCGTACTACCTTCACAGCATGAATTGGAGACCAATTTGTTCGACTGCATTATCTATGGGACGGGCCCACAGTTTTAGACTACAGTGCCATTCATATCGGCCTATATGCTTAGACTGAACTATTGAGCTACAGCATGCGTGGCACACGCAGCAGCGCAATGTTGCGACAGATGCAACAACGTAATGGTCTTCAAGCGTATCTGGGCTCGCCTTGCTTCTGTGCGACTGAGGTTTCAATCGAGCTCGGCCGGTGCTCTGACAGCACGCGGGGTTTTGTTTGGGCGATCCGAGGAACGTGCTGCAAGAACCCTCCAACAGCATGATACGGTTCCAGCCACCCTTCCATGGCTACTACGTGTGTGAAAACAGCTGCACCAGCCAGGTCTGCATCATCTTCAGAGGCTGATACAATCTGTTACAACTAGTAAATGTGTCTCCATTGAGGACCCTCCATAGTTCGCTTAGTTGCTTTTGCATTGCATTTCTAAGCACGACGTCACGATATCAAATCCCTGCCGCAGCACCCACATTTTAATAGCGCCAAAATGCAAAGCGCCCTTGTACAATGCAGTTATATTTTCGCCCGAAAGGCGAAGCATCGTTTGCGATAGCAAATTGGTAGACAGCTGCGTGAAGCAAGGATAGATGACTGCAGGCACTCGCTGTCAGGATACTGGCATTAGCATGTGTGGCAGCAGCAGCGAGCGAACTGACTGACGTGCTGTCCATCGCGTCAACGCAAACTGAGCGTCGAGAAAACAGTACGCACAAAAGTATGAGCCGTCTTCAGATCGCTGCCTACAGTCGGTGCGCGCGAGCCCACGCCGCCGTGCAAAGTATGCGATTGCTGGAGGAGTACAAGCCTCCCTATTCCCGGCCTTGCTACCTCTCGCTTCGCTCCCTTTCGCGCGTTATATTGAGTCGCGATCCTCAGTTCCCCTTGCGTCCGGTCGCAAAATACGATGTTGCTGCAAGAGCACACTGCCGCCCGGCCTCCCATCCCCTCCATGCCTTTAGCGCCATGGAAGACAGCGCGTTTTAACGCGACAGCGTTAAGGAGCTCGTGTCGCAGAAAAGCCGGTGTCGTCGGCGGCGGCGTCGGCGGCATTGGCCGTGAGCGATAAATCCCAGCAGGCACTTCATGAATAAAAAACAACTTGCAAGATGGGCTGGGTGGAAATCCAATCAGGGTCTCCGGAGTGTGAGACTTTACCACTGAGCCACGAGTTCGATGCTTCAAAGCGGTACAAAAGCGCCTCTAGTGAACGCGGTGTTGCCTTAGAAACGAGTTGTTTCTAAGGCTCAGGCGTGCGTCGTTTGCTCAGGCACACATTTCGTTGTCGCGCCGAACGCTGCGTTGCTCGACGCTCACCGCGTCCGATGCTGGGCGCGTAGTCGCTACGCCGTAGCCCATTGTCTTACACCCCTTGGCGGGTCGACGGGAACGCTGTCGCGTTCCACTCTTGAAGGCGAAGCTCAAGCGTCCTCCAATTTTTCCCTTCGCTATCGTCCCTCGCGGGCACCAGATTGAGCCTTGATCGTTGGCTCCCCTCGCGTGCTTTCATTCGGATATACAGCATACGGGGTGCGGCGACGGCGTTATCGCCCTTGAGTTTTATGTGGTACATCACGGCGACGGCGTTTTCATTGGAAAACAATGCACCTGGAGAGTCGCAATTAAAAACAGTTGGCCAAAATTATTTCGCAGTCCATCACTATGGCGTGCATCATGATCTTATTGTTGCTTTGGGCCATAAGACTCAAGAATTTATTTTAGTGTGTTAGCATTCCTAGGAAACTTCATGCACTTCTCGGGGACTATCTGTCTGCTATTATATCGAACCGTATTTCCACCTAGATGTGCCACTGGGTAGTCTGTGGTTGAATGGGGAGTACATCGGGTTGCTATTCCGAAGGAACAGTGTTGTAAACCAACCGTCCGACCAACTTGACGGGTTGAGTATACGGCAATGTTTAGATACTCGGCGCTCCTAAACAAACCTCTTTCACGCCGATATGGGTCACTATGAATGCGGAACTGCCTACGTACCACTCTCCAATTAAATTATTTCAAGCCACCTTAGAGCACGGGGTACGTGCCACACCTTCTGTGCTTGTCTTCTTTAAACGCCTTTCATATCAACTTCGGTACCTATTATGCACCAGTAGGTGGTGGTGTTTGCCACACTACAGTGACTAAAAGACCCCTGAAGTGTATCCGACACTGAGGGGTATTCAACCACCGTCTCAAGGGTTCCTCGAGGACAGCAACCCGACGCCTTAGCAGGTGACGCAAAAATTAACTGGATTTCGGCCGCTCTTCAATGAACGTCTTTCACGCCAACACTTTAGACAACTGCGTCATGAATACAGTGGGTATGTTCCGCTCTTAATTAAACCTCCGGGAATCTTGGGTCACTGAGCCTGTGTCGATGAAAAAGCGAGGAAACAATGCTCAGCCTTTGCAGGCACCGGAGCGTCATTCTTCTCGCATCGGAGGCTACACGCGGATATCTTGGCGTGGCTGCTAGCTGGCCCAACGTTTCGATGAACAAGCTCGAGAGAGGAGTCCTGCTACCGTAGACGCCTCACGGATTGCACGTTTCGACTGTGTAAATACGTTTTATGGCTATATTGATTCAATGCTAACGCATTACCACCGACAGTCATCGTGAGATAGGTTCTGTTGGATTTTCTTTTAGCATGAGGCCTTAGAGTGCAGCTTCTTCTATGCACCAGCCTTCGCAATTGGAGCACTAACATGCGTAGATGTAATTCGGCAGTTGGAGTTCAAATTACGGCGCAAACAGAAATTGTACAGCTGATGAGAGTAATCTTCTTCAGAAAACGTATTAAAACTGAACAAATCGAACTTTTTGTGTGTAATACCTGGTGACGCCGAAAAATCACTTGCAGTGTTCATAGAATCCACATTGTAATAAAACGCGCCAAGGGATTCAACGCACTGGCTTGCACGCGAGATGTTCTTAAGGATGTTGTGTTCCCCCCACTTGGACTTCCCGTCTTAGCTCAATGGTAGCAGTATCGATGTGCTGTGCTAGGGTTCCTGTTTCTGTCCTACCCTCAAACAATTTTATTTATAGTTTATATCTATATTTATACATATAGTATCTGTATATCCATCCCGAATATGATAACAGCAAATGGTCCCAGGGGCACATAAAAAGTAGCACATACTGGCCCTTTCTTAGGCTGCGCCATCTCTTGGATTGGCGAATGAAAGGCGCTAGACTCATGCCTGATACGAAAAATTGGTGAACCGCTAGAAAAAGCTTAGTCTTTTAACATCATGTCCATAAATATAGATCCCACACTGTGCAATACACACTTACCTGCGCAATATATCAAATGGCAAACAGTGCTTTATTATATGGCCTTTCATTTACCTCTATTCACCACCTTAGAATTCCTTTTAGAAATGTAATCTCGTTTTTGTAAAGTTGAGTCAAGAAATAAATAACACGGTTTTTTATAGTATGAAGACCAACTCAGGTAATGAAAAAATGCTACATTTATCTCTTAAGCACGAACCTGGGCCAAATCGCCCGGTAAATTCTTACCCTTCTGTTACTTCTGAAAGCGAAAAATTAACAGCAACTTAGGTATGTAGGTGTTTCTGAGTAGAAGCATGGACTCACTTTACTATATCCTCTATGCATGGGTGCGCTACATATGTGCTTGGTAAGTCTACGTTACGTGCATACTAATCTGTAAGGAATATTTTGGCAATTTAAATTACAATACAATAGGAAACGTTCCTTGTTTGAATAAATAAGTGCCTACACACAAATTGTGCTAATTGCTTATCTTTTACAGCGACGCTAGATATGGCTAGGATTCCGTGTATTTTTTGTGTGCGTCAATATCAATGGCTCATACCCCCGGTAAGCAAGCAAAATATGCAATAACTCAGCCCCGTAAGGTTGAGGCTACAAGCAATAAGCAACGTGAAGCAAACAGTGCTAGCAATATTTCTAATCAAGCATACAACTTAGAGAGAGCATGTCTAAAGCCTTGTTCATCAATGACTCATGCCCGCGGAAGCAATGGCTTATATCTTCGTAAGCAATGCTCATACCCCCGTAAGTAAGAATCATACCCCTAAGTAAGGACTCACACCCCGTAAGCAAGCCAAAAATGCAATGGCTCATAGCCGCATAAGGTGCATGGCAACGAATTACAAGAAAGTTTGTCCTATGGACTCGCACGAGGACAATGCTGGTGACTGTGGGGATGGGTGTCTGTGCTGTAGAAAGGAAAGACGAAATTCTGTTATCTACTGTGCACATACTATGTAGCTTGTGTGCTTTAGCCATGATGACACTACGCCTGTGCTCATTGCTGGATACTTCAATGGGGAGATTTCAAAACCGAACACGGAATGGCTCACTAAGTTTGGCTATTAAAGTTTGGTTTGAAGTGCCACACCAATCCACATCAATGAACTACTCAACAATGATCTTGTACAGATTGAACTTTGACCAAGATTCTGTCTAAGGTTGTAACCGAACTAATCGGTGCATGTCACAGTAATCGCAAAGCTATCGGCACAGTCATCACCAAATGATGAAGAAAAAAAAATATTTTTCGTTGACTAACCCTGTGTGCTGTGTTACAGCTTGGCTGGTCATTCGCCTTCAAATAGTGGAATGGTTCTTCAATTTTATAGAGTAAATTAATTGAGAAAAATGTAATCGATAGCCTACGTTTAATGGCATCAGTGTGTCCCAATGTGAAACACCAAGCACATGTAATTGTTAATTATAATTACATAGCGTTTAAACACAACAATTAAACACTTGTATTTTTATATTTACCACGTTTCGATCATTCATACGTTTATGACAACGTCTCAAGATAACTATACTCCACGCAACACGATGTTCATATTTTCGTGCACACCTAGTACTTTAAATTTAGTCTTCCTGTGCCGAGCCTATCGTGCTCTTTCGCTGGCATAGAAAACTTCATGGAGTTAAGCGGCCTAACTGTACGCTCGTGAATTTTCTTGAAATATGTTTGCATTGCAGGAGCAAGTTGGCATAAGCTGCCGCAAGAGGGGGGTAAATGGATATCGCTGGCCGAGGGCTTTGTACTACAGTGGCCGTAAACACAGGCTGATGACGACGACCGTGATGTTTCCTATACCTGGGTATGTAGTAATTTTATATGAAGTATGTTATTTTCTATAAAAAATGCAAGCTTAATAGTTATTAAGGTCTCACGTTTAAAGAAACGGCTAGAAACTGCATCAACGACCTACGTTGTACGGATTCATTGCTAGAGGCAGCACAGTATAGAGGGTACGCTTAGAGGTCAGTATTAACACTCGCGTTTTTCGTGCACCACAGTTTCCACCAGCTGTAGGCTGCCTTTGGCTATGAGGGAACCACTTCCGAAATTTGAAATCACGCACGTTGCGATGAAAGTGCGTGTCGTGGCATTGTTTTAAGGCTGATTTCATTGAACTTCAAGAATCGCTCACCTGAATTTAAACTGAAAGTTGAAAATTAATCTCCACCGCCTTGTGCCTTCTGGCGTCTAATTACGATAACATTGGCATGAACGGCTCCTAGAGAATTCGAGAGAAAAATCGTACATTTCAATTTTATATATCCGCGCCCACTAAGTGGAAATGTTGCATAGAAAGAACAGTCCGCTTAAACTCGAACCTTCATACCACGTCAAAAGTACGGCTTTAACTTTAAGTTCCGTATTAACATACCATTGTGTCGCAAACCACAGCCAATCCTACAACATTATAAGGCGGGCGGCTTGTGGTACCATCGCGCATGAAACTCGCATATTGCATGCTAAGCGAAAACTGATACAGTTAAGGAACAACCATTCGGGAAAGCAAAACCCACCTGAGTTGAAGGTCGATGTGTCTATAAAAAAAGAAGAATGCATACTATAGTCGTAACTCAAATACTTCTAACAAGCCTATTAATTTGCTGATGAATGTACCTCCTTACGAAGAGAGTTTTTTTTTTAAATATCTATTACCCATCTCTATATTTGTAGTTCCAGCATGATTAAATACATTTTAACAAGCTACAGCAGTTTTTATGTGGTCAGTTCTGTACACATTGCCTTTTTTGAGATTACGTACGCTTCTACAGCTGTGTTTTCTGCTGTATATGCTGCTCCATCAGGCCGACTATTCCATCTTGCCAATAATGTAACCGGAATGTCACCAAACCAGTCAGGAAGGAATAAAATATATAGGATTTCGTTCTATATAAGGAGTCATTAGTGAAGAACGCAAATATCTTGTCAATAATTTGCACTTGCTATAGATGTCAGTGTTAGCTACATAATTAATTTTTAAGTGAGGTCATAATGAAGCCTTGCTACGCAGTTAAGTGAGGTTCAAGGTGTACCCGGCAAAAATTTGTCAACTGTGATTGATATCTGCCCGTCAGCTGGCAACATAAGAAAGACCTGACATGGAATGTTTTTATTGCTTTATTTCTTCTAATTATTGTTCAAATACCTAACAAATGTAATATGAAAGGGTTTATCTGAAACTAGGTGAGACACAGCCTGTCGAAAATTTTGTTGACCATCAGGCTAGATGAAAATGTATGGTACAAAATTGTGTTTGGTGCTTGCTTTGGCACGGTAGGTAAATGTGTTTTCTTGAGATGTACCGCAATGGAGAAAAGGAATAATAGCTTTCTTAAACAAAGGAAAAAAATCTCACTAGCGATAATATGACCACCACGTCTGCTAAGATGATACTGATAAGGTCTTCAAGTTTTGTCAATAAGACATCTGCTGCTGCTCACTGTCGATATTTTTGGGACTACCACTGTTGAGAAGGTACATAACTTAATTTAAATTTAAAGGCACCGGCTAATATTTGCTTTTGTATAGCATCGGCAGATATTTTTTCTAAGGTCAAAAATATTGGTGAGCTGCCAGTTAAAGGGTTAATGAGGCGAAAGCCATAACTGGCTCATGGGTCGAAAGATTCGACTACCGTCCGGCCTTATGGCACCAATACTCAAGCGCAAGCGCAAGTAAGTCATCAATTTCTTTATCGATAACGAAGCTGGGTTATATATGCTTGCGTTGAACGGACACCCTCTTAAATCATCAGTGTGACCACAAAAGGTCTGCTTGCGCTTTTTCCGGTTTTCTTCATATTTTCCGAGCAATGCACTCATGTATTATGACGTTTCGAGGAGTGTTAGTACGCTTGCGAAGCTGGAAACGAATTTGTTGTTGAACCTGCGTGTTTGTCCGATTTGCCTTCCCGTGTCCCTCTTATTCTTCCTTCGCTACAAGAAAACAGAAGACGCAATATTTACAAGCCGCTGTAGCTATATATCTTGGCGGATTGAAGTGTTGAAATTAAAAGCAAATCATTCATTGAACCTGTACGTGTGTCTTAATGCTTTTCATAATCTTGCCACGACCGTTCTAACCCGCCATTAACCAGGTAGAAACAGTGGCCATGTCTGGGCGACCGAGCAAGAGCAAATAGTAAAGACAAAAATAAGTAGAGAAAACAAATAATAGGAAGTTGAAAAGCACTCCAAGAGGCTGTTAAATCATTTAACGAATCTAGTGTGGGCGCGGAGAGTTTTGTCTTCGTACTCTTTAGTGGGTCCTAAAGTGACTGTTGACCTTTATGAATGAGTATCAGTTTATACAGACAGTGAAAGTAAACGTGAATGAGCCTGAATGTGTAACGTATCTAGTTCACTCATAGAAACGCGAAATTGTGAAGAATGATAAGGTGACAGAAGTTCACCTTTACGATACAGAATTTTATTAGAATACATCCTGCAGCGCAACAGAAAATACAAATAAACAATACGAGAAATGCGAAGGTTGTGGGGTCGTTCCCCCCCTCCGGCAAGTTGTTTTTTCATCCACGTTCATTTCCATTGTGTGATCGTTTTTTTTATGTTTAATTTAGCAACCACAAGTAATTCCTCCTATGTTGTCCTTTATTGTGTCCGTGTTTGCCTCTTCTTGCGGTCTGACTAATAAAAATCAGGCCCCTCGGTTCCTCGGTTAACCCCGTTGCTTCTCGTTTATGTGTGTATATATATATATATATATATATATATATATATATATATATATATATATATATTGACACCATTGGCAAGCAGCAGCAAAAAGGGCAGGACACCTTAATTGCAGGCCAACTGAAAAACGATAGCGCAGGAACCTCTTCTTCTCTTCCGCAATGCGCGCAATATTCGTCTTCCCCTACGTGCATCTTCCTGTACCTCCATTCGTCCCGATGCTCACCTAGCGGCAGGAAGATATGTCGAATGAGGTGTGGCCACTTCATTCCGAACAATAGGGCTTCATGTGCACAATGTGCACAACTGATGTGTATAATCAGAAGCCAACAAACGCCTGGGATCGTCTTACCAATTGAGCTACAGCGCCACCGTTTTCCCATCTATTTTATAATATATTTATGTTTTCCTACTAGAGTAAATTCAGGGAGCGCTAGCCAGTGCCACCACTCATATAAGTCTTGGCGGCGGATGAGGAGCATCCTTTCTGCCGCCGGCGTCACGAGAACGTGATGTTTTTGGGCGAACGCAACTCGTCAATACACGCACTTATGGTACCTGAAGGCATGAATGTAGCGGGATTCAGAGACCCTCGTTATGTAATGAATGAGAAAAAAGGGAATCAAGGGGACGCGATTGTACTAATCATATCATAAGAAGCCAACAAACAAAACTTTAACAACCACATAGGGGAAATGACTTGTACTTGAAAAACCAACTTGCCACAGGTGCGGAACGATCCCACGTCTTCATAGTATGCGTGCGATGCTCTTATTAATATATATATATATATATATATATATATATATATATATATATATATATATATATATATATATATATAGTCTAAACGTTACACTTCTTGAAATCACCTTGGCTGCTTGAAGTGAGGCGCGTCCTATATATAAGCGCCTTGTTTAGGCACTGAATATGCCTAATCTTGAAAATACGGTGTCGTTGCAATCTTTATGAGCTCTGCTCTGGGTCATACAACCGTACTGTTCAAATTCGTTCAAGGAACTAAGATCATAGATACGCGCCAGCACCATTAATCTCAGCCTTCTGTGGCTTGTTTGAAAAGCAGATTTCTGAGACGATTCAAGACTGAACATACTTGAATGCAGCTATTTCTAATTAGGATGGCATACATAAACGATTTGTGTGAAGACAGTTACTACAATTTAAGGACAATGTGTCTCGCAGCAAGTGATAGTGGAAATAATATTTTTTTTATGAAGTTCAAAAAATTGATGCAGCTGGAAGCACGCCCGAACCCTGGGAAACGCTTAGGAAATAGCAGTTCGTTCGCCGCGGGGAGTACATTGAGGGTCGCTCCTTGTTAGTATGATGACGTAAGCCTTATCTGCAAAAACTTTCAGAAAGCACGACCTATTCAGTGCGCCGTGAAATTGAAGGACACGTTCTGCTTCAAGAGCAGCGCACACACACTAAACGAAATGGAAATTGTTTGCCCGAGAATCAGACACCCATAAAGATTTCATCGACTAATTATTTATGGACACGCCGCCTGTCTTCACACCTCCGAACGCTGTGAAATCAACACAGATACTTTGGTTTCTTATTTTAACCCTGAAGCGTCCAGCTTAAACTAACAACAGTACTTGTTCACCACCTTAGGTGCTAAAGTTTTATTCACAATTCATACTACCAGCCGGTATATATGATGTCAATCTTACGAGATATTTCTATGTGTAGCTTCGACATGCAGAATGAAAGCTGCGCTTCTGTGCTAAAGGTCTCTATGCGCTCCTGATTAAGTCAGTCTTCATTCTTCGCGGAAGAGACACCCAAGCTTTAAACTTGCGTGCAGTCTTCAACAGGATGATGAAGCTGGAAAGTTAGTTCTTATACAAGTGCTCCCAAGGGCTCCCATAGAAGGGGGATTCTTGGGGAAGTAATCCAGAACTGCAATGCATGCTCACTGACCTGGAGAGGCAAAGCCGAAGGGTGGGTCTAAAACATTAATCTGTAGAAAACTAAAGTAATGTTTCACACTCTCGGAAGAGAACAGCAGTTCACGATAGGTGGTGACTCGTGAGGCACTGGACGTTGTAAGGGAATACATCTACTTAGGACAGGTAGTGACTGCGGATCGGATCATGAGACTGAAATAATCAGAACAATAAGAAAGGGCTGGAGTTCATTTGGCAGGCATTCTCAGATCATGAACAGCAGGTTGCCATTATCCCTCAAGAGAAACATTTATAACAGCTCTGTCATACCAGTAGTCACGTACGGGGCAGAAACCTGGAGGCTTACGAAAAGGGTTCTGCTTAAGTTGAGGACAACGCAACGAGCTATGGAAAGAAGAATGATAGGTGTAAGGTTAAGGGATAAGAAAAGAGCTGATTGGGTGAGGGAAAAAACGCGAGTTAATGATATCTTAGTTGAAATCAAGAAAAAGAAATGGGCATGGGCAGGACACGTAATGAGGAGGGAAGATAACCGATGGTCATTAAGAGTTACGGAATGGATTCCAAGGGAAGGGAAGCGTAGCAGAGGGCGGCAGAAAGTTAGGTGGGCGTATGAGATTAAGAAGTTTGCAGGGACAATATGGCCACAATTAGTACATGACCAGGGTAGTTGGACAAGTATGGGAGAGGCCCTTGCACTGCAGTGGGCGTAACCAGGCTGACGATGATGATGATGAATCCAGGAGGGTCCCAAAAAAGTGCGACAGATGTAGAAGGAAGCAATGCCATGTAATAAGATTCCTTTGAATGCATTTATCAAAAATAAAGGACTACTAGAGCTTCGCCAATTAAGTTAATAAGTATTATTTACCTGCCCACGCGCACTTGCAAGAAAAAGCAAAGCAATGTATTTACTGAACAGTTATGCAAGTAATATGACAACGTTCACAGCGATTTTACGGTGCAGGTCTCTATTAGAAAGTTTAAAGGAATAGTCATAAATTCAGTTTCAGTGTCTGTGCATTTCAATATTGAAACCTAGACCAAATATTAAACTGGCATCTAGTTTTTCATTCAGTTTTCTTTGTTAGACAGCACGACACCCCGACACCACATCTCTTTGCCGAACCCCTCTATTGCACAACAAGAGCTTGGAGTAAAAGTAGCTGCCATGACATAGCTGTCTTCTCACGACATCGTTCTGATTGTCAATGTGTGTAACTCGCGCTCGGATAGATAATAACTTCAACAGCAAGGGTGGCATGGACCGCTTTACCACGCTGCATAACCAAGCTTCATTAGATGCCGCTGCTATGGGACATAACGGTTGCGCTGCGAGGCACATTTAGAAGCACTGCTGTGTAGTCGCGTAAATAAACAAATAATTTGACAACTATTATATCGCTTTACGTGGTCGTTTCGACATGGGGAAACAGGGAAACGAACTTTTCCGACGATCGCTTTTGTCTTCCTCTTGCACACATATGCCATAATCAATGTAACTAAGGTGGTTATTGATGAAATTAGTTTCTTGCGATTACATAATGTAAAACTTCATTTCATCTGAAATTATTTTATTAGGTGAAATAATTGCTTTTCTGGCTGTTTACCTATATTGCAATGATGTCCAAATGGGGAGATAAATATTCAGTAGCGAAGTGATCCAATTAACTTTCTAGGCTTGTTTTAGATGTTCGAGTTAAGGCGATATTATTTCGCGGCTTTTGAGCCTCTGAAGAGAAAATGATTTAACATTATTTTGCCTATTGTTCAAGAACTAATCCAATGAAAGTATCGATATACTTCTTAAACAGAAGGAGGATCTTGATTTGAAGGACAACGGTGACATTATTACATCACTATTTATTACATAATCATGAATAAGGGGTTCACAAAATTACACTGCCAATTTATTTAAAAAATTTCAAGGCCAGCTAACGACATGAGGTTTGCACAGGTGATTTATAAGGTCTGGCATTCGTGGACCAGTTGTGTCAACTAAGAAGTAACGATAAAACTATCCTACTTACCTAGACGACACTCGTATTTCAGGGCAACGTCACTTTACTTTGCAAGAAAAAAAGCGTTTGACTTAAGAGATAATCATCACAAAATTTTACACTCAGTACGCTGATTTTGCGTTCGGAGGCGTGAGTCACAACGCAACGTACCACGCAAGTGACCGGTCTTTTTTTTTGTTTTTTGCAAGTCGAGAGGACGAGAACGCATATGTTATCTGCTCTACCTGGCTTATATACAGACGTGATACGCAGAATCAGCCACGTTATAAAGAGTTCAGGAGGGTAATTATTTGCTTTTAAACTCTCGTCTCTGAATACAAAATAAACCTTTTCAGCGCCAAGTTTGCTGATAAATAATCGCGACACGAAGGCTTTAGGCGTGTAAAATCAAATGGAGTTGTCCTAGAATACGAACGATAATATCGAATGTTGGAAACTTGACAAATTTTCTGTGTACGTATTTGCTGCCTCTACTTCTTCGAAAAAACGACTCTCTCACAACGCACGTAAACTACCATACAAGCAGGATTTTCTTTCCTAGCACAACCCGTTTATTCTACTCAAAGCTGAAATTTCAGGACACCTAATTTTAGAAAATTTATCTACCCTTTAATGTCTGTGTGAAAACTCGTAATGCCGTAAAATTATTCAAGGTTCACTTAAGAATTATAGGACAACAAAAACAACATCTTATCAAAACTAGCACGGTTCACAACAATTCTGTGAAATCACTCACCTATTCGGTGCTAATCTAATCACACAATTCTCCTTCTTGTTGCTTAATGTGGATACTTACCTTCCGTGAATGCAACGCTGGACTCATCTAAATTGTTGAAGAAAGAAAGAAAATATCACATCACACAGATGCCCTCATCACGCATATTTTCTATAGCCAAAGGGCTAGCAGTTGACATTTTTCTTTCTTCTACAGTGCTGACTCATTCGAGTGAGAAAACGTGAATTTTTTTAGAAGATAAAATAAAACGATATATTAAGGAATGATGTAGATAGGCGAAATAGCAGCTTGAAAACCTAGAGATGCAGATAAGTCGTACCAACTTCGTATTAACGGTAGTCTTGTGTAGTTAAATTAATATTTTTATCACCAAATACTAAACAATTGCTTTTACCTTTTTCTTGAATCCCCAAGGTGTAAATTATAGAGTTGTAGAGCGCCTCATGCAACCTCCGACTCATGCATATTTTTTTTCTCATAACATTTGCATCCTTGTACTTGTCGAGAAAAAAGAAAAGCCAGTGAAATAGGAAAAAAAAAGAATGGTCCATGGGGTGTTGCGCAAACTGTTATTCTGTGCTCAAGCGTGCAATGGGTGAACAGACCTGTGGAATTAATCGCTACCGTCAAACAAGCATTCCTGGCAACCGTGCGCGGCGACGTCAGGCTGCTTGAGCTCTAAGAACCGATCTGACACCGGCTCGATTGCACCGATGCACGACGATTGCAGCGATGAAAAGCGCCATGAACATGGTAAAACCATATTTAGAGAATCCACAAACTTCGATATCGAAACATGTTTTTAGGCTCCATATAGTCATGATCGGAGCGCATTTTTTGGTTGCAGATAGCAGAAAAATTAAACCGGCCAAAACAATGACAAGTACGTTAACCCCGTTAAAAGGAGAAAACCGCAGGTTTCCTCAACAGCCCAATTGTTCTTCGCACAATACTGCTTCTCAGGTAACATGTGCACTTTGTGCCAATAAGTAGACAAGAAGCAGTAAATGTGATTTACAATACTTTCGACACCAAGCAACGCGCAAAAGACTTACGAATACGAAACGTGAAATATAACGACGAAAAAAATCGCTCTCTTTAAGCGGCACATTCACCTTCGCTCGCTTTACCTGCTTCCTCATGTGCAAATTCGTGTTCTGCCTCCTCTCTCTCTCTCACTGGCAAGCCACACACGTACACACACGCCCGTGCAGGCATACGCAAATATGTATGCCTGTGTGGATATGTGTGGTGCTATTATATATATACATATGTATATGTGTGTGCATACATGTGTCTATATAGAAAGCGGGGAACGAAACCCAAGGAAGCGAATCCTACATGATCGTTAGCGACAGCACTTTGCTCATGCAATGTTCTTCACTGGTAATGGATTCAGCTGAACGAAGAGATATCCCGGTTAATGTGGAAAATGTAAGCGTTTTACGTAAAGACATTGTCTGAAAAGCTAAGGAAACAACTAGCGTTGGGAATTAGATATCCAAGTCACTTCCTTCTTAAGCACCACTAAGGCGCTTCGCTCGAATTCAGCACCAGATTTGTTGCGCGTGGCATTAACCTACAACTCGGCGTTTTCAGGCTCTCCCGAACTTCCCTCACGTTTAGGGTGAGGGGAGTTCGGCAACTAATAAACGCGGAAACTAATGAGCTTGTATTGGAGACAAATTCCTGTTGAGTTATAACATGGCTCATGGCCAAATATAAAATTTTTCGTCCAGAACCTACATTTCGGAGCTAAAGTGGGCGCTTCAGAGATGACTGCGTTTCTTCTTGTAGCATGCAGAATCTGATACCGCCTTCTGGTATAGGACAAAAAAATGTAACGAAAAGACTCCATTTACTATATTTCCTGCTTGGTTGGTTAGTACTTGCTATAAATAAAAAAGGAAATCCTTAAAACAGCAGGCTGTCATACTGTCGTAAATCAATTACGCTTCTAATCAAGACTTCGGCGGAAATCCTTCCGCGCCGACAAAAATATTATAATATACCAGGCAAATGACGAATGGATAGATAAAGCAACGTTTATTTAAACTTTATTTAGACACTGGCCCTAGCTTAAAACTGCGTCCTACTGCACATCTACACGTGACCAACACATTTCTGTTTAGAGTGTGAAGCAGTCTTCCGTGGACGCAAGCAGAGCTTGCAAATACCGTTAACTATAACCATTGTCATACAAGCAGTTTTCTGTAAACAATGCTGAGTATGCTTCATCTATATGCAAGGCCGCCCGAACGAGCCGTAATTGGCATCACCGTGTTTCTCATCATAGATGGAGTGTCAGCTTCACCTCCAGTTGTAGCGTTACGCAAACACGTAATACTAGCTAAAGCCTAAAATAAAAGTACTGGCCTAGAAGGGGCACTTTCCCGGCTACTCTCAGCTGTAGAATTGTTGCTTTGCCCTGCGGTTACGTTCACTCCGTAAAAGCAAGGCAACCGAGCACCGCAAAAATGAGAAACAATTCTTTCACCCATGTTTAAGGCTCCGACGACTGCGAAGCGTCACGAGGCGTCTGCGGAATCTTCGCTGCGAGAGGCGACCCAGCGGGCAGCAGCTGTGACGGTCTTCTTCTTCTACTTCTTCAATTCGGCGGTGCTCGCGCATGCCACATCTAGAGCCGAACCCACCTGTAATCCACTTTGGCCAGCACAATTTTATCCGTACGGGGGCAGCAGTGTGTTCGTCGCTGTTTCATCACTTTAACATCATGATACATTTTTCTGTAAAGGAGCTCCATGTTCCAAAATGTTAGTGCGGAACGAATAATCGATCAATAATGAATCATACAAATAATTGAAATAATCTAAATTTTTGACAATCACTTGCAGTAAAAAAAGATGACTCGGCATGATAAAACCTTGATCTAAAGTAGTAAATGTGCAAATATTAAGCGTAATAGGACGCATCAACACTTAACGTTTGACAATTGTTTCTTTTATAAATTTTTACCTGCCCTAAAAAACGTAGCAGCTTCAGGGCTCCCTATCTTTGCATGCTATCGTTAGTTGTATTTTGTTCGTTAACTGTTATTGTTACCCGTTTGCTCTATAACGTGCAACCGAAAGTCTTTGGGAATATTGTGTTTATTCATAAAAGCGGTCTGATATTATGAGTGCTGAAAGAAATCTACCCCTAATCTCCTTCATATAGCTTGAGTAGCAATTGATCAATGAGTTTATACTACAGAGAGTTTCCCAATAGGGTTTATACTCTCCTTACCTCAGACCAATCTATCCTTACAAACAATTTACGGGACGCGTCCTCGACAAAATTCTCTGACCATCTCTGATCGTATTCTGACGCTGTGGCTCGTTTCTATAGGGTTTAGGCCATTGTGTGTTCGCATTGGACGCTTGTGAATGCTCAATGGTACATCTGCTTGCTGTGAAACGTCGGCCATGGTAGCTGGGTGACACGTGCATCGATGAAATCTTCAACGCGTCTGGCGACCTAATACGCCCTATTGTCTTGCTGGCTCACAAAAACTACACTGTAAACACAAATGAGCCCATATGGGCGTTTTAACAGTTGATATGCCATTTTTCCCGTCTAGCCTAAAATGAGTACTCCCACGAGAAGAAGTAAAATAAGCTAGAACCATTATTATACCACCGGCCCCATTTGAAGGGCCATTGCGGTTGTAAAATGGGGGTTTTCAAGGAATAACGGTGGCGTACGGGAACGTGGGAGTGTTGAAATACACCCATATCTGGGACGAGCCAAATAGAGAAAAGAATAACTCAGCCGTGACCAACAAGGCAGGCAGCCGCAGCGACAATTTCAGTATTATTTCTGCAGTCGGATTCGAAATATCCCGCGCAATGTGTGTCGGCGCTGTTTTTCTGTTCGGAGTGGCCGCGCCTTGGTGCTGCAGAGCGACGCCGAAAGTCGGAACTACGCGCGGAGGAACACAAGCCTTCGGAGCGCTCGCGCGCGCGCGTTGAAAGTTCAGCCATTTTTGTCAGCGGCTGCACATTCTTCTACCGTGGTGGATGTTTCACACTGCTTTGAACCCTCAAGACTCCACGGTAAGTGACTTTGAACGATTATTACACGTTCTATGAGTGTGCATATGTTCTAAGTGAGGAGACGCGCTGATAGGACTTATTGAAGGTCTCAGTACAACATGGCGCGACAGTTGGCCGTCTAGAACCATTTTGCGCGGTCACTGTGTTTCTTCGAGCTTTGTCGTAATCGAGGTGACTTGAGTGTTTAGGGTCAAGCGACTGTACTTAAACATTAGAATTTTACATGATGAGGGACTGTGCCGCGTCTTTAATAGGGTGGATGTGGGCATTCGACATGTTCCCCGAAGCGCAAGCCACTACCATAATAGTTATGTGCAGTGCGAGGTGAGCTAAGCTTCGCCGCCTAACCACGGCCTGAAAATGTGGCGGCTCGTTAAGGGTTTACTGCGGTGCGCGTGTGTGAGTGTTTGTACAGCGATCATTTGAGCGACAACCGGCGGCGCTTCTTTGTGCGCGGTATCTGCTAGCTGGCGCGCACGCGGCGCCAGTCCCCTAGCTCGTGCGATTGTGTGCAGTAGGTCGCTCACTAAGCGCGCATTGTGCAGATTTGCCAGTACGCTCCGTGCTATCGTTTGTGTCTCTTCGCGCCCACGCCGCTGATTGTGCAGGGAGTGTGCGACTGCGGCGTGTAGCATGTAGAGCCTGCGCCCGTCGACTTTGATCTACGGGCGTGAAATGTCGGCGGCGCGTTTCTGGTATTAAAAGCGTGTGGTGAGCTTCCAACGGCACTACGGGTCAACGCCGCATGAACTGCCGGTCAGAGTATAAGAAACGCTTTATAGTTTATAGTTAGCGTACTGCTTGGCGGTAACAGTGTCCTTCTTTGATTCAGATTACTGGATACGCCGTCACTTGAACCTCGGCGGCCGGAGCAGGTGAGTACCAGTGGCGCCGGCACCTCGGCGGCCAGAAAACGATGCCTGTGCCGTGACGGGATATATAAATTTACGCGATAGAATTGCCGGCGAGGGCTCATACGGGCGCGTCGCTCCATGGCTGTGTTCTTTGCTGGAGGCCGCCACTACGCCTGCCGTGCACATACTACGCTACATCTATACAGTCGTTGCTTGTGCAATGCAATGTTGTTATTCAACAGCTGGCGCTGTGCACTGGATACCTGGACTTGTTTAATGTTTAATTACTTTGCTGCTTTGCCGTTGCGTATTGGGTACAGATATGGAGTTTTGAAATCTAGGTGCCAAATTCACACAAAAAAGTGGCGCTTTTCAACTCAGCATCATATCACACATCATAGCATCATCCTATATTGCACGAATATTAATAACAAAATTTCTACTGCTGGTGAAAAAAGAAAGGCAGACCGATCAACCTGTATCTGTGAGAAAAATGTGCTTGGTCTGCCATCGTCTATTATAAAAAGGTAATACCTTGGTATTCAATGTCAGTAACACTCATAAGTTATGCATCCTTTTGTGTGAAATAATTTGTCTTAGAAGCCATCCATTGTAAGAGATCAGTAAACATCTCATAGCTTAAGTAGTGCATAAGTGTATGAGTTAGGCAAAGGTTTTAGTTTGTAAAGAACAAAGCCATTAAGGTATAAAATTTTGGCAAGCTTAGTTTAACAATAAGCTGACATATATACAAAACCTAATGTAGCAGCAGATGCTCTCCAAGATAAACTGGCGACCAGCTTTTTCGTGTTCCATGTGATCATTGTAGTGTCAACTTTTTCGCTTTTATTTCAGGACTGTGGTTGCGGCCGTTTCGTTGCCAGCTGTGAGGATGAAGCATCTTCATAACCGGAGATCAGTCGCCTCCCATCAGTTTCCCTTTTCAGCAATAGAGGTCTTGGTATGCTCTTACCTAGAGTTTACTTTTATTACCCTATATGTTTTAAGTGCAATGGCTAGTTTAGCGGCATCACTTAGAGTGATTGGTGTGACACCTGTTCCATGGGACGTATGCAGGTGATCCCACGTAACTTTAGCAGACTTTAAAAAATATGCATGTGCCACCTAGCTGCACAGAACCTAGGTAATGTTGTTTCCTGTCTCTTGGAAATACTTAGATTTTCTGCATTTTGCCTAATTACCTAATTATTCTTAATCAAATAATCAACTCAGATATTATTATTAGATAAAAAGTCTCAATTATAAAATTGTAGTGCAACATGAACATTTTCCAGTACAGCTTTTTTGTGGCTCAATATGTGCTACATAACGTGTTTGTAGGAGCATGAAAGAAGCCTGAGAATCCCGCAGAGTGCCTTGAGTGTGTGTGTGACAGCACCTGTGTTGTGTTCTTCCTTCGGTCCTCGTCTTTTGCGCTGTACAAACATGTCGACCTCAAATGGCCAGTCCCGTGGCAGCTTTGCATGTATTTGAGTGTGTGCCCTGTATAGGCATGTGTGTTCCAGTAAGAAAAAAAATACTGAAGGAGCCTAACGTGATGTATTTCAGGACAAGTGTATGATGTAAATTACTATGTGAAAATAAAATAGGAAACCGAAACAAGACTTCACAGTAGAGATATGCAGGTGTGTGCATCAGCATAATGACGAAACCCTCGTGCAAGTTTAGAAAATATTCATTAAGTTAGTTTCTGTCATTCTTCTCTGTCACATTATTATTGCAAAAATGTGCTCTCTAGTATTGCACCATTAAAAACACAGTTCAAATACATCATTTGCTGGAACATTCACATTCATAGCAACATAGAGAGGAATGGTTAAAAATTTGCTTTGCTTCTCTGACCTTCATTTTAGGTCCTTCTCATGTTTGCTGAGATTCTTAATGTATCATAGACACCCTCCAGTGTTTACAGGCAGCTTGAGCACATTATGCCAGATTGTGAAGAAACTGCAGAGGTCGCAGTGTCTATAGCGGTGTCCGGTATATGCAAGTTTCTTGCATGATGCATTATGCTCAGTACCAATTAGATTAAGTTATCATTTTAGCAAAAATCTTTGTTTTCCAGATATATATTGTAGCGTTCCTAACTAGAACGGCAACAGAAATGACATCATCTAAGTGAGACGGGTGTCGTCCGCCATTTTATTCCAACTTCTTCCTTCTCACTTCTCCCCTAGCACCCTCCTTCGTCTTCTTTCATGCGTCCAGCGCAGACCGCTTCACTCTTCCGGATTTCTTTTAATTACACCTCCTGGGGTAATACTTGAATACGTTTCCAATTGCGGCGCACTCCGTTTGGCCCGAGGCTCCGGTGTACCAGACATTCTTCAATATTCCATGCGGCATGCAGTCTTAATAACTTGAAATGGTCCGTAATATTTTGAATTTGAGGGCACAGCTCCTTTCCTTACAAGGACATAGTCTCCAGGCTGTATGTCCGGTATCTCGCTACTGTGCCTTTTATCAAAGTTTCGCTTCATGCGGCGCTTGTAGATCTCCTGTTCTTTGACAGTTTTCCTTACTTCCGCAAGTTGGAGGTTCTCTAGGAGACCTAGCTCACGATCTGCAGGAAGTATGGGCGCTGTACCTGAAGTTACAAAATGAGGGCTGCAGCCTAAACTCGTGGTGTATGATCTGTTGTGATGCTTCACAGCGGCCTCGAGACAGCACTTCCAGCCACCGGCAAAGTCTGGATACATCTTCAGATACTGTTTGATGTCTCGTATGGCACGTTCCGCTAGGCCGTTTGCTGCCGGGTGGTATGGAGAAGAATACTTTATCATGATGCCGTGCTCCTGGGCCCACTTTGATAATTTGGCACTCCGAAAAGCCGGCCCGTTGTCGCAGACGAGCGTCTTTGTGTGTTTAAAACACTCAGCTTTGAGGAGGTCTATTACGCTGTTTGCGTCTTCTTTGCCAGCTTTAGCCGCAATCGTCCGTGTGCACTCATCTATGGAGAGCAAGAAAGCTTGCGTTCGCTTGACTCCTTCCCCCTTCTTTTTGAGCTCCGCGAAGTCCAAATGAATTACTTCGAACGGGATGCTTGAATATTCAGGGTTTGTCATAACGTCTGTCGATTGCTTGAATTTAACTTTGTTCACCTGGCAGAGGTGGCATGTGCGGATGTAATGGCTGATGTCGTTTTTCATGCCCGGCCATGTGAATCTCATGAGCAATTTCTTATAAGTGCGCCAGAAGCCATCATGTCCACCCGATTCAGGGGTGTCGTGGTATAGATGAAGAATCCTTGGAATCATAGTTGGTGGTACGTGATACTTTCCATTGATAAACTGGAGCTCTTCTGTACCTTCCCATAGCTTAATATGATTGATTGTAACTGGATTATTGCTTCATTCCTGTACAAGTAATCTTGATAGTGCGTCAGCGTCAGTGAGGAGTGGGCCAGGACGGTGCGAAATTACGAAATCAAATTGTTGCAGATAGTTCACCCATCTAGCAATGCGGCCTCTTGGCTGGGCCATGCTCAGAAGTTGAGTCAATGCTTGATGGTCCGTGAAAAGTATGAATTTGGCACCTTCCAGGTAAGTACGAAAGTACTGCACAGCTTTTAATACGGCCAGAGCTTCCTTTTCTGTGGTACAGTAATTGATTTCGGCGGGTTTCAGGGTATAGCTGTAGTACCCCACGACGTAGTGTTTGGTTTGATCAGCTTGTTTGGATGGCTTCTGGTATAGAACTGCACCGGTAGCATAATGTGATGCGTCCGTGTTCAGCACGAAAGGCAAGGAAAAATCCGGTATTCGCAAGATGGGGTCCGACGATATTAGTTTTACAAGCTCACGATAGACAGCTTCGCACTTCTCGTCCCAATGAAAAGGCACGTCTTTCTGAGTTAAACGTGTGAGGCACCTTGTTCTCAGTGCGTAGTCTTTGATAAACGCCCGGAAGTGTCCTGCAAGGCCAAGAAAAACGCGCAGGGAGTGCACATCATAAGGCTTTACCAGCTTGGAGATTCTCTCTACCGATTCTTGCTTGGTGCTTTTAGTCTGTCCATCAAACACCCTGCCAAGAAATACTACGGTATCTTGAAAGAACGCACTTTTCTTGAAGTTGACTTTGAGTTGGGCAAGACTGAGTGCATGAAGAACTTTTGAAAGATGACTACGGTGTTCGTCCTTTGTCTTTGAGTAGATGATGATGTCGTCGATGTACACATTGCAAAATGTGCCCAGGTAAGGTTTCAGAATGTCCGTCATAATCTTCTGAAACCACGCAGGGGAGTTTTTCCAACCAAATGGTAGGCGGTTGTACTCAAACAAGTCAAATGGGGTTATGAACGCGGTGTACTTCTTCGTTTCTTCACTTAGTGGAATCTGCCAAAAGCCCTTGCAGAGATCTATTCGTGAAAACCAATGGCAACCACCGGTTTCGTCAATGATGTCGTCGATTCTCGGCATTGGATAAGGTATCAATGCAGTTTGACGATTGAGAGCCCGGTAGTCTGTGCAGAGGCGGAATGTCCCGTCTTCTTTAGGTGCAATAGTGATAGGAGAAGCAAATGAGGATACAGAAGGCCGGATGATACCTGCGTCTAACATTTCTTGCAACTCCTTTTTCAGCCACACCTTTTTATCTCTGGACATATTATAGGGGGTTCTACGAACCACTGTTTTATCTGCGAGCTCGAAAGGAACGACATGGGATTTCATTGCTGGAGGGTAGCTTCCTACGCATATAAGCTCTGGGTACTTAGTCTTGATGTCTTCGTGGTGAAAAATTAGCCTTGATACACTAGGTTCTTCACCAGGGTCTTCTGTTCTTATCGTGTCTTCGGCCATTACCTTGTCATCCCAATAGAGGTTCATCTTAAGTTTTTTCATGTCTGGACGGGACAAAAGAAAATCGTAGGTGACATTGGGAATGGCCAATACGTCACTGGTAATAGCATTTCCTTGAAATTCAATAGCCAGGGTTACCCATTCGCTATGCATGGTCACTGACCCATCGTAGGCTTGGACACGCAATGTTCTACCAGCGTGCAGACGACTGGCATCCACTCGAGTCTTGTTGATAATAGATACCGAAGCTCCACTGTCAACGAGAGCCTTCACTTCAATGCCATCTACCTTAATGGGGGCGTACAATAAGCTTGACGACACCAAATATACTGTCTCACTGAAGCTCTTTTTCTGGGGCTTGTGATGCACGGTAGACAGATTATGTGGAAGTAGGTTGCCGTGAACTGCGGTAATTGGTTCTTCACCATCCTCACAGTCATGATTTACGCTTCCCAGAGATTTGTTTATGAAGCTGTGTTCACATTCAGTTGACGGCAACGACCCTAGATTGGCATCAAGTTGCTCTGTTCTACCATCTGGCTGTCTTCTCGATGTAATTCTTGGCACTGAGGTCTGTAGAAAGTTCAGAAGGTCATCAAACGTTCTTGGACCTTTGAGCTGGACATGACAACGGATCTCGATACACAACCCTTGCGTTATCAAAGCTACAACAGCAGAAGACGACAGCTTCGGTTCTGCAGAATACAACAGGCGACGCTTCTCAAGACAGTACTCAAGCAGAGAGCCACCTGTATAACTGAACCGCAGTGCCGCATCCCATCTTTCTACTGCGTTGCCTTCGAAAGCCCCTAAAAAGTTGCTTTTCCACAGTTCCCAACATGTTGTTCCATAATCCATGAGTTGCACGTCATACCATTTTCTGGCTATACCGCCCAAATAGCGACGCATATGCAAAATCTTTGTGTCGTCGGAGTGCCACAGATTCTTGTCACAGGCGTACTCGAAAAAACACAGCCAGTAGTGTGCATTTTGCGATTTTCCTTCAAAAACATCTGGTTCAACAATACTTCGTGCTGACTGCTCTCGACTAAGCGCTTGGACGAAAGTTCTCATTATTTCGATCTGTTGTATAATGTTCCTTTGCAGTTCCATAACACTCAAGTCTAGGCTCACCTTCCCGGCAGGCATTTCCTCTTTGAGGGTGCCACGTCGTATGGGTTCCAGAACGAGTTCGCTCAGTGTCTGCAGTTGTAGATTCACTGTCACCGATCCTGTTTGCACGAGGGCTTGGCGGCTGATTGCAGCTTGTTGCAGTACCACGTTGATCAGCGCGGTAGAACTAACTTCAAGAGGAAGGTCCGTCGCTGGCTCACCGTGCACTTGGTATCGGGTGAACACAACAGACTCTGATGACGCCTGGTCGACGAAAAACGTCACCCGCATCGCTGGTCTTCGAAAACTGTCGGCTGCGCCAAAATGTAGCGTTCCTAACTAGAACGGCAACAGAAATGACATCATCTAAGTGAGACGGGTGTCGTCCGCCATTTTATTCCAACTTCTTCCTTCTCACTTCTCCCCTAGCACCCTCCTTCGTCTTCTTTCGTGCGTCCAGCGCAGACCGCTTCATATATCAATGTGTGTCCAAAGAACTGCACTTTTTAAAAGAGTTGCTCATTCTCTAAGTCTACTGTTCGGTGTTGTAAAATGCATGTATGTTGGACAGCATAGTGTTTGGCCTTCACCTGAAGGTAGTAGTGGCCCATTTGCATGTGCATAAAGCTGCAGTAAGCCAAATGTGAAAAGATAAGGGCTAATACGATACAGTCATGTAGCAAAATTTACACATCAGCAAACTGTTTAATGCAATCCCTAGGAAAGTAAGCAAAAATATAAGAATGTGCTTATATGATAAACAGTACCCATGTTTCAGGTGCATGGCCTTCTACTGCCATATTCCATAACAGTTCATTATTTAACACCTTAAAACTGTTGGCCCTGTTTATGTCTAACTGCTTTAACTTCGAAAATTTTCATTGATTGCACTATGAAGGTTTTGGCAGTGACTTAAGTCACTGCCAGAAATAAATTTATAGTTGTGGCCGTCCTATGTGCGATAAGAAAGAAACATTTTGGAACCAGGTGACTGCTATGCAGTATGCTAAGTATGCGTATTAGAACAGTCATTTATATTTTCATTGTAACCATGTATAAAATATGTATGTGCACATCTCGAAGCCATAGACTGTGTAATTTTAATTGAAGGTGTTATTTTGTGGAGTAGGTTTTTTTGTAAGCATTCTCTATAATTTGCACTACATTAAGGTGTAGTGAAGCCAAGCGAAAAATATTGTCAAGACAAAATGGCTAAAGTACATCCTTAAGAGTCTTAAGCGCATTTGGATGACTTTACATCATGTAGCAAAACAAGAATGGGAACTGAGGTGCTTAATTTTTGTTCATTATTACCATATGGCACCAGCTTGCAATGAAGACAAAAGAGGAAGAGAAATGAAGTGCACCAAAGCGCAACTCTATCCTGATGAGAGCTGCATTCACATCAGCATGGTGCATGTAATCTTTGAGTTATAGCACCAGCTGTCCACCTGTTCACTTTGTTGCACATTTGTATTGTTTAGGTACTAAGTCTGGCCCTGGAAGTGTTAGGCAGTGCCACTTGTGGCGTTGGTGCGGCATGCAACACATCCTTCTAACCACAGGTGTCATGTATTATGTGAACCTAAGTTCAATTCATGTAATGCACAAAAGTTCCATTTGAAAAGGATGTGCCATATTTGTCACCATTGCCATGAGTAGCGCTGGCTGACAGTCACAGGGCGAGACGTTAACCTTGCTCAGCTATTATGCAAAACTATTTTACATACAAATGTAGTAATTAGTATACATGCCAAAAGCCTCACTGAATAAAATTTTTGATCCGCATCTTACAACGATTGTTATTTTGCTTTACCTCAGCGTGCCTTTCTACCGGTGTTGCATCCTGTGACTGACCACTCCAACGATCTTGGCAGAATCGTTACGCAGGTGTGTTCTTTTGTGATTCTCTGTACTGATATTTTGTAGTTTACGTTCGATGTAAATGCACAGATCGAATGAAAAACAGGTTAAAAGATGAGCTCACATGCACTGTGTCCAAACGTTCGTGAGGAAGGGAAATCTTTGTTACAAGTTGTAATTATAGCAACACAAGAGAGTGTGCACATCAAACCACTAGTACCTAGCAAGCCTTATACACAGCATTATACCGTAGAAGCCAAAACATCAGGCCAAAACCTGTACTAAACTAGGGACTGTATTAAAACGTTTTGGAGGCTTGAAGTATTTCTTGGGTTACTCGGTCTAATTGCTTGAACTGAACTGACGTGTCTTGCAAAACAGTTTGCATTCGCATTTGATACAATCTGCAGCAAGATCTGAACAAAGGGCTGCAATACTGTAAGGGCTTCCTATTGAAGTAGCAACCAGTCTTCCCAGTGTACTGCAGCCTCAGGAAAATGAAATGTGGTACACTGCACCACACGCACACACAACAAATTTTAATCCATAAGCATCTTTACACTGTGCTTGTGCAGGACTGGGCAACTGGCTGTTTGTTCGTGACCGAAACAACTACGTACATCAAGACTGTACTGGGAAGCCAGTACTTTTTCAGTTAGTGTAACAGTCCATAAACATGGATTTACATGAACATTTTTTCTGCCACACTTTTCATTGTCGTTTTTTTGCGCTCTTGCTTTGATGGCTAGGAGACATTTCAGGCTCGCTGAAGAGACAGGTAGCCCAGTAGCTGCCCTCACAAAGTTGTTATTTTGATTTTTAGGAGCCAACTTGCTTTGGACAATGCTGAATACCACATCAAAAGGCCCGGGATAATTGACGAGGTTAGAATGACTTTGAAAGAAGTTTATGAGTGTTCTTTTTTAACTCTAATCTGTCTGCTGAGATCAAATCATGTCAGCTTTTAATGAAGCAATGTTCAGGTTGGAAAACTGCAAGGCTGTGTGGGCACTCAAACAACATCAATGCTTCAGCTAGCTGAAGTTGCTCCATGATATCAAGGCAAAAGCAAATGGCATGGCAAAGGAAAGGTCGATGGACAAAGGACTCTTGGTGGCTATTATGTAGGTTCAAGGGCTATTGCACTGAGTAAGAAAATGTGTTCCCGATACAGCGTGAACATAGTGTTAATGCTGAAGAATAAACTGGCACCACCTGCCTAGTCCTACACAAGCACGTGCACAGAAAGGGACGCCTGTTGGCCTTGAGGGCCACCACTAGAGAGATCAGCTGCTATCGCTATTACATAGAATGTGACATTAGATGACTATAGTTCACACCTTTGCTGCAGCTCGCTGGCTGGGCAATTGAAGCCTTGATTGTAAGGTTGAAAAGTTTCAATCTCAAGGTGGCAATTTAGTTGCCAACTCTTACAGCATGGTTCACTACTCAGTGATGCAGTGCTGGACGTATTCAACCAAGCCTGGTGCGAGTTCTCATGAGTGCCTATGTTCAAGCTGCCGCTAGATACTTAGTTGATAAAGTCACTGAAAACGAAATATGGTCATCGAAAGAGTCATGAAAACGATGCACGCAAGGTTTGTAGTGTGCTCACTTGGTATGACATTAGTCAAAACACCCTGTGTAGATGTTCCAAAAGGACTTCTTCTTGGGCAAGTTGATGCTTAGATTTCCTAGGTATACTTTGTGGTGCAAAATACATTTCTTGAAAGGGACAGAAGAAAGGAAGACAGTGAAGTGCCAAACTACCAACTGTTTAATGACAGCCTGAACAAACGTATAGAAGAAAATACAACTTCCGCTCAAGTCAGGGAGCCTAGGTGCGACAGAGCAGCATGGTCGCAATAACATACTTTGGATGAAGCACATTTCTGCGGAAAAATGCACATTTCTGCACATTTCTGCGGAACTGCAAGGGAGTTGTTGGAAGCGTTTTATATTAAAAAGAAAGGGTCTGATTGTGTCAGCGATACATCTATCGTACTATATTCCGCAGAAATGTGCTTCATCCAATGTATGTTACCATGACCATGTTGTTCTGTCACACCTTGGCTCCCTGCGCATGAGCGGAAGTTGTATTTTCTTGTATACGTTTGTTCAGGCTGTCATTAAACAGTTGGTAGTTTGGCACTTCACTGTCTTCCTTTTTTCTGTCCTTTTTCAAGAAATATATTTTGCGCCACAAAGTATACCTAGGAAACCCTGCGTAGAGATGCTGGCAGGTGTGTGGATTGAGAAGAAAAATATAAGCTGTTCAAGTTCCACATATAACAGACTGATAAAAAATCGTCGTTCAGCAAGAACTCTGACAAAAGGGGCAAGAAGCACTCCCCACGACAAATGCTATAAAAACAGTAGGGTTATTGCAGCGAAATTGCCTATAGCTCTTTTGTTAAAGATCATGCCAACTGAATAACTAATATAAAAGCATCAAGTTGCTCCAATAAAAGCCTTTGTTACACTACACACCAGACTGGGATGTAAGGTCTAGGTTGTTTTGGAGCCATGATGCCCACAAGCAATGCTTAAAACATGTAAACACTTGGAAGTAACTGTGAATAAACTGCTGCCATGATTAAACTGCTGATTAAACTGATTAACACTTCACAGCTGGTATCACACAATGTTGTTTTCTATGCCACGGAAAGATTACAGCACGTGGGGGCCACAATTATTCTAGAGGCCAATACAGACAAGTGCCAGCAAGCATGGACTAAAGATTTTCCATGTGCATTGATGTAGTCTACCACATTTGGTTTTCTTGGGGGCACAGTCATATTGGAGTAACAATTTTCTGCCTGAATATTCTTCGCAGGGAGCACTGCAGCCAGCTAAAGCGAGTTTCTTGTTCACACCTTGCCACAGATGTAGACTTGACCCATTTTTCTAGGCAGATTTGTTGGGTTGAAGAAAGAACACAGAGTAACTTAAGAACTTTATTTCTTCTATATTTAAGGTGTGGGGCCAGGTGTTAACCATTGTTTTAAAAATTTGACCAAACCGGGAAAGATTCTTTTTTGAAAGTCTTCTCATATCAGTTTGATATACTAGTCCTTGGCTTAGTATGTTTGCGTGTGCTGTGGCTTTTTCTTAGTTTGTTTAAAAGGTCGTTTTCCTTTTGAGTGTTCCAGTCGCAAGGAAATCACAAATATATTTTGATTTCAGCAACCTTTGTCACATTACACAATTCCTTTACATGTTGCAACCAAGCTTATTCTTTAAACACATGCCTTTCTTTCAGCATGAAAAAAGCATCTTAGATAGACGAAACAAGGCAAAAATGGCTGCTTATGCATTTGTATGATATTCGAACTGAGAGGGGTGAGAAGTAATAAAATGTTCTACTTTCATAATTTTTCTACCATGTGCATAACATTTCTCAATAGGAATGAAGCAATGAATAAAGGGAAAGTCAGACATCCACCCCTTCGTAGCAATCGCTACAAAGGAAACCCATACGGATTGCTCGAAAGAAAGGCCTCGTAGTTGAAGAAAAATTCGTCCTGGTCCGGGACTCAAACCCGGAACCACCGCCTTTCCGGGGCAGCCGCTCTACAATCTGAGCTAACCAGGCGGCTAGCAGATGGCAGGGCGAAGTCGAATTTGTCGACAACACAAAGCAAAGGCAAGAGTTTGACGTAGTAGTTCTGCAGAAACCCGCAAGGTGGAGAGAAGCAATGAATGAAGGGAAAATCAGACATCCACCCGTTCGTAGCAATTGCTACAAAGGAAACCCATACGGATTCCTCGAAAGAAAGGCCTCATAGTTGAAGAAAAATTCGTCCTGGTCCGGGACTCGAACCCGGGACCACCGCCTTTCCGGGGCAGCTGGTCTACGATCTGAGCTAACCAGGATTTTCCCTTTATTCATTACTTCTCTCCACCTTGCGGGTTTCCGCAGAACTACTACGTCAAACTCTTGCCTTTGCTTTGTGTTGTCGACAAATTCGACTTCGCCCTGCCATCTGCTAGCCGCCTGGTTAGCTCAGATGGTAGAGCGGCTGCCCCGGAAAGGCGGTGGTCCCGGGTTCGAGTCCCGGACCAGAACGAATTTTTCTTCAACTATGAGGCCTTTCTTTCGAGGAATCCGTATGGGTTTCCTTTGTAGCGATTGCTACGAACGGGTGGATGTCTGGCTTTCCCTTTATTCATTGCTTCATTCCTATTGAGAAATGTTATGCACATGGTAGAAAAATTATGAAAGTAGAACATTTTATTACTTCTCACCCCTCTCAGTTCGAATATCATACAAATGCATAAGCAGCCATTTTTGCCTTGTTTCGTCTATCTAAGATGTTTTTTTCATGCTGAAAGAAAGGCATGTTGGGGCGAGCAAAAATGGCATGTGCAATAAAGATAAGCACAGATGTCCCGTCAGTGTTGCTGTCAAACAAGAAATTGTGATATTGAGCGACTGAGCAAAATAACTAAATGTGTGCTTGCCGAACTATAGCTGGCATTTGCACCTTGATTGTGACTTAGCTACCAGAAGAAATTTGTTTTGTCTTGTTCTTTTTCTGTTAAAATTTAGTTTTTTCTTTGTTTACTTTCGTTTGGGTTTTTGTAGTTATATCATGTGCACATGTGACCAATAATGCCGTCTGGAAGTTAGTGGTTGTTGGTATTTCTCACTGCCTGTCGTTTGTTCAGTGTGTACTAAAGTCAAAAGAGCACCAACCAGTATAAACCAGTCTGTTGAATTTGTTTTCTTGTGTTAGTGCAAATGATCTGACTGGTTATGTGTCCAAATAAGCAATTAGATTATGAAAACAAAGTTCATCAGAACATGTCATTTGTTTTACTTATAATTACCTTATTTCAACTGCAGAACCCACATGTTCAGGCATGTAGATTTAAGTAGAACAAGTCTTTTTGCGATTGTTAGTTCTGAACAGGTAAGAGCAGTGCTAAGGACACAAAGTAAGTCCACATAGATAAATGGCATGGTGCACTGTGCACGGACCTGATAATTGATGTGTTTTTGCAACAGAGAAGCAAATAAATATCTAGTAACACCTTGTCAAAGGCACGAAAGAACATAAAGAGGCAGGGGTTGGCCACTTTCCTGTAACTTCAGAATACAGGTGCTGCACTGACACATACATCTCTTTTTTGTTATTATGCGAAGCATACTAGCCGCACAACCACGCTCTTCCTTGCTGCGCCG
The DNA here is from genome assembly GCF_038994185.2 of Dermacentor albipictus. Taxonomy (NCBI): domain Eukaryota; kingdom Metazoa; phylum Arthropoda; class Arachnida; order Ixodida; family Ixodidae; genus Dermacentor; species Dermacentor albipictus. The sequence continues at coordinate 64,414,104 of NC_091828.1, forward strand.
CCCGCGGCCGCGTAGCTACCATATGACGACATAACAGCTGCAAAAGCGGAGGCTCAACTCGTGCGCTTGCTTGCAGCCGCGTAGCTACATAGCCGGGTCTCAGCTCGTGCGCTCGCCTCCATGAGTTGTTTCTTCGTCTAGCCGAACCAAATATAGCCAAGCAACAGCAGTTCACCAGGATAAACAGTGGTTCAACAACTAAAATAAAGGCTAGTATGCTTCGCATCCTGGGCTTAACCTTATTTAAGCCACAGGCATTTTTTTGTGGGATTTGATTAGTTTCGGGGTTAATGGTTGCTGCTTTCGCTAACATGTTGCACTTGTGATATTCGGGACATCATCTGTACTATTTACAGTGTATGTACCCTGATGGTCACATAGTGGTTCTTAATCGTGAAGGCTCTCATTCAAATATTGCCTGGTCTACATATGCTTTTCTTCATGCCAAAAAAATAAGATATACTACGTTTGTGTCAGAAGGAAAGAAACTGAGTGGTGTCTATTATTGCACATAAATCTATGCTTAGTTGCGTTAACATTCTTGCATAATTTCAACAACTTATTTGGTGCATTTCTGTAACATTCACACTCTGGCTTATCCACTTAGGTGTAACGAGTAATAAAGGCAGAAAAGTAAAGCATTGCAGTGGATTTAACCTACTGCTGTTGATTCTGTTACCTTTTCGCAGCTTTTCTTTTTGGAAAACCATATGTACAAAAGCACGTTTTGACCAAATAGGCTGCTGTTTGCGAGGCTTTGCAAGCACAACTATAACGTGACAAAAGCAGTGTGGCCACTTGGTTATACAAATTCTGGTGTATTGGCACCACAAAAAGTAAACGAAGAAAGATATGTACGCATGACACAAGCACCGGCTCTCACTTCAAGCTTTAAAATAAGGAAACGCAATATTTAATAACAGGTGGAAACATTATGTGATGATATCTGTTAAAAGAAATTCTTTATGCCTTGCAACTAATGGATCACTGATACATTTATCATTCTTTTTAAATGTTGCAAACCATAATTACCTTCCGTGTTGTCAGGTCATAATACCTCGCTACAACGCAAGTTTTGTAGAACACAGGACGGCGGTCACATTCTTTGCAGCATTTACCATTGTGTGAGGGAGGGTTGTTTCACACAGATGACTCATACTGCCTCAATCTCCCTGATTTCGCATTAATAGAGCATCCCATCTGTCCGATGTAGGCACGGCCTTGTGATGGCAACAGACTACGCAACGCTTGCGGCCTAGCTCACTAGATACATATTGTGCTTCAAGCCACAACCAACCTCTTTCTTTTTTTGGCTTCTGCCTTTTGTTGCAGCACAAAACTCTCCTAACAAGGGCCTGAGAAAAAGGATTTGCGCAACTAAATCAGGCATGACTATGGAATATAATGAACGAGATGATGAAGTAAAGAAGTGGTTGCAGTTGTTTCGTATGCATTTGGGATTTTCGTGAGTAATTGTGTAGCTGGTCCTTACGGGCAAACATTTTTTTTTTGTATGAAACATGTGAAGAGAGATTTGCTCTGATGAGAAAAAAAGACTGAAGCCAGGAAAACAAACTAATTTGTTTGTTTGCAGGCGTTGCTCTGTGCAACGGAGGTTATGTACAGTCTGCCATTCCTATCCAGTCATGCTTGCATTGCATACACACGCATTGTAATAATTTGAGATTGAGGCTAATGAAGTTTGTGTGCAACAACTCTCATCCGCACATTGTGATGCACTGCAAAATAGAGTGGTTCGTTCCAATGTTCTTCGAAACTCGTTGCCAGAAATTATGAGCAAACGTACATAAGATAATTAAGCTTTGGCAGATTAGCGTGAAAAGGACAAATGCATCGGTCATTCTCAGTTAAATTGCACGAAGAATTTGTTTTTTAATTAATAACGTCACTTCGTGTCACTACGTGTTGTATATGTCTGTTTTCATATTAATGTCAGAGTTGAGGTTAAGCACTTGTGTCCTGCATGTCTTTGTCATCGTTTGCTTCTGTGGTGCCATTACACCAGAGTAAATCCATGACAGGAACCGCCAGTCCATGCAGTTATACTACATTTGGCTCAGTACGGCTGGCAGCCTGAATGTGACGAGTGCGAAGTAGCAGTAGGAACTTCAGAAGTGTAGAATTTTGTGTCAGTTGGTGGCGCATGTTATAGTATGGTGAAGCGCTATAGATGAAACAGTGTGAGGTGAGACAGATGGGAAAGTACTACAGAGAACTGTGAAAGTTTACTGGAAAGTTTCGCTGCAGCAGGACAATGCGTGCATTATCCTGGTGCAGCAAAATTTGCCAATGTTCGTAGTTGTCAGTAGCACTTCCCCATCTACATTACACTTCACTATACACTAATAGCAGTAACAACAGCAACCAAGTGACCCAAGCAATAATCAATGCCCACAGAATTGCCAAATTGTAGGAGAAATGTTTCAGTTTAACACATGTTTTGTTAACTGACAAGTAAATGGCACACATATCTGCAAACCGATGATCAGGTGCATTTTTCATGCACATACATTATTTCGTACAACTGCTTCCTGCTTTGGTTTTTTATGGCTCTTAGGAAGCATTCCAAAGTACTGAACTGTTTGACTGTTCTAATAATAAATCTGTAGTCAGCCAGCACTATGTGTCATTACTGTATACGCCCTTACATCGTCAGTGTTCTTCGCGCTGTTCCCAACTAAATATGAATAACCAAATAACCATTTTTTAAAAATTTTTAGGTTATGAAGAGAATACTCTTAATATGTAATTAATTAGAAAACTTTTCTCAATTTTAGGAAGAAGTCCGGCTGGCCCCAAGCCTCGTGTGAAATGAAGAAATGGCACTCCACATCAATTCATGTTTACTTGTCGTCATAACCAGTCTGTTAGCTTAAGTTTTGGTTATTCCTATTGAATTCTCAAGAAAGGTATCAACTCTGTCATTCATTGAAAACGAATTTTTGCACTTGGGGACGCAGCCATGCACAAAGCCTTTTAGCTCATTAATATTTTTATTCTTAATGAAAGTGCAGCTCCTGCGTGGAGCAATGGGTTGAATAAGACGAGGGTAAATGAAAAGATGGCGACATTAATTGTCAACAGTTGTCCAACAAAAAAGTCTCAAGCTGGAGCCAACATCATTGCAAGGAAACCAAATGGCTCCAGCCTGAGACATTCGTTGTTCAACCTGGCAAGTCTCCTTGTCGAAATATTTCCTCTAGCCTGAGACCTATATCCATCCTCGACCAACAATACACCCATACATTTGGCAACCCATGGCAAGGTAACAAATTCACATTCAAGGAAAGAGAATGTAGTGTGCACCCTGGAAGGTAGCATGAACAGTATTTTATTTACTTAATGAAATGCAGGTTTGCTATCCAACTACTTTATTTCGATCCCCGTTTTATAACTGGACAGCATGGTTCCTCAGAGAGAATATTTATTCGAAGCTCACACAATTTTGCTCCTGTATGTCCGTTAAATCTGTCCTGGTTGCTACACTACCAGCCCTGTCTGCAATTGCATAGCAGTGTTTTGAGTATGCATCCCAATTCAAAAGAATAGTTACGCATCTACCTCAGAATGTCTGCTACTGCGTTGCAGCTTGAATTCTATATCTAAGTGGTGACTGTGATGCCATGTGCGTTTTAAATAAGACCATTATGCTATCTGAAGTGCAATTAAATGCAATCTCAAATGACCTCAGCTCGGGGAATGACATGATTGGAAACCAATGTGATCAGGAGGATTTGATTTCTGAAAACAAGGCACTTAAACATAAGAAACCAGTACTAATCTCGTTTAAAGATGCTGTTATTGGGTATGATAGGGGAGTTACTTGTTCGTGGCTGCATTTGCAGCATGTTACATTGCTGGCTTTATATATTGCACTGGGTACAGTGAAATGTTGCTGCTTGCACAATATTCAACTAAACATGGTAGCCATGCTAAAGTGTCCATGCAGAACACAACTCCTCCGCTATTAAGGACTGCAGTGGAACCTTCATAAACGAAAATCGCTTAAGCGAAACTGCCGCTTAAACAGGACACCATCCTGATGGTTAGTTGGCTCTCTGCAATGTCTCGCACTAAATAGAATGCCTTGTAAATGGAACCAACTTCCCTGGCCCCTTCAGGCTCCATTTAAAGAGTGCCCACTGTAAAAAATATAGGGGGGATCCTGTTCGGAACTTTCGCAAATCTAGTCGTAAACAAAACTGCATTTCAGTGGGAGTGAAATGCAAAAGTACCCGTGTACTTCGATTTAGGTGCATGTTAAAGAACCCCAGGTTGTCCAAATTAATCTGGTGTTACTCGCTATGGCACGTCTCATAATCAGCAGGTGGGTTCTGGTTTGTAAAATACGGTTTATTTTTAATAGCCTGCTCAGAAATACAGCCCAATAACTACATTAAATTATGTAGCTTGTTTGTGTGTTGAGTCCCAATTTCTTAATTTAGTACTTTGACATTTATCATATTTGTGTGCTAGTCCATGCAAAATACCACTGACCAGCCTCATTATACAAGCCACTGTTAATTTAGAATGGCTTAGTCAAGCAACTTAAACTTACAGCACAAACACCTAAGATGGACCACAAAAGGAACATACGACACATCGAGGCTAATAACTTCTTTATTTCTTCGTCGTCGATGCAATATAAACCCTAGACCACACAACCATGCAGGCAATCAGATTACATTACAGAGATCTGCCAAATTATCACATAAACAAACGTAGGAAGTCAAATTCAGATGGGTGCAGGGACAAAGATATCTCACTGATGCAATTATCGCCTTGCCTTTTTATGTGGTAGGCCTCTATGGTAAGCCGCGCGTGCTCATTCTTGCTTTTGCCTAGAATTGACGTCCCGTCAAGTTGTGCCTCACAATTGTTGCAAGAGTTTATATGCGCACCAAGGTGCGCTGCTCTATCTACATTGTTGTTTACTTTTTGCGCATGTTCCCTGAGTAGCTCATTGACGCAATGCCCTATCTAGCCAAGCTATATCTTACCACATGAGAGTGGAATGGTGTAAACCACGCCGACAGCGCGCGACACGTATGAAGCACTATGCCGAATTTGGCCTCCTCCTCTGCTCTCTCCGCAGGTGCGTGAGCATAGCTTTAAAAGCTTGTTCTGCGAAGAAAAGGCCAAAGGAACACTATGCCTGCAAGGAACTCCCTTGAGTTGATAGATGACCTTATGTATTTAAGGGACCACGCAGGGAACATGCGCAAAAAAGTAAACAAGAATGTAGGTAGAGGAGTGCACCTTGTTGCGCATGCAAACCCTTACAACAGTTGTGAGACACGACTTGATAGGACGTCGATTCTTGGCAAAAGCAAGAATGAGCATGCGCAGCTTGCCTTAGAGCCCTACCACATAAAAAGGCAAGGCGATAATTGCATCAGTGACATATCTTTGTCCCTGCACCCATCTGAATTTGACTTCCTAGGTTTGCTTATGCGGTAATTTGGTAGATCTCTGTAATGTAGTCTGTGCGGTTGTGTGGCCTAGGGTTTATATATGCATCGATGACAAAGAAATAAAGAAGTTGTCAGTTAGCGCCAGTGTGTGCCGTATCTGCCTTTTGTGGTCGGTCTTAGGTGTTTGCGCTGTAAGTTTAAGTTCAGAATTATGTACCAACTAGGCCCAAATGGAGTTTTACTGTTAGTCAAGTAAGCTCAAAATATAGTCTGCGCAAAAGTGTGGAGCGTCAGTGCAAAGTAACAGTTCAAACACATGGCTGTGTAGTTACAGTTCAGTATGAAACGAGATAAGATTTCTTAGCATTTCTTTCATTTGCTAATTTCATTGTGTTAGGACATGTAGAATACTAGTAACTGGCATGCATGCCTACAATGTACAGTATTCTTTTTTTAAAATCCAGACAATTGTTTTACTGGGGCAGAAATTTGCTTTCTTTTGGGCCCGAAAGTGAACATATATTTCTTACATTTGGCGTTCAATAAATTTTCTTTGCTGTCAGTGTGTGTCTCGTGCATTTTTCCTTTCAGCAAGTAGCAACTGATCTCGAAGGCGTTTGCTGGCCTCGGAGGAACTTCCGGTAACTAGCATTTTCGATAGGACGATTGTATAAAAGCTTTGCAACGAGGGGCTCTGTGATCAGCGAAAGGAAAAAATGAAGACGGGCAGTGACGGGTTCATTCACCATTGGACCACGTGTGCGCGTGACTTGGTCGATTCAGCGGTGGCCGTGTGCCGTCGATTGGACCACGTGTGGCGAGCCCGCGGCGAAATGCTTCGTGGCGGTACGCCGCGCCTATGCAGCAGCAGACGGAATACCGGAGGCCACAGTGTCGGACGCCGGCGTTCGCTCCGAGCAGGTGCGACGCCTGCTCGGGTGGCAGCTCACGGACGGCCGAGTTCCCTTGAGCCTTGATCTCCGGCGTTCGACATTTTGGCTTGCGGCGTTCCGTCTGGTGCTGCGTAAGCGCGGGACCCGCGCCACCAAGCATTTCGCTACGTGCTTGGCGCACCTAAACTAAAATGCCTTTAATTCCTTCACAAAACTCCCATTGTACCTCCCCGTCAAATGGGGGTGAAGGGGGTGAAGTGGGCGTATTACGGTACCCTCGTTGTGTGCCCAATTAATGCCCATGTCAATGGGAGTTTTATCGTACGCCCATTCAATGGGAGGAAAAAGATGTACGAAAGGGAATGCGCTAGAGGACAAGCAAAAAACGCCCATCTGGGTGTTTTTTGTTTACAGTGTAGGAACACATCGGCAACAGCGTGCAATCAGCATGTTTTATTGCTATTAACATCATTTTCTTATTTCAGGCTTTTTTACCTATCTATCTATCTATCTATCTATCTATCTATCTATCTATCTATCTATCTATCTATCTATCTATCTATCTATCTATCTATCTATTAATTGACCTCATACGCCTACACGTCAACTCTAATGATATTCCAGCAGGGCGACTCGGTATGCGATCATGGTCGTGACGGTGTCGTGTTCATTCCATCGCGTCATTCCAGCTTTGTCATTTGACTCTCAACATGTCGTTGTCGTCTTGCCTACCACGCGGACCAAGTGGAATAAGTTGGCTAATCGCTCGGACCCCTAGGTATGCGATCGTCGCCGTCGTGCCCTCGTGGTCGTTACATCATCTTCATTCCACCTATGTTATCCGAATATCGTCATGGCATAGTCATCGCGCCATCGTCATACAGTCGTCATGCATACGTTGCATTACCATCATTGTGATGCATTGGTTGCCGTTCTGTCTTTGTCGCTCCAGCTGCTCCATCCACATTCATCATGCCGTCTTCGTCACGTGATCGCTGTCATTGCGTCATCCTTATGCGTTCCTTCTCAAACTGCCATCCTGATACCATCGTGGTCATTACGTTGTCGTAACTGTAGCTTCGTCATAGAACTCTCACCAAGCTGTCATCCTCACGCCATCTTGTTCACACAGTCGTCGACATACAGCTGCTGTCGTGCACATGTTAGGTACGCCGTATGGGTGGTTCCATCGTCATCATTCCAGCCTCGCCATTTCACTTTATTTTTACGCATTGATTCTGAAGTATCCTAGAATCTGGCTATAATATTCAAGCACGAAACTTGCTCCGACCTCATTTTAGGGCCATGATTGATTTCGTGGTCAGAATTTCAGCAATTGCAGAGGCAATGAAAACTATGAAATATTTGACTTGTAGCAAATGCCTTTTCTCGTAAGCGATTAAGAATTCAAAGCATTATTTCGGCTCGCAATATCAAAGTTATGCAATCTAACTGGTGCAGGCATCAAAGTTTTTAAAGAATCTAATATTTCACTGGACAATGAATAGTGCCCTTGGTTTGCCGGTGGTCTAGTCTCGCCTATGGCAGCGCCGAGTTGCAAGACTTCCAATGCCACTGGTGGCGCTCAACTGCTAGGCTTCGCAGACACTCGCTCTCCGCCGGAGCGCAGTTCCTTTTGTCCAGCAAAAGTTAGCTTACATGCAGTCCGAGCCATGTCTTCCCCGTACGTAGTTAAAACAACTTCTGAGGAATTCAAGGCAAACGCTAAGCATTGCTAACATTGTCAAATCTTCATCGTTGGGGTGAAACCACCGACTTCTTTTTGTCACTGTTAGTCATAGCCTCTGCCACTCATAGCTAACGTTAGAGAGCGCATTCAGTACAAGAATCTGAAGGAAAAAACTTGATACATACTACGTTTATTTATGTATTAAAAATGTAAATGAATACATTGAATGTCATCGATATTTCGCGTTATTGCTGCTCTTGAGTGACTATGATACTCTTGATTACGTAATGTCCCAGCTGCACATGCTGACTGTTGACGAGCCTTCGGTGCATGTGCTTTCCCTGTAAAATCTTACGACGCAAGTGACTATAATTGACAGGATGTGACGATTCCTTAAAAACGTTGTAGACTTCAAACATTAGCTTGTAGCCCCTTTTCATTGCAAAATATTGTAAGTGTATTGTTTTGGTGAGTGGCTGTTTTATATACGCCACAGTTATCACTGCGCTAATAGTTACTACACGCCCCCATGACTGTTCTGCAGAAAGAATTCAGTGACGCAACCACGTGCACTTCTAATGAAGTATACTAATAATGTGATATCCTCCTGAAACAAGAATTTTATTACTTCAAGCATGTTCTACGAATATGTACAAAGAAAGTCGTATCTGCCAAAGCGAAAGCCGAGAACAAAGATGTAGAATGGGTAACCCGCCAGACTTGTTCCTAATGAAGTGGTGAGACTTGGTAAATGACGTGTGCTGTGTGTGGTATAAAATAATCCGTACAAAAATACAAAAAGAGTGCGTAAATTTCAGCTATTTCTTTACCTATGAACTTATCTACTGTGGAAGTAGGACATCCATACAGCGGACATTGCAATACTTTTTTCTGAAAACAATTCTTCTTTGCGAAGAAGACAAGCTCTTCCTCTTTTCTGCGGTACTACCTGTTGTGGCCAACGATATACATGCAAGAAATGAGACTACTTCGACAGTGGGCGTAAAATACCGAATCCCACAAGATATACCTAGCGGCTATGCTGAACAAAAAAACATAGTGAATAGTGCATCTATGTCACTATTGGATTGTTTTGCAAGGGCATTAGATTAGGTCTCATCAAGTTTTGTCGGCAAAGCTCTGTTGTAATCGTCAGATGGCGAGGTTGAACTTGGAGAAGTGTAAGTGCCATGATAACGACGGCTTGACAGCTGCAATGACACTGTCTATCTAATGGAGGGGTCACACAACTTAGCACAGCAAACTCTTCATGGAGGTATGACTGCCAATACAGTGATACATATAGGGCACGCATCCTGGCATTGGCCGGCTAATATACATAACCTGCTTGTCTATTGGAGAATAAACGGCTTGCGGGGCCATTTGATGACATTATCGCATGATAGATCTTAATGTCAAACAGTGTGGTTTCAGTGTTGTGGATATTTGCTTTGTAACTCAAGAAACGGTAGCCACCCGAAATTTTCGAAGTAGAAAGCGAGGAAACAAAGATGAGTGCTTAGAGACAATCACCTTTTGGGCAAATTCTATGTACAGTTGATAGCGCGTTGCGTTTAGCCTTTGCGATGTTTGTTGCGGGAAATAAATGCCTAGTAACGCAAAATAAAGAACACAAAACTAATTCCCGGAAATCCACATTACTCCTGATTCAACATTGCAAGGACTACAACTACAGTCAATTGCTGGATAAGAGAAATATGTAACATTCTTTACGAAAATAACAATCTACAAAGATAACAAAGAAGCAATGCACGGCATTGTCATTGGGGCATACAATATCACAAAAAAGGGGGAGCATTCATCTCAGCAAACAGCCGAGAATCTGCATGACATAGGTGTGGCATGGAGTAAAGGTGAAGCATTCTCCTTGGGATAGCAGGCGTATCTGTAGGGGATGGAGAAGGCTTTCTGACGATAGAGACAGTGGACGTTGAGTTTTTTCCAATACCAAAGAAGTAACTAGATGGACCTACTTCCGCGCTTATTTTGCATCTCTTCGTCCAAGCGAGTGAGATACAGGACTTGTTTCAACATTTAATCTGACCACAATAACGCTAACCATGTCTTCTGTTTCTCACTCCCTTCTTATAATTTTTTTTTACAGCGAAGCTTTATAGGTGTATGTTCCATCGTTTCGTGGCATCTGTGTGGGCCGATTCTGGTGAGAGTGCAGAAGTCCGACCTCAGTGGCACATACCCCTGTGTGCTCAGGGACCTGTAACGCGCCCTTGAGCTACCCTTGTCACACCTAGTACCCAAACAGCTTCCAGGCACATGGTAAAGAACAGATGTTTTGGATAAACGCTTTGTACAACTTTTCAAGAAATGGGATGTCATTTATAGTAAAAAATACGATAATAGGAGATAGAGAGAGAGAGAGAAAGGCAAAGGAAAGACAGGGAGGTTAACCAGAGATAGAAAAGGCAGACTATCTTCGGCGTCTTATGTTCTGTGCTGAGTTTACCTTTATCTTCACGCGCATGATGTAGTGCTACTATATGTCGAAAGAAAGTAATCGAAGGGGCTTCTTCCTTTAATAGTTTTTACACTCTCAGAAGTATAACTCAGGAGCGGGTAAAACTTATCTCGCCACTTGCTCACAAAAGTTAGCTTCCCCAGCCGGCATTCTTAAGGCCGGAAAGCCCTGTCAGCTGCTCTTATCCCCCGGAGCAAACATCTGTGCTTGCCATGAATCAGTTTTCTTTGACGATTCGCCCCCCCCCCACCCTTTCTATATATGGCTGTGTGATCGAGCATAATGGACCAGAACAGGAGACTGTAATCAAGCATGGGTTGTTCCCGGATACATCTTTATTATATCAGGTTACTTGCGGGGTCAGTTCTTCGGTCCGGAAGGGTTTTCATCTGGTCCCAGATGCTGAGGAGTGTCCCATGAAGGCAAGCTGTGCCACTTCTTGCTTGTTGTGTACATCTCTGTTTGCGTACCATCAGCGTGCACGATATGGGTAAATATAATCTTGCTGCACCCTAACTAACGTACCTTCGCAATAGGTATATGTCGCGACACCCATTAACTGTATTTATGAACGTAGTAAGCTGTAATGTCGTTCTGGAATTCCAGGGGGTGCCCCCTTCATGGATCTTGCAACGGTGTTTGACACAGTTCCGAATTAAAATTTTCTCGCTCGCATCCTAATTCTGTTCTTTAGGACAGTATACGTATTATCTAGGCAGGAAGCAGTTCGTGTGTAATAACCCGGACGCCGAAACAAACTGAATATTAGCTTAAAATAGTAGCTGAGCGGAAATATGGAGCTCGACTGGAACGAAAGTCAACTGTTATTTTCCGGCTATATTTTAGCCGAATGTGAATTGAAATTTCTTGGAGGAGCCGCCACGAACTGGATTGAAAAATGGCTGAAAATATCATACGTCAATACAGACAATACGTTTATAGCCTTCGGTAGTCTGTGAACGACTCCCACGCTACATGCATGTCTCAAGGAATATAAAATAACGTCAAGTCAGTTCTAACTCATATTGGGGGTATATATATATATATATATATATATATATATATATATATATATATATATATATATATATATATATATATATATATATATTAAACAGTTAACCATCTTACGCTTTTGAAACTTCTTTGCTGTAGCGAATAGATAGTCACAATTCGGTTTCACTTCCTCTTCATTTATAGCTGCAGGTGATCGGCTGAGCTGCTGTCCTAATTCAACTTCTTAAGAGAAATGTATTACTTTGAAACGAGACGTTCTTAATAGCTGTATTCAGCGTCAAGTGCTCCATGTCAATGCCTAATGTGAATACGACAATGAAAAGAAGAGGGGGAGCAACAAATTGAGCGAATTGCCCGTAACTTGATGGGCAACTTAGTGGACGAACTGGGAGAGGGAAGCGAGTGCCGGAGGAGTATTGCGTCTGGAGGTGAGGAAAAGGAGCGAGCGCCAGGAAAGCTATGGAGGAGCGCGTGGTGGAGTTGTGGCAAGATGGAAGAGGTGGAGCGTAACGGAGGGGTAGGGTATGCGAGTGAGCCCCGGGTTCATCTGCTCTGGCAGTTGCGAAGCGGGCTCATTGTGCGCTGTATATGCACGGGCTTCCTCTGGTGATTTAGCGTCCGATCGCCGAGCGAGAAGGAGGGAGCAGAAACGCAAGCAGAGGCAGGTCGAGCGCGAGCCGACCGACCCCGAAGCAAGAGCCGGTCATGAGCTAAACAAGACCCGCAAAAGACGCAGATAACACTTGCCAAGCAGACTCTCGAAAAACATGCTAGATGGCTGATGGCAATACGGGTGTGTTAGGAACGAAGCATTGCTTAGAAACTCCGCAACAACAACCATATGCTTGCGAGCGACCAACGTTGACGAAGCTGAACTTTGTTCGACTATTCAACATCTGCTTTAGCATAATTAATTGAAAATTGTATATCAAAATTTTTTAGAGCAACATGAAAACTATATGAAAAACGCACGCCCAGTAGCACATATCAGCCGAAAGCTTTATGTTGCACCATCTTTGGTATCAGCCTTTGTAAGACACTAGAAGCACAGAGGATACGGAAAAGTGTTGATAACTCGCTTAGACGGACTTTGTCTTAAATACGCATCTGTACGCTGTGCACGAATGAACGACGCATGAATTTCAGAATTTCCTCTTTATTCGTGAGAACAAAGCATTCTCAGTGACATCTACGGCCAGTTTTTATCAAAGTAAAGCGAGTAACCTTTTGTTTTGCGGCGTACTCAGATATAGCATTCTGTTTCCTGGCATAGGTGCGCAAACGAACATTGAGGACGGCGAAATTGATTGGGTAGCATGCCGCTAATGTAGAGAAACGTTCTTTATTTATTTCATAGCGATTAAAGACAAATCGTAGAAGATGCCTGAAACGCCGGGTCTGCGTCCGGGATTTCAAGCTTCTGGCTCTTGCGCATCATCCGAGCGATCATGCGAACGCGATCCAGTAGCGTCAGATGCAGCACGCGGAAGCCGGAAGGCGCCATGCACTTGATTTGTAGCATGGAGCATCATTGCTGGAAGAAATAAAATGATCCAATAAAATAATCGGACAAAATGCTAGGTGTTCTCGTAGAATATTTTATCGCACCTAGTAGGTACGTCCGCAATCGAAGCGTATCCTGTGGTTTGAATTTGCTTTCCGAACTTTTTGTAGGCAAATATGTTGTAGTTCGCTAAACAAGGGTGCGCTACAGCCAGGTGTGTTTCGGTAAACAGGAAACGCCCATGATATAATACCTCAGGGAATACTGGGATTTCTTTATATTTCGAATACTTTGTAAGCAATGATATGAGACATATCGTATTAACTGCCTTTCATTCGTTCACTGATATCGTTTTATTTTGCTTAATCACAGCAATAAGAAAACACCCATCTATAGGGTGTGTAGTCGAAGCTAGTAGGCATCATTTGAAGATTTATTCCATATGAAATATACCAAAATAAAGTAACATCTACTATTGAGTATATATGAAAACAGCATAACACTAGAGTGCAGGTAAATAGCGTCGTGTTATTTCTTGAAGATCTCGATGTGGTAGCACAATATTTCCTGTACACGCGATTTCTAACATGCAAGCAAAGAGGAGGAACACAACAGAGGTCAGTCAATTTGTTTCTTTATGACAGGCGCAATACTTTTAGTATATTACAACTGTGTGTAATTGGATGGCACTACCGTTCTTCCACTCACTGATGTGCCATCATTTACAGGAAGCCGAAATGACATCTGGACAGGCGCATGCATCTAATAAGGGGCGACTTTACAAGATTTCTAAACACTGGAGATGCGACAGTCACTCTATTTTCTTCTGCTTGATGTAGGAAGCGGATGCTACACGAGAAGGTTTTTGCGTAAAGCTGGAGCTCGTGAAAGTTCTTACACAAGAAGAAGTAGAACAGTATCGACATAGAATATACATAGCACCTAACTATGGCGAGAAGAACAAGATTGCTTAAACGATACCTAAGGGAACGTAAACCAAATAGACAAAGAAACCATATCAAATATGTGAATCAAACTAGAGCACAATAAAAATTTCGTTCAACACTGTTTATAAATCCCTAGTTAAACAGTGGGAATCAGTATGCAGTTTTTACGCAAACAGCATTTAAAATGCATCGATTGGATAAATAATAAATGGAAAGAAACTCAGGCCCCTAAGCTGCCTAGGATAGAGTAGCAACCATCAATCTCGGGTTATGTTCAAAGAAAATTAAAGAAAAATTTTACATCGATTCATTGAAATCATATTTATTATTGAGATGTCACAAAGTTATTTACTTCTGTTAAAATGTGTCACCTTCTTTGGTCTTGCTGTTCAAAGAAAAATCCCCCCGTATGACTTAGGGGTTAGGATTATCTTCAATTGTTTTACTGTGCTGAACAAACATCCTTTATATTTGTCTGTACCGCATGAAGTGAACATTATCTTCTATATGCTTTGGTTCTTTGATATGCCATATGTTGGCTGTCGCCTCCTCAAGTTCCTTGTTTAGCGGATGCCCCAGCCTTCTCGTAATTAAAGAAAAAATTATTTGTATTTTCCACCTGACCGTAGCACGAGACTACAAACGAAATACAAAGCCAGGTTTTTTATTTACAATGGAAGCATTGCACAAGAGGAAACATTTATCCTGGTCCAATATCCATTGAAGCGTGAAGCTTTCTACACAAGAAACCCATGTTGGGTTTCCTACACCTCCTAGTGCCATTCTTGTAAGTACAATTTTGCCCTTTAGTAAGTTTCTATGCACGTTATCAGCTTTAAAATACCCTTTTTTTTCACATTGAAAGTAGAAAACTCCCTACGGGGCTACTTACTGCACTTCACAAAAGTAAGATAAGGCAATAGTGGACCGTGGCTGCATCTCTTTAAGGACGCAGTTGAAGCTGGCACATTGTTCAAAGCCATCGGAAAGCAATTCTTCCTAGAAATTGCAAGCTATCACTTGCCCATGTCTGCCTGTTCCATCCCTAAATGTATTACGTTTTCTTTACGCAGAAATGATAGACTTCCTATACAGGTATATTTTGCAACATATTGAACATATTAGTGAGCTTTTCGTGCAAAGGTGAAAGGTAGTGTTAACGTACCCAAAATAAGAACAGCAAGCATAAGAATGTGGGTGATAGATGCCATGACTTTTCCTGCGAAGAAAATTGAAAGCGCTAGTTATTAGACATGGAGAGTTACCTCCATACAAACGCAACAGCCATGCCATCTGCGTTACATGTCATTCGTTTCCAACATGAAAAAAGAGCAAATCGTCCTTACCACATTTCAGGTTCAACTTACAGTAAAAATAGAACCACTAAAAGGCAGCAAAAGTATGTAATAATAACTTAGCCAAAGGCGGTATTGTGCTTGTAAATGATAACGGCATCGTCTATGTCCTTTTTAGCGCACTCTTTTATTTTTTATCTTTTACTCATTAGCAAAGCAAAGTCCAAGCGCGTGCGCTACGTGATTTCTGCAGAAGAAACCCGACAGAATGGCGTAATAGAGCCTTCAGACCTGTCTGCTGGTGAAAAATATGCTCTGGAAAGGCATACCTTGTGCCTTGTGTTCCCTGTAATTTTCCCAAAAGAATAAGTCCCTTCAATTTCAATACCCTTAAATAAATTTAATGTATGAGGCCGTGATCAGTTATGTTTTATAGGGGTATTTTTGACGGGCTTAGAATTGCTTTGAGAAAGGCTCGTAAATATTTTAATCCACGCACAGATTATTATGCAGTGATAAAAACACTCTACCCTTCGCTTTCGTAAGACAAGTGGCAGAATCACCCATATTCTTCAAAAATTTTCCAAGCTTTTTTCCTGTGACCCTATTAACAAATAGCTCATAAAACTCGAGTACTTTTGCTGAATACTAATTAATAAGTGATATAAGAATGCATTGTTCTCTCTCATATCTATTTTTCTGAAAGTTGGATGTTGTGCTTCTTCCACAAAGAGATGACCCATACTTACTGTTTTTCCACTTCTCACAAGCCAAGTAGAAGTCGAAGCGTTTGGTGAAGTGGGAGACACAATATAGCTTTCGTTCTTGGAATATATACAGCGGCGTTAGGCTGTGGCAATATGTTAAAATTTTTGATGTTCAAAGATAATTGCTTCCGTTCATGAGAATCCTGCTTCAAATCAGAAAAAAATAAGTGTGATTTCCTGACTGCCCGGAAATCATTCTAGCTTTTACTAATGCCACACTATACTCTTTCCCCGCATAAAATGGCGATATGTGAGCCGTCCCGCATTCCACCGTCGTATATTTTATTTCTAATATAGCGTGTATTGTAGAAAGGCAGTGTGAAGCGTACCATTTACATGTTTTGTACTTCCTGCCATCTGATGAGCAAGTACGTGCCTTGGCGAAGGCTGCGAACGAACCTCTACTTGAACCTACGAGTATATTTCCCTAAGCAGTAACCCAACTGCGTTAACCTGGGTTGCTTTATGTCGCTATAGGTAAACAAATCAAAGACGGCCATCACTCCTGCTGCACTTTTTGAATTGAAGAGCCATCTCTTATAATTGATGAGGTATTCATTTTTGACAGTTCAGTCACATCTAAACGACTGTGGGAACAGGCTTGAAGATTTCAGGAAGATTACTCATCTTACACAAAAGTGACAGCAAGGATCCGTTCGGCTTCCACAAAACACCTCGATGCGATGCCACAAATAAGAAGTGTGACCTGAGCACGAAGTGATAGAGCCGCATCGAACGTGGATGTCCTAGCTGTCTTTGCTTATTTGGACAGTGTTGCCAGCTCAAGTAGCGGATTCTGGAGTTGGCAATAGAATGTGACTACTAATTTTATATTCGTTTTGTTCCTACGCTAAGAAATATTATCATGTTACACTCTATAATCCTCAAACGAACACACTAAATTTATTGGTTAATATGTTCAATCTCATTTTCTAAGTTATCTAAAGTCTTACTGAACAAGTGAATAGCTAAGCTTGAATTTGTAAACGGCGCTTTATCGGTTTCATTATGTTCGGATGCTCGAAGACTATACAGACTCACTTGCCGTTGCAGCTCCAATGGCACATTCTTTGTGTCCCTATGCTTGGCCTACTTGTTCCAGTGCGACAATGGTAAATCTTTCTCCTAGAGCTTATATGGCATGAAAAGAAGATGTGAGTCCCTATTGGCAGTGTGTTGATATTACTCATGAAAGAACTTTCCTAGTATCTCTCAGCATAGCATGTGCACCATACTTACACCGTCTTCCGCTTTACTTATTTGCCTTCCAAAACCTCGTCTCCTTCAAGTGCCTATTACAAGACTCACACACAATGCCTCATGCGTTAAGTACAACACAAAAACGTGACGGCAGCTGCTGCTAATCCCCGTACTTTTTTACTATAACATATCAGCAGTACATTTGAAAAAAACACATACAAGAAATAATTCCCAAACAGAACTTTACTGTCCTTGCATATATTATCCAAATAATATTGCGAACCTTATTTACCCGACAGATGCGTACAAGAAAATTTTTGCCGTAGTCAGCATAAACCGTACTTTATTGAAGTGCTGTACACAAATTCTTGACAATCTATTCACCCTTGCATTAGGCAACGCCGAAAAATATGTTCACGCGGGTGTATGGCACCATAAACAGATGCACCAGTTACCCTATTATAAAGATAACAATGTTGGTTGTTATCTGCTAAAGCTCACAAGTCTGAGCTGTTCTTAACGGAAGAAGAGCAGACGGATCTAGGACGATATGTTCCGAGAATGCTTTACATGTTCTTGTTCATGTAGTAAACATGCTGTTTTTTCTGACTTTCACTTTTCTGATATATGAGGAAAATAACACACCATAGAACTGTGGGAGTCGGCGTTCCTTCTATTCGAATATGCTCGCATCCAACTTTGTATCGGCAACTTGTGTTAGAAACAGTCAGTAAATGGTACGATGTTCTTTGCAAATGCTTTCGGTGTCAATAATCCACTCTGTCTATAAGATGCGCATGCAACAAATACCGTCGATGTTTACTCGCCAGTCACCTTTTATGTGAAACGCATTTTTTCCTCTAAAAAGGAGTTCCCGCTCTGCTCCCCGTTACTCCGAATAAACATATTCATTGATGAACTTCGCAACCACCGAGAAAAAAACGGGAAGCACCCGAGCGCCAAACAACTGACTCACGGATTATTTCACGCAACTTCTAGCCACACGGCAAGTTGGCTCCTTTGTTTTCGGTAAAAATCCTACTGTTTAGCTTTTGCAACACTGAATTCCATGAGTGCGAGTTTTTTACAAAAAACTGACAGAAATGAGATGGATACAGAATGACTGCTAAGCACTCAGCCCCCACGAAAGCAACTTACCGCTCATATAGATACAGAAAATGAGGAACATGTAAGCAATTATCATGGTCTTGTTCTTACGTTTTTGCGAGTGGTCATTATGCAGAGTCCAACGTAAGGCAGTATTGTTTGCGACATACATGGCAGTTGTACATTGCTATTCAGTCAGTTGACTCTAGTTTGAGGAATCATGTTGGTTATCTAGGAATATGTATTGTATTTTTTATTTGACTTTTATTAGTGAAAGAGTACATTTGGTGATGAAGGCTGCAGAGTATCTCAAAAACAAACAAAAAACGGTCTACACCTGTACGACTATTTGCAATGTACATGGTGCTTCCTGCTATCACCGACAGTTGTGTGGCCGCCATGTAAGGGGAAATGTCGCGAACGCCGGCGTCCGTATATCCACACTTCGCAAAACGGAGAATCCTGTGATGACTGTGCAGCAGTATTTTATCATTTATTCATAGCTGTAGAACGCTCGTTTAAAAGTCTTGTCTCTCTGCAGATTTTTTTTCCAGTATGTGAAATAAAACTGCTTCAATAACATCTTCATAGGAGTTATTATTATAATAACTGGAAAGCTCGTTTTATCATTACAATTTTTTCCACCACGTTACAAATTTCCGCCTAGACGATACACGCGCATTATTCATTTATTCCTCCAACTTGCACAACAACTGTAATGGGAATGCTACTTCCGCATAGATTTTTTGAAGATGAAGGCATTACTCGAGAATCTATTCAAATGTTACGTGGACTTCACTAGTTTTGAAAATTACAAACAGGTAGCAATCAGTGGAGTGTGCATTGATTCTTCTGTTGCTGATGCATACACCTTACCAAAACAATGAAAATATTTTTGTCTTCCTCAATGAGCATTTAGAAAATGCTATAAGAAAAGGTTATTGGAAAGGTTTCGGTCCATATATACTACTTTTGTAAGTGTTCGGTGCATCCTTCCTGTTCTGTAATTTCGATACATTAAGTTTTGTGGTTGAACGTTAAGACCACTTCGCAGAATCTTGTCGGTGGATTTAGCGAAGGAAGGAGGTGATAGGATAGGCCAGAACACGTGATCAGGCTTTGGAGGACCAAGGGAGAGCAAGACCAGCACCGTGAGAGAGATGCTAGCAGTAGCGCGCGCAGCTAGAGCAGTGCGTGGATGATGACCTTGGATACGACGCAGCACGACGGCGACGCGAAGCGCGGGAACGGGCAGCACGGAGCTGCGCTCAAAGAATCGAATAGGAGGCCTTATCACTGCCAGCAGAGCACGAGGATACCAGCTACAGAGCGGAGCCTCTTCCTATTCACCGATAAAGACGCTTAGAGGGTGACGGGGCTACACGCGTAGTTTACGTGTAGGCTCCGCTGCAGTGTATAGAAAATGTGCCCTGGAAAGCCTGTGTCATGTGAAGACTGCCGGAACGCCAGTAATTGCGATGATGAGCAACTTATCTTGGGCCAATGACTTTGACATAGTGGCGCTGATGCTGCGCTGCCGAAGTCGACGCAGCGTGTTGGATCAAGACCACGGCGGCCGTATTTAGGTGGACGCGGTCTTTCATTGTTGAATGAAAATATTAAAAGTCATCACAGCTATCACAGACTTATCACAACTGAAAGTTCCATTGTACACATCTTTTCCTTTATAATTTTTTCATGGTATATATGAATGCGATTGAGTCGAGTGGGAATTAAAGAATTTGCGCCAAAAACAACAAAGAAAGTGAGTCATGTTTCCGCAGCCATATATACGAAAACGACCATTGGGAGGGACAAGTGACAGGCATACGATCATCGGACACATTCTACATTTGAATGTTTCGTGTGTGTTGTACATTATTTTTTGAAGACCAAATGTCACTTCTACTGCAAAACTCGGGGCGTACGTTTTGTTGTGTGCCAATTGATATAGCGTTTAACACAATTCTGACATGCTAGAGCAGCAATCCCATCTGAAACGTTCTTCTCCAGCGGCCCGCGTCATTTCGTATTCATTTTAAACATTATTTAGGGCTTTGTGTTGCTGTCGGGATTACTCTGAATTATGTCGGCAGGCTTCAACTCATGTAGAGCATTTGTTTAGCCATATATGCTAATTATACACTAAAGACGTTGTTATTTCGCTTCATATATTACAGAAAATCTTGTCTAGGAATCTGCATAGAATACCGGCAGGGTGAACAAAAGAGCATTTCAGTAATTAGTAGAACTGACTATTCAAAAAAACCAAATTTTTGCAATCAGTTGAATAATGTTTCTTAGTTTAAATAAAAGAAATCATTTCATTGTTCCGTTCTTGCGTTCCACTACGATTGTGTGGTTTTCAAATTATGTTGACGTATGTGAAGTAATAAATGTGAACACCACAAAGAAACACACTTTCAGCTAAAGTTTGGAGCAACGACTCGCATGTCGGCAGTGAAAAAACGTTTGTTTTTTCTTTTCGGGAGGAGTCGGTTTGAATCTAACTGCTAAAAATGAAAGCAATACTGTCGCATGTAAAAGATATTGCAGAGAGGTGGATTGAATATTGTAGAGAAAGTATATAGAGAAACAAACGAAATCTGCGGAGCCCATGCGATGCTGGAAGGAGTTTAGGCAAGGAATTTGTTCATGTTTGCGAATAACAGTTATCTTGACACACGCTCAACATGCACACATTCTCAACAGTAGACGCTTGTCTCCGCCAAAGCAGGGGCACTGCAACCTGCGCATTACTCAAATTACAGCGAAATAATGACATAACGATAATGGTATGACCAACGACGGAAGGATGACGATGCCTTCACCACAGTGGAATGATGACGGAAAAATTACAATGATAAAACGATTACGAAGGCAAGGCGGCGATGTAGTGACGACGTGAACATAACGAAGGCGGTAATTAGAATAAATAAACCAATACGAAGTCTCTATGACTACAATGGCCTAACAACGGCAGCAAGATCACAATGTGAGAGGAGTGACAACGATGGTAATACGGCGATGGCATTAAGATAATGTGATGACAGTGTCCATTGAGGACGAAGCCATGACAAGGGCTTGGCGGTGACGACATGCCGACAATGGATTGACCAAGCTGGAAAAACCACGACTACAGGACCAGGATGGCCTGGCGACAACGGAGTAACGGCAATGGGATTACGGAGATTGGATGACGACAAAATCACGACGAAGTAACAAAGATGGCATGGAGATGAGTGAATGATGACACTGAAATAGCAACAAATCAATGACAATGACGTAGCGATAAGAACGGCATGATGAGCATGCACAGATCACAATAACATTACAACGAAGCAGTGTAGAAGAAGGAATGGCGACGACGGTATGATGACAAGGGAAAATGACTCTTGAAACAACGACGACTGCTTGAGGAATACAATGCTGTAATTACAGCTACACATGAATGCGGAAGCATGAAGATGACAGCATAAGGACTATATACTTGAAGTACATATACCTAAGGACTAAAATACTTGAAGAAAGAGAACATAATTTGTAACAACATCGCAGTCTTGAAAACATGACGTTTTACATCTGCCCTCGAAATTTTCTATTTCAATTTTAGCTGATAAACACAAATGTGATATGACTCTTTGAGCTAACTAAAACGACCTGTGTAATTTTGAACGTCTAGTCTTACAAACGAATGAATTGCGTGGGATACAAACAGATCATACGTACGCCAGCTTAAGCCTGACAAAGCTGTAATTTTCTAATTTCAACGAGGTGGGAAAAAACACGAATCTCTGGCAGAAGTAGCCATTGGGATGGTTGGTTTGTTAATAATACTCATAACCTGGCAGGACCAAGAAAGGTTATATAAAAACGCAGGCTAATGTGTTTGTATGATTTCACACGTAATATTTTGAAGTTGCAAATAACATTCTTTGGAGAAAAGGAATGTTTCCTATGATGAAAAGAGGCTGGCAATGTTTATAATCGTTAGTGACATATTTTCAGAAGTTGAACCATGTGGTAAATTTGACGAGATGATCTTGTAGAGTGCGGTTATTTGTAGTATTATGGATGGATGGAAACAACTTTATTCTGAATCCGGCAAATTTGACGACCCGGGCTCAGGTCTCCCATGAGGGGACTTCGAGGCCTTGCCTCGTCGCCGCCTCTCTGGCTTGCTGGACAGCCCACTCTTGTGTCTTCAGGTTGGAGCTGCGCAGAGCGGCGGCCCACTTCGACGCAAGAGCCTCCGGAGCTACTGCCATTGTAGCTGACGTAACCCGACACTCCCACAACATGTGTGACATCGTCGCTCTAGTTTCCTGACATAATTTGCAAAGAGCAGTCGGGTATTACGCGGGGAAAATGTGCTGCAATCGCACCGGACTGGGGAAATGTTTGTGTTTGCAATTGTCGCCAGATGACTGCCTGGCGACGTTTCAGCATGGGGTGAGGTGGGGGCAGCAACCGCCTGCCTAGCTGGTAGTGCTTGGTGATGTCATTGTACCTGACCAGGCGTTCTCGCGTGTTTTGATCCAGCAGTTCCGGACTCGAAGATGTGGTCTCCGATTCGGTGCGGCGGGTCAGTTCTCGCGCAGAGCGGTGTGCTACCTCGTTCAAGTTAATGAGGCCCTCATCGGTGGTGGTGGCGACGTGCGCTGGAAACCTTATGATGGCGGTGTTATTGAAGTGCTGTCGACCAGCTTTCCTTAGAATCTGGAGAACTTCGGAGGAAATGCGCCCCCGCGCGTAGTTGCGAACTGCGGATTGTGAGTCGCTAAAAACTACCTCGCAGAGGGGGTCGGTGCGCAAGCGCAATCGCTACCTATTCTGCTGTTTCGGGGTATTCCGTTGCGACACTACACGCGTGCGTAAGCCGGGAGCTAACGTCTACGACTACCGCCGTGAACCGGTGTTCTCGTGTGTATTCTACGGCGTCTACAAAGCGCGTAGTCCTCTTTCCACCCAAGGAGCGCAGCAGTGCCTTGGCACGGGCCTGGCGTCGGCCCCGATTAAATTCGGGGTGCATGTTTCGAGGTATAGGGGCGACAATCAGCGTGTCGCTGAGGTCAGGTGGAATGACCTGTTTCTGACCGTGTTGGACGTGGTAGTTGAAGCCGAGTTTCTGCAGGATGTACCGGCCCGTGGCTGTCAGAGACATGCGTTCGAGTTGAGAGGTTCTTTGCGCATCCACGATTTCCTCAAGAGTGTTGTATACCCCCAGGTGTAGCAGACGAGCAGTGCTTGTGGACTCCGGTAGGCCAAGGGCGATCTTGTAAGTCTTGCGTATAAGGGTGTTGATTTTCTCCTTTTCAGTGACATTCCAGTTGTGGAAGGCAGCCACATAAGTGATGTGACTGATTGCGAAAGAGTGTATGAGGCGCATGACACTGTCCTCCTTCATGCCCGTGTGCTTGTTTGTAATGCGTTTGATCAGGCGGGTAGCCGCTGTAACCTTGCCTTCGATTTTGCAAATAGCTTCTTCGTTTGACCCGTTGGCTGTTATATGCATGCCTAGGATGCGTATCTTCGGGACTCGGGGAATGCAGGAGCCGTCTTGCGTATAGAGGATTATGTCGTCACATCGTCGCGATTCGGCTGTAGGCTTGGGCCGGCAGCGTGAGCGGTAGACGAGCAGCTGCGATTTCAGTGCAGATGGTCGGAGACCGGTGTCTTGAAGGTAGGTCTCGACTGCAAAGACCGCTGCTTGTAAGGTGCATTCTATCTGACCGTTACTGCTTTTGTTGACCCACAGGGTGATGTCATCTGTGTACAAGGCGTGATGGAGGCCATCGATCTCGTCGAGGTAGGCCGGGAGACCTAGCATCACGAGGTTGAAAAGGAGCGGGGATATGACCCATTCTCGAGGAGTGCCGGTGCTTCCTAGTGTATGTTCGTCGGATGTCATGCTGCCGACCGCGAGGGTGACTGTGCGGTGCGACAGGAAGTCTCTGACGTAGTTGTAGCTTCGCTCACCCAAGTTGAGCTTGTTTATGCGGCTCAGGATTGCTGCATGTGCTACATTGTCAAATGCCTTTTCCAAATCTAGGCCGAGGATGGCCCGGTTGCCACTAGTTGGGCCATTGATAATCTGGTGGTAGAGCTGGAGCATGACGTCTTGAGTGCAGAGGTGTGACCGGAAGCCCACAATAGTGGGAGGGTAGGCTCCAGTGTCCTCGAGGTGGTGGTTGATGCGGGAGGGGAACGCGTGCTCCATCACCTTGCCAACGCAGGATGTGAGGGAAATGGGCAGCAAGTGATCGAGGCTGGACGGCTTGCCTGGCTTCGGTATCAGGACTGCTTTAGAGCGTTTCCACGCCTCTGGGATGAAACCTGCGCGCCAGCATTTGTTGCTGTACGCCGTAAGAGCGGTTATCGAGGCATCATCGAGGTTTCTTAGAGTCTTGTTCGTAACCTTGTCGGGACCAGGTGCTGATTTGCCATTAAGGTCGTGGAGAGCTGCACGGATCTCTGACTCGTGAAATTCTTCATCGAGTGTCACATTTGTCTCTCCAGTGGTGTTGAAAATCGGGCCGTTGGGGGAAGTACTTGGCTAGCATGCGTGTCACGAGCTGGTGATCACTCGTGGTAGCCTGTTCCTTGTGCAAAAGGCGTTGCAGGTTTGCTTGCTGAGCAGACTTGCTCTGCGTTTCCCCCAAGAGGTGACGAAGGAGACGCCACGTGCTGCCATTGTGGAGCTGCCCATCGACCACGTTGCAGATGTCATACCACTGTTGGCGGCTTAAGGTCCGGCAATGTTCTTCCAGCTGGCGATTGATATGTGCGATCTTCTTACGAAGCTTTCGGTTGTGTCTTTGCTTTTTCCATCTTGCGTTTAGTGACGTCTTGGCTTCCCAGAGGTGGGCTAGTCGGCTGTCGATCTTGTCAACCTGGACTTCGGGTGCGAGCGTCTGCGTCGCCTTGTTCATGTCGTCGTTGAGCGTCTCCATCCATGCATCGATGTCATCGATGTTCTCCTCACCTCTCTGTTCAGCTCGCTACTTTCGGAATTTGTCCCAGTCCGTCCATTTGAATAGCTTAGGAAAAGGGGGTGTACCCGCCTGAGGAATTCCTGTTTCTATGATCATGTTGTCACTACCGAGATCTTCAAAGGTATTGCGCCACATTGCTTGAGGGATGTTACGGACCGCCGTCAGGTCTGGTGTCGTGTCCCGTGCCGTAGAGGTGCCCGTGCGGGTCGGCGCCGTGGGATCGGTAATGAGAGTTAATTCGGCTTCATGTAAGTCCTGCCACAGGCTTCGACGTTTGGCGGTAGTGTAGCCATAGCCACAGGCCTCGTTCGGGGCGTTAAAATCTCCCCCCACCAGAAACAGGTTTGCGCCCGCCAAGGCAAGCGCCCCTCGGAACAGAGAGAGGAAACGAGCCCGTGAGTGAGCCGGATTACTATATATGTTGAGGAGAAATACACTGTGGTTGCGTGTTCGATTGCGAAGGAGCTCTACAAGCACGTTTTCCGCATGTCTGCCGCTTACGCTGTGTTCTTGCACTACTGTCCCTTTCCGAAATAAAATTGCAAGTCCGCGATCAACGGGAATCGGCGAGGCATGCGCAGTGTAACCTGGAAGCTTTGGTACGGTACCTACTGTTTCTTGTATCATTATGATGTCGGGTGTGGGTTGCGCGTGTCGGACGTACGTATTGTTGCAGCAGTGGTTGCTTCTTAGTGAAGCCCCGACAGTTCCACTGCCACACCACGAGCTCGTTAGTGGGGCTGGCCATCGTGGTGCTGTACTTGTGCGTTACCTGAAATATGGCTAGGGTGAATGACTCTAGGACCCATGGTGGGCATCGTTTCCATGCCTGGGCGAAGGCCTATGTGAGTCTCGATTTTGTCTATATGGATTTCAACCTTGTCTGTACCGGCGTTGTAGTATTATCGATTGCGCGATAAATGACAGTCGTCAGCACAAAGGCGAATGGTAGAAGCACGATTAGCAAGGAAATTCCTAATATATGTGAGGATGACAACGGGCCACAAGACTAAGCGTTGGGGCACTCCGCGTAGAATTTGGCCTATAGATGAGCGATTCTTAGCATCGCGGCGTCTAACCAATAATTCCGCGGGTTCGTTTCAGGTTCACGTTATGTTCCCGCACAAATGATGAGCAGTGCTTGTGTATACGTGTCTCCCTTTTTGTTGTTTGTTTGCACTGTTACCCATATCTTTCACAAATGATGAACCAGTCTGAATCGGTACGAACTGGTTGTTATGGGTCATTCGAAAATTAAGAAATGAAAAGTTTTAATGAACAGTGATTCTCAGCCTCACCTGCAAACCTATTTGAGCGAAGGGCACCTTATTCTGGCCTACATTTGCCCAAACAGGTAAAAAAATAATCATGGTGTTTCACTTTGTCAACGTTGGTCAGGCGCAAGCATCTGGTTGCTGTTGCTGAGAATCTGAGCAACGTTTCTTGCTAACGCACCCATGTTGCCGTAAGCCGCCTAGCATGTTCTTTCGAAGCTCATGCCCGGCGTTTGCCGACGACTTCGGGGTCGGCCGACTCGCGCTCGACCTGCCGCTGCTTGCGTTACTGCTCCGTCCTTCTCGCTCGGCCCTCAGACTCTGCATTGCCGTAGGAACCCGGTACGCCCATAGCGCACACAGAGACCCTAGCAACTACCACAGGAGGCGAACCCGGCGCGCACTCGCCTACCCTACCCCTCCGCGACGCTTCACTTGTTTCGTCTTGCTCCAACTCCACCACGCGCTCCTCCATACCTTCCCCAGCGCGAGCTCCTCTTCCCCACCTCCAGGCGCCATCCTCCTCCGGCGCTCGCTTCCCTCTGCCAGTTCATCGGCCTTTGAGTGAGTCTCGCCGGCTCCACGCACGGGGTAATTACGCTTGCGCTTAAAAAATAAGTCCATAGCGCGCAATACACCTGCGAAAACTCAATCCAGTGAGGTTGAAGGGACGATGAGGGAAATAAATGTTAAGAAGAAACAATGCCGCGCACATGTGTGATAGGCTTTCAACTTATAAAGTGTGTGCTCTTTGTACAGCGTACAAAGCAGCTTGGACGACGCAACTACGAGTGTTCCGTACCTTAATTAAAAGGTCGGGAACTTTATTAACGTCAAACATTTTTTTGAGCAAGTGTTTCAATTACCACGCCCATCACGTTGCTGGCATTTCGCGCAATTTTTATCTCTCCGTCTTCCTTTCATTGTCGTATTCACATTGACACGGGGCACTTCACGCCAAACCCGATTGACAAGACCGTCAGGTTTCAAATTATAGATTTCTCTCGAGAAGTTGAATTAGGACTGCAGCTCCAGTGGATCACCTGCAGCTATAAACAGAACAGGAAGTGGAATTGAATTGTTCCTATCCGTTGCAGCTAAGTTTCACACACCTAACGTGGTGAAATTTTAGTGACATAAAGGCGAGCCTTCGTATCAAAAAAAAAAAGTTATCCCCCAAGATCTGTTAGTTCTGAGTTGACGTTATTTTAGGTTTTTTGCGACTTTCATGTAGCGTGGGAATCGTTCATCGACTGCCGAAGGCTGTCCACGTATTGCCTGTTACCGACGCGCCCTACGCGGTGTTCGCATGGTATTTTCAGCCGTTTGTCGATGTAGTTTGCGATGGCTCCTCCAAAAAGTTTCGGTTCAGTTTCGGCTACAATATAGCGGGAAAATAACGGCTTGCTTTGGTTCCGGCTGAGCTCGATGTTGCAGTTCATCTAGACTTGTAAGCTCATTTCCAGTTCATTTCAACATCCTGGTTAGAACACACGAACTGTTTCCTGCCTAGATATTACGTATACTCGCCTAAAGAACACGATTAGGATGCAAGCGAGAAACACTGCTGCTAAATGCAGGAAGAAGGCATAATCTGGAATTACAGACCAACATTTCCGCTTACTAAGTTCATAAGCACAGTTAATGGGTTTCACCACATATACCTATTCCGAAGCATGTTAGTTAGGGTATATCAAGATTAGATTAAGTTATCTTGTGCACGCTGCTCGTATGCAAGATATGTACACAAGCTATATATGGAGAGCTTCCCATCAGACGGTGCTTTTCAGCCTCTGGGACCCAATGGAAACCATTCCGGACACATATACCTAAGAACTGACTCCCCTAGTAGCCTGACATGATCATAATGTCTCTCGGACCAACCCATACCTCATTACACGGTCTTCTGTTCTGCCCCATTATGCTTGGCTACACAGCCATCCGTACAAAGGGTTGGGGGGGGGGACGTAAAAAAAACAATTTATAGCAAGATCATATATTTGCTCTGATGGGCATCAGTAGCTGACAGCGTTTTCCGGCCGATAGAAGACTGGCTCTTGCAAAGCTACATGCCTGTAAACTAATTCGCCCGCTATGGAAATGGAAGCTACTTTTCGTGAGTGAGTGGCGAGATCAGTTTTACTGGCTCTTGAGTTATGTTTCTGATAGGATAAAAACTGATATAAAAAAGAGCAGTTTCGAGTACATTCTTTCGCCCTATAGTAGAACAACATAACGGGCGTGAGCATTAAGGTCAACTCAGTACATAACATAGGACGCCGAGGATAATCTGGCTTTCGTATCTGCTTATATATTTTATTTGCTGTAAATGCCATCAACTGCACGAATCTGCACGGCCATTCTTTCTTCTGGCACTTTGTGTAATTGTTGCTTTAAAGCTTTTATATGACAAAAGTTTTAAAGAAATTAGTAATGAAACACCTTGAAGAGGACATCTGATTTGATACCTGCATTGTAGTTAACGAGCACAGCATGTGGAAATTGAAAAACGCTTGCTTACAAGGGTATTGTGATAATACCACAACTTTTACTATTGCAATGATTGGGCTCGTCTGTTTCAGAACGATCGATCACGTTTCGCCCGACTAAGCAGACTCACACAAGCGTAGCTTGCCTGAACAGGAAGATATTGAAATAATAATAATGCAAGATGTAGCAAACGTCTTTTTAGACCTCCACATTACGGACAAATGCAAGCAAGTATATAGGGAAATGTCGACTGATTAGGCAGAAGTGAACACCACAAATGCAAGAAAATGCCATCTGCACCTTCTTAGCTTGGAGCAATAGAGTAAAAAAAAAACTACGAGGTGCTTTACAGTTTAATCACTCCTGCTGGGCTGCTTAAAATTGTTATTGATTCTGAAATCCATATATCGCGTGCTCATTGTTTCGCATAACTACAAAATGTCGTTTATAGTCAGGTGTCTCCCAAATACTGCAGAAGCTCAAGCGCGCGCTCTTCTCGAAGACAGACTTCAGCCCATGTTCTTTGGAGCCAGCGTGCAGATTTGTACGGCGCTGATGATAGCCCTGTGCACTAGTAAGCAGCGCCTCAGCCCAAGCACTCTGCGTGGTGTTTTTATGTGGTAGGTGTGTATTTGATTAAGGTAACTTAAACAGAAAGCCATCTATCTGAATGCGGCTAGAGACGCAGCTTCCACGCTCTGCTCCGTAAAGAAACATATTACAACGGTTTCGTGTAAGTAGCGGCAAAACGCGATCTCTAAAAATGCGGTAAACATGATAGGCTTCATTTTATTGCACAAATATTGTTCGAAGTTTCTGTTTCACTGTGCCTTCTTTAACAACATAGTATTCTCAGAGCAACAAAGTAAACGAAAGAGCAGATTTGAGCGAGAATACTGCAAATGCGATTACGGCAGAACTACCGGAGCGCAAAACATGGAATTACCTCGACAATGTTTGAAACACCTATGCCCTCACCCACACAATTCATTCTGTAGTACAATCATGTAGCATGACGTCACCCAGCTAAGCATCAACCACGATGCATACGTGACCTATTACGTCACATCTGTTCTGCCTTTATAATCGCCTTTGCTCCCCCAATAGACGTGCTTCGTTACCCGACTGTCGGCCCGCTCCTATGGTGGCAGTGCCTAGGCGCCACGTTGGCTCCCTCAACGCTGCTCCATCCTTTGGAACTTTTAGGGGCACCCGCCGATGCACGGCCTGGATGGAAGACGTGGAAAAGTGAGTTAGAACCGTTTTATGGATAATCAGTTGACAGACAGAACAACCAAAGGAAGTGCAAGCCACATCCTTACTCGCTGTGCAAGTAAGGCTAGTCGAGGTATCGCTTCAAGTAAAGTACAATTATTATTATATTCAAATATTGCAGCCCTATTCAGGGCTCTCGCAGCAGTGGAGTCGAACAACACGCAAGAAACAACAAAAAAAAGGCAGTCGAACATAATAGGTTTAAAAAAAGAAAAAAAGGAACAGCAATCTTATCACACTAGTGCGTCTACAAAATCAGACAGTGCCAATTCACGAACGGAACCGGGTAATTCGTTCCAACAGTCGACAATTCTCGGGAAATAACTGTGTTTGAACGTGTTAGTGTGGTAAAACACGTTGTCGAGCTAGTTGGTGCATAGTTTTCAATAGATGAAGCGCCAATACTGATGGCACACAGGAAGGAATAGAGACAGGACAAGGCGTTTCCTGTCTGTCGGCTTGTCCTGTCTGTACTCCTTCCTGTGTACCGTCACTATTGGCGCTTCATCTATTGAAAGTGTTAGTGCTCGCAAAGAAAGGCTTTAGGTTGAGGGTGTGAAAACATGTAGTTGGAACAGCACTGGCATACGACATGTGATCATGAGCGGATAGTCGACAACATGAGTGAATAATTGAATGTAATAGTTTCATCGAATCTACATGCCACCTTGCGCATAGAAGAGATAAAGTAAAGGTGTTCATTGCAGATGAGGGCGAAAAATCACGATTGTAGCGATCACAAATGAAACGAAGATGAATGAGGAATCAAATAACATGGAAGACTAAGGAGTCATTATAAAAATGAGGGAGCCTACAGCATGGTCTATTCCCATGGTTACGATCATAAAAATAAACAAACTGCGCATCGACCTGTACCCAGCAGCACTTACCATATTCCTACTCTGCGAAAAATACCCCATACCAGCTCTTGAAGATGTGCGCCGAGGCTTCTTTGCACGAAGTTTTTGAAAAACGGCTTTCTGGGGAATCATACTGCGGCATTCTAGTGCGAAGCTTTGTAGGATGAGAACGCGGTATGGCCCTACCGCTTGCTCTGCATGCATTTTTGCATTGCGCAAGAGGCTGCCCTGTGTCTTAATTGTCATGGTTGACATTCTACTGTGGGGAAAAACGATAGAACAGGACTACAGCCTAGAGCGTTTATTCACTTCTTGCCGGGAGCGTAACTTTGGCCTTAACATGAAGAAATGGTCGCTTTTGCAGCCGTAGTTTCGTTACCTTCGACGCACGATTGCCACCGAATACCTGAAGGTGGACCCCCAAGCTGCCCAGAGAATTCTGGAAATGACAACACCTAAGAAGGGTAAGGCAGTGAAGCAGTGAAAAACACTGAAGCAAGCAGGGAAGAATAAACTAGGACTAGGCAAGAATCATATGTATGCGTTAAGAGAAAAAGCAGGCAATATCATTACTAATATGGATGAGATAGTTCAAGTGGCTGAGAAGTTCTCTAGAGATTTATACAGTACCAGTGGCACCCATGAAGATAATGGAAGAGAGAATAGTCTAGAGGATATTGAAATCCCACAAGTTAGGCCGGAATAAGTAAACAAATCCTTGAGAGCTATGCAAAGGGGGAAGGCAGCTGGGGAGGATCAGATAACAGCAGATTTGTTAAAGGATGGTGGGCAGATTGTTCTAGAAAAACTGGCCACCCTGTATACGCAGTGCCTTATGACCTAAGTAACAGCAGATTTGTTCAAGGATGGTGGGCAGATTGTTCTAGAAAAACTGGCCACCCTGTATACGCAATGCCTTATGACCTAGGTAACAGCAGATTTGTTCAAGGATGGTGGGCAGATTGTTCTAGAAAAACTGGCCACCCTGTACACGCACTGACTCATGACCTAGAGCGTACCGCAACCTTGGAAGATCGCTAACATGATCCTAATCCATAAGGGGATGCCAAATACTTGAAAAATAATAGACCGCTCAGTTCACTCAGTAGTCAGTAGTCAGTAGATCAGTAGTACGTTACCTACAAAGTATTTACTAAAGTATTCGCAAATAGAATCAGGAACACCTTAGACTTCTGTCAACCAAAAGACCAGGCAGAATTCCGTAACGGCTACTCAACAAGAGACCACATTCACACTATAAATCAGGTGATAGAGAAATGTGCGGAATATAAGCAACCCTTATATATAGCTTTCGTTGATTACGAGAAAGTGTTTGATTCAGTCGAAACTTCAGGAATAATGAAGGCATTACGGAATCAGGGTGTAGACGAGCCGTATGTAAAAATACCGAAAGATATCTATAGCGGCTCCACAGCCACCGAAGACCTCCATAAAGAAAGCAAGAAAATATCAATAAAGAAAGGTGTCAGGCAGGGAGATACGATCTCTCCAACGCTATTCACAGCGTGCTTACAGGACGTATTCCGTGACCTGGATTGGGAAGATTCGGGGATCAGAGTTAATGGAGAATACCTTAGTAACTTGCGATTCGCTGATGATATTGCCTTGCTTAGTAACTCAGTGGACAAATTGCACTGCATGCTCAGTGACCTGGTGAGGCAAAGCAGAAGGGTGGGTCTAAAAATTAATCTGCAGAAACCTGAAGTAATGTTTAACAGTCTCAGAAGAGAACAGCAGTTTACGATAGGTAGCGAGGCACTGGAAGTAGTAAGGGAATACATCTACTTAGGGCAGGTAGTGACCCCGGATCCGGATCATGAGGCTGAAATAATCAGAAGAATGAGAATGGGCAGGGTTGCGTTTGGCAGGCATTCTCATATCATGAACAGCAGGCTGCCATTATTCTCAAGAGAAAAGTGTATAAAAGCTGTGTCTTACCAGCACTGACGTACGGGCAGAAACCTGCTGGCTTACGAAAACAGTTCTACTTAAATTGAGGATGATGCAGCGAGTTATGGAAAGTAGAATGATGGGTATAACGTTAAGGGATGAGAAAAGAGCAGATTGGTTGAGGGAACAAGCGCGAGTTAATGACATCTTAGTTGAAATCAAGAAAAATAAATGTACATGGGCAGGACATGCAATGACAAGGGAAGATAACCGATCGTCATTAACGGTTACGGACGGGATTCCAAGGGAAGCGAAGCGTAGCAGAGGCGGAAGAAAGTTAGGTTAGCAGATGAGATTATGAAGTTTGCAGGGACAACATGGCTACAATTAGTACATGACCGGCGTGGTCATAGACGTGTGGGAGAGGCATATGCCCTGCAATGGGCGTAACCACGCTGATGACAATAATGATGATGAAGGAGGGTAAGGAACTGAAAGCTTTTATAATGCAAAATAGAAGTGAGGCGTGCAGACAGGACACAAGAGTAGAGAAGTGGACAACACGAACGCCTAACACTTCTATTTTGCATTATGAATCCTTACCAACTAGCTCAGCTTTCTGTCGTTCTAAGCTTCATTTCTAGTCGGCGTTCGTGTTGTCCACTTCTCTACTCTTGTGTCCTGTCTGCACGCCTCACTTCTATTTTGCATTATGAATCCTTACCAACTAGCTCAACTTTCTGTCGTTGAAAGCTTTTCTTGGCACAATGAATTTCGTACAGTGGTTCATCTGGAACATGTCTGTCCTAACGGCCGCATACTGCACTTTCCTATACAAAGATATTGCGTAGGTATCAACCAAAAACCCGGAAGAAAGCTTTCACAAGTTGCGCGAGTGTTTACAAACGGCAGCGGTTCTTGGTTATTTCGACCATATAAGAAATATGACACAGTATCAGTTGACACAAGTCAGTTGGGCACACGAGCCGTCCTTTTTCAAGATGGCCATGCCATCACATTTTCTTTTAGGTGACTCGCAGATGTGCAGCACAGACACGCACAAATAGAAAAGGAAACGCTTGCGACTGTACATGGCTGCATAAAATTTCATCACTCTTTTAGTCGGTCAGAACAATGTTACAGTTGGAACTGATCACCGATCGTTACTTTACATATTTTCCAAACCACGACATCAACGCCTACTATGCTTGCAGCGGATGCGCCTGACATTGCAACGATACTCTATCAACATGATATAGAAGGTTGGAAAGGAATTGTTCTTTGCCAATGCTCTATCGAGATTTTCTAGAAAAACGTGCATGGAAGAAGAAACAGAGCTCTTTCAGGCAAAAGTGCCTAATTGAATTTCAGCCTCGCACCGCAGTCGGAATGACCTACCAGCTTCAACAAATGACGGCCACACCTTGACGAAGCTCCGCAAATATTCAGGGTGAACGTGGTTGCTTGAGAACCCAGAAGTTCCCAAGCCTGGCGTGGAAACTTATTAGGCGTACTAGATACAAGCGCAAGGCTTCGTGATCCGCAGCCATAAGGGCATTGTACCCCAGTGAAAAAGAATGGAAATTATTCGTATTCTGCACTAGGCGCATGCAAGGACAGATAAAAGGAAAGGGAAAACAGGAACGATCACTTTTTGGTCCAACATGTCGAGCGACATTGAACCGATTTACAAAGTTGCAGGGTTTCCCAGAAATACAAGCCGAGAAACGCAAGGAGGCCACTTTTAATCCTTGACATTCCAACCTTGCCGCGACAAGTTGTAGGAATGGGTTTGTTTTACTGTGGTGGAGGCCAGTTCGCCTTGATGGTTGATTTTAACTCCTCTTTTTTTCGTACCAGAAATGCCCACAAGTGCGCGCAGGCTCACGGCGATCTGCTCAAATTTTTTTTTGTCCATGGATTGTCATTGAAACTGTGCACTCAGCAGGGTGTGCCAATTACCAGCCGTGTGTTCAAGGAATATCTGGCAAAGCTAGATATTGCTCCGGTCACTTCAAGCCCATATCATCCGCGTGTGAATGGCATGACAGAAAGAGCCGTCCAATGAGGGAAGAAGCTTTTAGAAAAGTGCTCCTTTAACATGTCTCACTTTGATACAGCTTTGCTCAAGTGGCGCAATATTTCCCGTGATAATGTGCTCAAGTCGCTTGTGCAGAGGTTGATGGGACGCCTGACCCTGACCCTGCTTCACGTACCAAGAACCCACTTGGAACCCCACACAGTACCCAGCAGCATAGTTTACAGCTTGAGTCAGGTCGTTAGCATAGCAACAAAGACAGCGCTTAGGAACACCATCGCGACACTACCAAAAGAAAGCTGTTCATATTGGCGCGAAACTTCAAGACAACTCTTGCACCGTGAAAAAGGAAGTAGCTTTTAGCACAGAATATTCCTCATTTCTGGTGGTCGCTGAGCCAAGATCACCTTGAACGCTGAATGCTGAAACGTCCTTAAATATGCAATATATATACATATTATAGACATATTGCAATTATGCTGGGGACAATATGTTCCATAAAGTTAGACAATTAAGCTAAATGAATCTATGCTAATATGCATAATAATAATATTTGGGGTTTTACGTGCCAAAACCACTTTCTGATTATGAGGCACGCCGTAGTGGAGGACTCCGGAAATTTTGACCACCTGGGGTTCTTTAACGTGCACCTAAATCTAAGTACACGGGTGTTTTCGCATTTCGCCCCCATCGAAATGCGGCCGCCGTGGCCGGGATTCGATCCCGCGACCTCGTGCTCAGCAGCCCAACACCATAGCCACTGAGCAACCACGGCGGGTTATGCTAATATGCATGTGGCTGTGTAAGTGTTAACGTCTCTCTATGTACGAATTTCAAGCTCCACAACAAGCACTACTCTTTCCTACAGGGAAACTTGCCTACACTGCGAAGGAGTTGAGTGATAACTAACTAAAGAGAAATATCTTTTCCTACCCTTCTGTATTTTGTGTCGCTTCAGCGTCGGTTAGTATCTCGGCGAGAACATTTGCGCATATATAGGAGAAGGTTATACGTGTGCCTAACGAAATCACTATCCAACCGGCTTATATACGCCTCGTAGTATGTACTGCAAACAAGTGCACCAGTTTTATGCTAAATAAACTAAATTAACCAATTAACGGTTCTAGCATTTTACATCTTCTCCAGTGCACCTGAAACGATTGGTGAAGTTCTGTACTTCAATGGATTTAGGGATCAGAAGCGTTTTCAATTAGGGCTCAATGTCCCGTCGACATTTCGAGATACTACAACCCGGAAAATTGGCGATTATAAATTGCCAATAATAAAGAGTTACATAACACACCTAATAGGTTTTTCTATTCAAACCTTCTTGGTCTCTTTTTCCGATAGGTTTGTTGAACAGAACTTTGTGCGTTGAAGAACATCATACGTAATCCAGTTTACAAATATGTCCCCTTAATTTCCATAGGCAAATCTAAACCAAGGTCTAATAAAGTGTTCCGTCATCATCGAAATAAAACAAAACGTCAGTACCGAAAGGCCAAGCTCGTAAACACGTGATCGGCTTGGGAAGAATACAGTACATGCTGCTGTCCGCCTTTATAAAGACAAATATTTTTCTCTCGATTTCCTTTCTCTTAAAATGCAATCACAAAATGTGTTCGTGCCTGATATCATGTGAAACCACTAGTCATCATATTTCACTGAGCAATGATGACAATCTACCACTTTCAGTGAGTTAGTGTACCCACGCATTTACCCATACTTTGCATCTGTATGCACACGGGAACATCACTCCCATGTGGCCTGTGTTCCTCATCAGGATTGGCAGTTTATGATCCCTAATAATGTCCCCACTAAAGCTATCGCTCAACTCTGCTAACCCATAAAATTTGATAAGTGCTAGTGTTAACAGCATTCACTCGAAAATATTGAAAATCACCGTATCCAACTACAGTGAT
The DNA here is from genome assembly GCF_038994185.2 of Dermacentor albipictus. Taxonomy (NCBI): domain Eukaryota; kingdom Metazoa; phylum Arthropoda; class Arachnida; order Ixodida; family Ixodidae; genus Dermacentor; species Dermacentor albipictus. The sequence continues at coordinate 64,451,221 of NC_091828.1, forward strand.
ATTCTTTGCCTCATTTTCCAGCAATCAAATGTTATAAGTTGCTCCCCACAAAACTGGAAAGTTGCCAAGATCATCCTTGTGTTTAAAAGCGGAAGCATGAATTCACCCGTAAACTACAGTCTCATCTCACTATTGTGCATTTGGTGTAAATTACTGGCAGACATTATCGCTTCCCACATTCACTGTCACCTCGAACAAAGTTCATTCTTCTTTCAGGTCAGCTGATCGAAATGATTTTCTTGGCATTCAACTGTAGAATTAACAACTGACTTGGATTTCAACATTGATGCTGACATAGAAACTGACTGCATCGTTTTTAATTTTGCTAAAGCTTTTGACTGCTTTGCACCTTCCCGTTTCCTTTGTCAAAATTTTGTGATCTCGGCCTAGATTCTTTTGCACTGTCATTCCCTAGTAACATTACCTTTTTCCGCCAAAAATTTACAACAGTGAGCAGTTTCTTTTTTTTCGTCACTCAGTGACGTAACGTCAGTTGTAGCTCAAGACATACTTGTTGGCCCTTTGTGTTTTGTTATATACGCTACCTACCTGCCCCCTAACAGATTGCTACCGAGAGAAAGAACGCTTGACAATATATTTACAGGATATATATACTACAGGCAGTAGACAGGTATACAAGATGGAACACGTGCGCACAACTCTGAGTGATTGTTGCTGTTGTCAGTCCTCTCATCATTGTTTGCTACGGCAACGCCTCGTAGCATGACGCCTTCCGGCAAAGGCGCTGTCCAGGTGCTTGGTAGATTTTAGTGAGGTCGCTTCAGTCGAGCGACGTGAAGATTATCAGTGGAGGATCGCGGTGGGGAGGTATCGAGAGGTTGCATTTCGTAGGTCACGTCTTTTTCTTGACGCAAGACACGGTAAGGGTCTGAGTATGGTGAAATAAGCTTCTCACAAAGTCCAGCTCGTCGTGCTGGTTTTCAAAGAAGCATGATGTGACCAGGGTTCAAGTGAGCACCGCGGCGACGAGCGTCATATCTGCGTGGTTGCGTTTCTTGGGAAGTAGTCAGACGCAGGCGTTTAATTTCAGGTGCTTTGGTAGTAATGGATATGGCATCTCGGGCATATTCTGACGTCGTATCGAGAACGACTGCCAGGATCGCATCAAACTGTAGTATAGGGTTTCGTCCACACCACATAAAAATGGAGAGAAATCACCATAATCATAATGCGACGTATTGTAGGCCAAAGGGACAACAGGCAGAGAGGCCTCCCAGTGGCGGTGGTTGGTAGAGACGTGCATAGCGATCATTTTTGTGGTAGTTCAATTGAGCAGCTCTTTGAGGCCGTTGGTCTGAGGATGATATGCCACTGTAGACTTGTACGTCGTAGAGGAGGTGTGCAAGATGTCCTGGACAATCTGTGAGAGAAAGTAGCGACCCCGGTCGGTAAGTAGTTGTCGGAAAACACCGCGGTGAAGTATCACTGCCTTGAGAAGGGAGTCAGCGATGTCGGTTGCACAACTGGTAGGGAGAGCCAGCGTGATCGCGTACCGGGTGGTGTAGCCCGAAGCAACTGCTATCCACTTGTTTCCACTAAGTGATAGAGGAAAAGGGCGAAGGAGATCAAGACCAACCCGAAAGAATGGCACAGATGGTAATTCAATGTGCTGAAGTCTGCCAGCTGGTAGGGCTGCTGGTTTATTGCGGTGGTGATAAGATTTACAGGAGGCGATGTAACGGAAAATGCAATGGTAAATACCGGCCAAAGGAAAGACGGCGAACACGGTCATATGTCTTCAAGACTTCCAGGTGACCAGCGGTTGGCGCATCAGGCAACTTTATGAGCACAGTCTTACGAATGCGCTTGGGAACAACCAATAGCAGTTGAGGGCCCTCAGGGCGCATGCTATAACGGTACAATATGCCATCTTGCAGCATAAACATACGCGAAGGGGAACTTGTCAGGTCCGTCAGGCTGAGAATGATGTCTCTCAGGTAATGGTCGCGTCGTTGCTCATCGGCGATGTCAAAGAACACGGTAAGCGCATGGCTGCAAGTTGACTCGCAGGTCTCAGGTTGGTCTGGTAGGTCTACTGAATAACGTGACAAGGTATCTGTGTTCTCGTGCAGTCGGCCTGTCTTATACACCACTGTGTAAGAGTACTCTTCGAGACGTACAGCCCACCGACCGAGACGTGAAGCTGGATCTTTTAAACACGAAAGCCTGCATAGTGGGTGGTGATTGGGGACCACCGTGAAAGGACGTCCATAGAGGTAGAGGCGAAAATTACCTACTCCCCAAAGGCGGGCGAGGCATTCACGTCCAGTGATTGAGTAATTGCGTTCGGCTGCTGACAGAAGGTAGCTAGTGTATGCAATGACACGGTAGCAACCGTGCTGTCGATGTGCCAAAATAGCGCCGGTACCGTGGCCGCTGGCGTCGATGCGATCCTCTATTGGGGCGGACACGTCAAAGTGGCCGAGAATCACTCGCGACGTGAGTCAAGTCGTCAGCTCAGCGAATGCACTAGCTTCGTAGGGAACCCAGACAGAATTCGCGTCTTTCGTAAAAAGTTCCGCTACAGGGCGTGCGATGTCCGCGAAAATCAGCTAGAGTGGCTTGAGCTTTTGTGCAGGATGGACGTGGTTTTTAGGGCCCCATGGCGGCGTCTAAATCATAACTTTTTGTGAATGCTTTGAGCTTGCTTCTGTTTTTATTTGGTGATTGTTTTTTAGCCTTTAAATAATTATTGGGTACTTTTTTTTCTTCTTTTTTGTCCCTCTTCTTTTCGTGTACGCGGGTGTTTCTCCTGTACATTTAGTTTCGCAGGATAGTCAGAGCACCTTTCGCGCCACGTACTTCAACACAGGCCATCGGATGGGACTATACCTATGTATAGCCTTTAAATAATAGCTTGGAAGTCGCTATTTGTGGTTTTGCTGTGTGTGTTTTGATAGGAAAGTAAAAGCGTTGCCGCGTGGTTGAACACGTGCGAAAACGTGTCGTACCTTAAATCTCTGCGGCATTGATTGCTTTTAAATGGTTACTGAGAATTACTTTGCGAGATTTTGAGGATTTAAATCCTGTGCGTATCGGTTTTTCGCTGGAAATCACGTGCTCTGCATTATTATAGTAATGTAGTATTATAGTATTTGCAGTAGAAAAAGCCGAGCAATACATGGAAAGAAAGCCCGGAACGCGTGAAGTGTGCGCGGTGTCCCTCAAGGCTGACGAGGTGACGGATGAAAATGTAGAGGGAATCGAGTTAATCGGCACACACTGTGATGTCGATGCGAGGCTGAAGAAAATGAAGGCTTTCCATAAAGAGCTTGTCAAACAGGTTCAAGAGCTCAAAATTAGCTAAATAGGGAACGCGATGGATGGAAGGTAGCGGAAGAAAGACTTGAAGTAGGCGAGTAAAAGCTGAACAGGGCCGCCATTGTGAACGAGTATGGTCGTGACAATGAAACGCAGTCCCTCGGCGTGACAGGAGAGGGAGTGCCAGCAAAGTACGTGGAATGCGGGCAACGTGGTGAGGGGTTAGCTTGAAAGAGCGGTACCTACCTTGAGGCGCCACGCGAAAAAAGCAGGAGTGCATAGATCAATGCCCATATCAAGTCCGAGTCACGTGTAAAAGGACAAATGGAAGCAGGGAGATGTAGGAGAGAGTGAAATGGTGATTATCGCCGGCGACTCAAACCTGGATTGGTGCTCAGGAGAAATTCTGGAGAGGGTGAAAGGTGATAAAAAGTGGCGGTAGAGACATTACCGGGGCGAACATTGGATTCTCTCATAGAGCGAGCAAAATCAAAGCTCACGGAAAATGCCCACATGCGCAACCTTGTCATAGTAATAGGTGGGCTAAATGACGTCCTAAACAGGAAAGGGACGGGGCCAGCACTTGGCAAAGGGGGTGGACGACTTGCGCGAGCTGTCCCCTCAGCTGCAGATCGTGCTGTGCGCGGTGCCGGAGGTGCCTGTACTTGAGAATCACGTACAAAGATCCGTAGTGGCTGCTAATGAGGCGGTATGGAAAATGAGCCGAGAAAAAGGCTTCGAGGTTGTCGAAGTAAACAGGGAACGGAGAAGGTGTGGTAATTTCTAACCAGACGGGATACACTTCAATTACAGGCTTGCACGAGAAGTGGGCTGGCGAATTGCTGGTCGCGTTGTTGTTTTTTTAGGGGGAGCACGGGCGTTCAGGAGGCCAGAGTAGGTAGTAATGAAGAAGGTCCCCTGGGGAACTTCAGAAGAGCATCGCCGTCGATAACAGAAAAAGGAGGAAAGCAAGAAAGAGAGCTCGCCATGAATAGGCTACATAAACATGCTGGGCGACAGAAGCAAGCGAAGGTGGGCAGAGATTGACGAGCAGGTACATAGAGAACAAATAGGGGTGTATGCGGTTACAGAAACGCAGCTTAGAGACTCGGAAGAGCCGCCAGTGACGGAGAGTTATGTTTGGGAAGAATGCAACAGAACGAAGTCAGAATGAAAGGGAGGGGGAGTCGGAATGCTCATCCATCAGGAAGCCGTACAGAAAAGAGTAAATTCAAAATGTCAAGATCTTTGGTTATCAGGTACAATGACTGGGAAAAAAATTGGCTGGGCGTTACGTATTTGTGGACCGGAAATAATTGCACAGAGAAGAATAAAGGTTAGTGGAATGCGTAAGTGCTGATATTAAGGTTTCGGGAATGATGCTGAAATTATCGTATTAGTGGACATGAATGCCAACATACAGGATTTATATGGCTATACCTACAACAACGGGAAATCAATGCTTGAACTTTGTGACTAACATAACTTCGTTATCGTGAATACAGGGCCTAAGTATGAAATGTAGATCACGTGGGAAGCGGGTAACCGGCAATCGACCATTGAATACTGTCTGATGACAGGATGAATTCTTGATAAGTTGAGAGAAATGGTCATTGATGAGCAAGGATGTAGCAGCAGAGGGTGGGACGATCAACGCATCATTTTGAAAATGAGATATGTAGTTCGGAAAGAGAGCAAGGAGTGCGAAATGGCCAGTCTAAATTCGAACGCTGAACAAATAGCAAATGTAGTCACTAGAGTGGAGAAAAACTTGGCAAATGGCCAAGAGTGGGAATACAGTTAGCTTTTAACTGTAATAACGACAGAAATACGGAAAGAAAAACAACATGTTCATTGGAAAGGACAAACGAAACCGACAAGCTGCTGAAACAGGGAGATACGAAAAGCAATCACCGAATGATAGACAGCATCCAGGGCAGAGAATAATGGCACTATGGGATAACTTCAGCATGGGTTCAGAATAGGTAGAAGTTTGTATGGTAACTTATTTGTTCTTACTCAATGTATTGAAATATGAAAAGTAGAAAGCAGACCATTATATGTGGCATTTTTGGTCACTAGCGGAGCCTATGATAACGTAGACCACAACATTTTGTGGGATAACCTGTAATGGGGAAGGCTTAGTGGACGATTGTCTACAGCTTTTGAGAGAGATTTATCTATAATATACCGCTTGCCTTGAATGGTAAGGGATGAAGTATGAGGACAAACTTGATATCAACAAGGAAGTGAGGCAGGGGAGCCCTTTATCCCCATTGCTGTTTGTGATGTAAATGGTGAAGATATAGAGGGCGCTAGAAGGAAGCAATATCAGGTTTAATCTCTCATACAGACAGGTGGGTACAGTACTAGGGTAGCAGCTTCCAGGTTTATTTTATGTGGACGACATTGTGTTGCTAGCTAACTAACAAAGTGATTTGCAACGTCTGGCTAATATTTAGGTTTGAAATTTAGGTTTGAAATGCATCATTTAGGCTTGAAATTTAGTGTTAGAAAATTGTGTGTTATGATATTCAATGAAACCAGTGAACAGACAGTGGACATACAGGGAAAGGAAATACCTCGGGTAAGATAACATAAATACCTTGGTATGTCGATAAAGGAAAGTAATAGATGCATGGAAACACAGGGAAAAACAATAACAGTGAAAGGAAAGAGAAATGCAGCCGTAGTGGGGGTACAATAGGTACGAGGTTTTCCGGAGTACGTGGAAAGGTGTAATGGTTCCAGGACTTACTTTTGTAAATGCGGTTGTTTGCATTTAATCTAGGGTACAATCAGGACTCGATGGGAACCAAAGGTTAGTGGGACGCCTCGCATTGGCGCGCGCTCACGGGAAGACTACAAATGAAGCTGTGCAGGTTGATATGGGCCCACTAATTTTGAAATGAGGGAAGCTCGCAGTAAATTTGATTATGAAGAACGACTGAGGAATATGGAGGAAAGTAAATGGGCTGCGAGAGTGTTGAGTTATCTGTACAGGAAAAACATTGGTTCACAGTGGAGGAAAAGAACTAGGAAGCTTACCAACGAGCATACGACCTGTAGGGTGGGCAACACAGCAACAAAGAACGTCAAACGGAAAGTCAGAGAGGCTGAAATAATCTCATGGGTGGTCGCAATGGAAAAGAAACCTGCCATGAGTAACTTCTTAAGAGGAAAACCGAAATCAGGAAAGAAACAATTTATGATAGCTCAAACCGAAGCACATTACTTTTCGAAGCGAGGTCGGGATGCCTTAGAACAGGCACCTATAAAAGGAGGTATAAGAAGGAATAAGAAGCATGTGGTTGCTGCGGTAAAGCTAAGGAAACGATGGAGCATATTTGATTAGGATGCGAAGATGTATGCGCAGAGGTCGATTTAGGCACCACTGGCCTCCTTGCAGCCTTTGGGTTCAGCGAGAGCAGTGGAGAAGTAAACATGTCCACAATAGAGACTAGTAAGAGGCGATTGGAAGATTGGTGGAAGAAAAGTATGGAAACGACAAAAAACGGAGACCTACGAAAGCAAAGTTCACAATAGGGGATCAGAAAATTTGGTTGTGGGAGTTCATATGGCTTTTTTTTTTCTTTTTAACCTAGGTAGGACAATAGACCGTATAATAGCAAGAGCTTCGTAGCGAAACGTACCACCCCGTTCCAAAGGGGATGCTCATAAGATCCATCCACATCCATCCATCCATTCCTCATCAATCTAAGAAAGAAGGAGCAGAAGCCTACAATGCTTCGAAAGTCGGTTGCGCAGGTGGGCACTAGAAAATCCTGGACAGCGCAAAGTTTCTCCGAATCGGGAGGAACACCTGAAGAGTCGACGAGGTTTCTGAGCACAGTAGGTTACGGCGGCTGAAGTGACATTTCGTTGAATTGAGCTGAAGTCTCCCCTTGTGGAAGACTGAAAGAAATGTCGACACACGCTCGAGGTTTGTGTCAAAACTCGCCGAAAAGACAATGATGTCGTCAAGGTAGCTCAAGTAGGTTGACTGCTTTAAACCGTGAAGGAGGGCACCCAGCTGATAGAGCCCATTAGGTGTAATAAACGCCGTCTTTTCACAATCCATGGCAACTGCAATCTGCCAATGCCCGGAACGAAAATCTATCAAAGAAAAATACTTGGAACCACTGAGACAGTCAAGGGCGTCACCTGTCCGAGGTAAAAGGTACACGTCTTCTTGGAAACATCTTGCTTCTGGGGGGGCCACGTTCACTCTGTATACTCACCGAGCTTCTTGAAGGTGCTGTCCGATGTTCCTATGCCACAGTTGTGGGCTATTCATTATTCAAAGCCCCTGACATCTACAATTTTATCCTTCGAATCAGAACTGTATTATAACCGTCGCGCTTTCCAAGGTCAATCCAAAAAGCTCGCGATACATCGGGTGAAAAGCGATACAGAACAAATTTTCACTGACATCAGCAAGGGTGGTTCTGCGAGCAGCGATTCAAGCACGACTATGTTTGGAAGGAACGAACATTCGGAAAGAAATTGGCGCTTTTTATTTCAAGCGAGAGGCAGTTATATTCCTTCAACGAAAATAATATTCCTAATCGATTTTATATGTGCTTGACGAGTAAAGAAAATAAAACTCTGTTTAATTTCATTATTTCCAATAAATACCTTTTCTTCAGCGCCAATCGTAAGAAGTGGCGTAGCGACGCTATGTCGCTACACTTGTAATGCAATGCCGCCATTGAACTGCGCAGAAAAACACACTCGTAAAGATCACCTGTTATAATACGCCCTCCCTCCCCCCTCACACGTTGTGCTGTTTTGCTTGTAGACGTTTGTCTGAATTTGGTAACGCGGGTAGCTTCACAGTTTCATAACTTCTTCAGTCAAAAGTTAAGAGTTACACCCTCCAGGTAATTGTTCACTTTCGTTGTTTTCGTGCGACTGCGCTGGTGGACGGGCTCGGCGTCCGACGATAGGTCGGGCACTCTACACCTAAAGCTTTCGTCGGCCTCCAAAGAAAGTACGTTCTGTGCAGGGGTGCGATTTCAACACCCGCATGGCTGGCCTTTTCCTGCATGACTTTCTGCGCTGAAAGCTCGAAACGTCCATCAAGTCGAATAGCGGGACATTTGAATATGCCGCTCTAATGGCAGGCTGCCAAAACAAATTTAGCGCTTTGTAGAAGAAAATGACGTCGCTTTAGTTTTTAACGGGTATGGCGTGACAGTATTTTTTCTTCCGCCAGAAGTGCACCCTCGTCACACAGATGGGGATAAGCCCCATCTTATGAACCACCGTGTTATGAACGTATGGGCTTCTATGCAACCTTCATTACCAAGTATAATTACCTTGCTGATGCCCTCAAGAATACACATTGCAGTGTTCTTGTTTAAATTAGTAGGATATGCCGCTTTTGTTTAGTAACCATTGCGCGGTCTTTAATTTATTCTCATTTTTTTTCCTCTTCTGCAGGGTGCTGGCACAATATCTGGTCCTCTTTTCGTGTAAGGAATGTGAACTTTTTTTTATCTCTTCAAGGTTAGCGGTGCGTAGCCTGACTTCATAAAAAATCGTCCGCCATACGTGTTTGAAACCATTTTGAATATTCTTTACTTCACCCATGTATCCTGTTACTTATTATTCTCAACGAAAATACTAATTTATATCCGCTTTTCAACTCACGACTTATCACAAGAACTTGTCTTCTTAGAACCTGAATTATTATTTTGTAAATATGCCTATTATTCCTCAAACCAACACTTCCGTTCATTTGTTTTAGGTGGCTTCATGCGTTGCAGCACAGGACAAAGTTATCTGTTCTGTATAATCAAACGCGTTCTTTTTTTGCGGTCCGTTAGGCACAAGTGCTGAAACAATAAACAGAAACACGCAATTCCAACTCCAATGGAACTTGTCTTTATATTTCATATTGTGCTTCCGTTTGTTCGCCTAAAATACCCGCCAATGTGGCCGCTCCTACAGGTAATATCGTACGACGAGAAAATAAATAATCCACATTTGCCAGAATTTTCACATTACTCATAAAGTTAAAGCGTTACAACCTTCTGATATAGCCTATGCCTCCATATGTCCTCCCAGTCGTCTGGCTCGACCTGTTTCACCCAAAACCTTGCTTTCTTGATGCCTCCATCACAAGCGACATTAAGGATGCCTCATTGGTTAAGAACACTGCAACACTCCACTCATTACAGATGCTGTTGCGTGGTGTGTTTTCTTTTTACTTTCAAATACCAGCCGCACAATGTTTTTGAGGCGACAAAGCTAATGTTTATTCGTACTCAGCGTCGCGTAACATTTTTTTGCAGGCTATATAATACTCTGATTGAGCGGTGCGGGTAACATAATATTTGTGCAGAAAATAACAAAGAAATTGCATGAAGCTTTTACGGCCGTTTGAAGAAAAAAACCTCCGGTAAGACAAGTGACAGGCGTCCGATAATGAAATACATGCCACGTCAAAAATTTTTCTTATTATGTACGTACACTCTTTTCCAAAAGCAAATGTCTCTTCTTCATCAAAACTGGTGCCGTACGTTTTCTTCTCTGTCAATTGGCACAGCGTTCAAAACGATTCTCGCATGCTAGACTGACAGCCTCATTTTAAAATTATCTCTGGAGCGGCACGTGTCATTTCGCCTTCAACTGAAACAAAATATGGGGCAGTTGTGTTGCTGATTTGATGTGAATTGGATGGTAATATGTCTGCAGGCTTGAACTCATGTAGAACATGTCTTTCCCCATCTTTACATATTATGCAGTAGAGACGTTGTTAATTGGTTTCGAATAAAACAACATTTTGCCTAGGAATTCGGATATAATGCCGGCCGACAGAAGAAAAGAGCATATTTGCAGTTAATACGATTGACTGCTCATTCTAACGTAATTTTTGCAGTCACTTCGCTGTAATATTGAAATCACTGATGTTGAGGCTACGAAATCGGCCAGAAAAGTGCATTTCGTGAAAGCACGCCGACTGCAATGCATTATTCTCCGAGTGTCGCTCCACTTGCGACGTTTAGATTTGGCAAAGTGCAGTTAAACCAAGTGAGCTCTCCGTAACGGCACTTGCCCGCTTCTAAGTGGTAAATTCAAATTTTAAATTTTTTTTCCTCTTAGATTTCCACGAGGCGTAGCGTCTGTACAAAATAAATAGCACTCATAAGTTCACGTAAGGGGGCCTAATGACAACTGAGCCTTGCTTACTAAGACAAAGAAGGTTACAGAATCTGGGCCTAAGACATGGAAGTGGCTGTTGGTCAGCAGCAATTATATATCTCGAACGCGGCTTCGCAAATAAGAGCACGACGCCATCTTAGATCACCCAAGCCTTCGATATGTGCCCGTGGGGTGACATCTCCCATTTAGCCAAACTGAGGTTCGTGGTATTCGTGTGACATTGTTCTTTTATGGGGTTTTACGTGGCCATGATCTGACTATGAAGCACGCCGTAGTGTTAAACCCCAGAAATTAGGACCACCTGGGCGTCCTTTAACGTGCATGTAAACCTAAGTACACGAGTGTGTTCTGCATTTTGCCCCGATTTAAATGCAGTTGCAGCGGACAGGATTCGAACCCGTGACCTCGTGCTTAGAAGCACCAACACCACAGCCACTAAGCAATCGTGGCGGGTGACATTGTGATCTTTATGCACTTTGTGTTCCCATGCTGTGACTCACATTGGCCGAACCAGGCCACATCAAATCTAGTCTAGTACTCGGTGTAGGCAAGACGAGAGAAACTTTTAGTAGTGAACCCAGTTTTTACAGTTAGTGGTTTGCCTTTCATGGGAAAGGAAAAGAATCTGCTGCCAGTTTTTATCATGCAGAAAGCTATTCCAGAAATAGACACTTGAAAAGGGAGCCCGTAGTTGTTACCCTTAAACTCGTGCACAATAAAAACACAAATGCCCGAAAATTACTACAGCGCACCACAATAAACATGCAAGCGAGAAATCAGAAATGAAGCACGAACGCTCATTTATGCCTCCTGAGAGATAAACCAATCACTGTGAACTTAGACGAGCCCTATCTAGTCATAACACTTCTCCGTATTTGAACAATTCATGGGTGACACGTGCTGCAGTGAAATTATTTGTGGATATAGTGAAGCAGAAATTTGAAGAGGAGTGCTATGGTGGTTTTGTTATATTTCTGATGGAATAGATCACGACTAGCCCACTGTTCATGATTTCCGAGTCATTTACGGCCACAAGAAAGAGGACATAAAGAATCCAGAAAATTCAGACATCGTTGAATTGTTGTCTGAAATACTCTAGAAAGGTCGGTTAGGTTTCTTATGTTCAAGGATACTCATTATTACCTCTAAATTGCAGAGTCCTTATTGAAGTGCTTTTGCCTTTGCACTGCTAATTAACTAGTATGGTTTAATGACATACTTTTTTCGGTACTCCTACATATAACGGAAACTTTGGCCTCAGTGCATCGAGAACTCTCTAGAAAAGAGTGGTGGTGTATTTTTTTCTGTAAGTAAGGATGCCTTAGCTGGATGTGAATCAATACACAAATCTCAGTTTATTTCACAATTTTGAAAAATGTGTGGTGATTACGGAAGCCATACCATTATCATCATTTCCGCAATCAGCCCATTTCATTCTCACCGTTCAAATGCGGAGGCTTGTCTCGGAGATGACGAAATACCATGCCTGCTCTCAGGTATTACCCTAACATGACAGCCCTTTTTCTCATAACAACACAGCACTCAAGCTTTAGCCGTACTGTATTACAGTGTCCTTCGCATGACACCACCTATTTTAATCTCCTTATGCCACATTTATCGGCTATCTATATTTCATAGGCCTTACATCTCCAACATTGTTCAATTTTTAATAAAATACTCTTTTCACCATTATTTTTCCAGTCAAAACAAGGTAGCGATAGAAACTGAGCACCGACCTTTACTTTCCATATTTACCAAACAACTACTTGAGTACCCAATACGCTTGCAGCAAATGCGTCTGTCATTGCAGTGGTACTCTATCAACGTGATATATAAGGCTGGAAAGGAACTGTTTCTTGCCGATGCTTTATCACAATTTTATATCAAAATATGCATGAAAGAAAAAATGGGTGGATGGATGGAATAACTTTAATGAAAGGTCCTGCAAGCTACGGGGCGCAAGGTCCCATAGAGCGGGCTACTCCCACGTTGGGACCGGGAGTTGTAACTCTCTCGGCGCAGTCCAGAGCTGATCCGCCTGGTCCGTGCTGCGCAATGCTTCTTGTAGCCTGGCGCAGTCTAGATCCTCGTTTGCATGGGTCCGCCCACACGTCCAGGTCATGTGATTTACGTCTAGTGTGCTATGGCAATTTTCCCAATATGATGTTTTGTATGTAGCGCATTCAAACAAACGTGTACGATTGTATTTCAGCCTCGCAGCGCAGTGTGAACAATCTACTAGCCACTACAAACGACGACAGCACCTTGACGAAGCTTCGCGACTTTTCAGAGTTAACGTGGCGCCCTGAGAAGCAAGGAGTTTCCAAGCCCATCCTTGCTTACTGGCCGTACCAGGAGGAGATACATGCGCAAGATGGCTTCGTGTTCTGCAACAATAAAATAATCGTACCCCTGTCAAAAAGAATGGAAATTATTGCATTCTACACTCGGCACGTTCGGGGACACAGAAATTGAGAGTAAAAGCTGGAACGGTCATATTCTTGTCCAACATGTCGAGTGACATTGGACAGTTTTACGAAGTTTGCAAGGTGTTCCAGAAATGCAACCCGAGGAACGCAAAGTCGTCACTTTTAATCCATCACGTTCCAACCTTGCAGTGGCAGGTTGTAGTAATGGGTTTGTTTTACTGCGGTGGACGCTCATTGCGCTGATGCCTGTAGGCCGAAGGTTGTTAAATATGAAACATGTAAAAAAGCGAAAGATGTAGCACAATCATGTAGCATGATGTCACCCAGCCAAGCATCAAGCACGATGCACACGCGACCTATTACGTCACATCTGTCCTGCTCTGGGCGCCGAAGCCGAGAGCGACGCCTTTTTGAGGTGTAAGCTTGATTATTTGAGCGAGCAAAGAGGCACCATATTGCTTTGCGAGCCCAATATCACCGAAAAATGACTTTAGGTTAGGTAAATAAGTAGAAATCGCTGTAAGAGTACAATGGCTTCACCAATAACTATAGTTATAGCAATAATAGTTATCGCACAATACCATTTAACTACAATGATCACAGATTTTATAATAGAGTTTGAATCACGATATGGCGAAGCCCAACATTTTGGGATGCTGTTCACTGGACGGCAAATTTATTTTCAGTATATCTTATGAAACAGTTCGTCCTACATGCGTTATTAAAGCAAATTTTGTAGCTCAATCGATTTCTTAGTTAGAAAGGCATTGAGGTTCCTTTTGCAACTATTTGTAGTCTTTCATTAGGGTGGAACATACCTTGCGTAAAATATTTACCTTCATATTACATTCATACATGCATACTTTGTCAAATACGTAGCGAATAGTAAAATAGTGAGTTCTAAGTGCCAAATTTCAGAGGTCACTTCGATTAGAAAGGTCAAGATTTATATCGAGCAAGTAAAGCAAGAAAATCTTGCTAATGAGGTTCTGCAGAACTCATAAAGATAGGTTAGATAAGGGAAAAATTGCCCTCCACCTGAGTGTACAGCGAAGATATTCTAGGAGCCCATCTGGGCTTCCATGAATGCTTTCAAAAAAGAAATTGTTGCAGTTGCAAAAAACATTTTTGCTGGTGTGGGCATCGAAGGCGAGAGCGATGCCTTTGTGAGATGTATGCTTCATAATTCGAACGAACTAGCAGGCACCATATTGCTTAGCGAAGCTAATATCAGCGAAAAATGACTCTAGTTAATTCAAAACGATCTAAAAGCGCTAAAGGGGCAGTAAAAATAATACTTATACCAATAAGAGTTATCAGAAAATACGATTAATCTACAATAATTACAGATTTTATATTACAGTTTGGACCATGACAAGGCAGAAGCCAACATTTTGGGGAACTATTCACTGCCCGGCAAATGTATTTGTAGTATATCTTACGAAACTATTGGTATTACAAGCATTATTAAACCAAATTTTGTAACTCAATTGATTTCTTAATTACAAAGCCATTAATGTTCGTTTTGTTGGTAATTATAGTCTTCAAAGCTTATAGACCTGAAAAGTTTCCCAGTTTATTTTTTTATACGATCACACTAAGCAAAATGAACAATGAGATCTGTTATTTTTTTCTTTACTTCTGGAGAGCACGTGTACTAAAAGTCTCGTCTAGCTTTAAGCACGTGAAACTTCCGGTGTCCGCTTTGCGTAGACATATCATTCTTCACTGTTTTGTTGCTCGCAAACGTCAGATAAGCTATACCGCCTGCCGGAAAGATTTACGTCCATGGGGACGCAAAAGATGATATCACAGAACACGAAAAAGCAATTATCTTTGCTTCATTCATCCTATAAAAGCCGCTGCAACCAAAGCGCTTAAAGTATTCCTACTTCGACCACTTTGCTTTGCACACGTGGCTACATAGCTATTGACGGTGAGTGTGGACATTTAAGTGGGGCTTGTAGAAATAGTCGACATACCATATTTTCCCCAGACATTCCTAATTTGTGCCTTCATTTAGGTGGTAGTAGTGAAAATACCATGTAGATGATCATGGTAATTTTCAAAAAAAATTATAATGCACATTAATTGATATAAAACGTTATTGCTATTAACAAGTTCATTTGTAATTCTCATCCAAATGCTCCGCTTCTGGTCAATCTGGTACGTTACCGGACGACTCGAAGCTCAAGGTGCTATCAAAAACTCCTGTAGAGGCAAAAGCTTGTAAGGCAATTACGTGCCCATATCACCCTATTCAAATGAATGCAAGGCTTGCCCAAAGCTCGGTCGGCATGTCCGTACTTTATTACATTTCAAGATGTCTTCAAAGACAAATTATGCTTTCTTACTATTTCAGATATCAAAATCCGGAGAATATGTCGCAATTTCCTGGAATGCTGAAATGCGCTCTCTTTATAGCAGGTAAGTTCGCAGCTACTTCGCTGACATCTACATTAATATAATCCTGTACGTCCCCAGCATGACCCCATTCTAGAATAAATATATTCCCTGGTGTGACTACTATACGATATCTATAAACTACAACTTAGGAACACGAACTGGCATCTTCGGGATCGGTCGGATCTTCGGCATCGGCGCCCGTATGGGGAGTGCTTAATGCCTGCTTCACCTCCACCGTGGGTCGGCCCGGTATTGCACCATCTTTCCGGTTGGCTCACGTATGGGGAGTGTTGAGCGCCGGCTTCACTTCCGGCAAGGGGCGTCCCGGAATTACACTGCCTTCAGGATAGGCCTACGTGGGGGCTTGCTTATCGCCTGCGTCACCTCCGCCGTGGTTTGGCCCGACATTCCACTACCCTAAGGGTATTTTTCCACAGGTGGGCACGATAGTGGGGAAACTAGCCCTTAACAGCTTGGCTGTCAAAATCACGAGCCATTACACTCTGTAGAGGTGGATGACGAATAATGCACGAAACAGAGGTTGCACAGAATTTTGAGTCAAGGTACGAACATATTTATTGTCCTCATCTGTGGTCATTGTGACGGTATAGGAACTCACATACATTCGCATACCAACTCTGTTAATAAATATGTCCGTCACGTAAGACCGTGAATGGCTTATACCTCCTTAAGCAATGACTCACACCCCCGTAAACGCGGCCTCTACATTACGGCGACAGATGTGTAATTCAACGCTGGGAAGATAAGCAGCAACAGAGCCAGCTGTGGAAGAAGACGACGCTCGAGCCATTTCTGATGATGATCTATTTTTTTTCGCAATAGAGTCTGCTGAGGAAGAAAACGTAGGCAACTAACGCGTGAGCAGTGGCACAAGCGCGTTTGCGTGCATGGCACAGGTCATTTTATAAAACTCCTTTTTTGGAAACGTTGTGCGAAACGTTTATCCAAAAACATCAGTTCTTTCCTTTTTCCTGGAAGCTCTTTGGGTCTCAGGGGTGACATGCGTAGATAGAGGGCGCGTTGCAGGTCAGCGAGCCTACAGGGGCTTGTGCCACTGAGCTTGGGCATCTTCTGCACTATCACCAGGACCAGCCCACATGATCGTATTTTCTTCGCACAGACACCAGAAAACCATGCAACATAGACCTATAAAGCTTTCTTCGAAAAATATTTAAAAGCGAGTGTGAAACAGAAGACAGGATTAGTGTTATTGCTGCCAGCGTAAATAGAATAGAAGTGTTATATCTCGCTCGCTTTGACGAAGAGAAGAGAAATAGGGGCAGAAGTAGGCCCATCTAGACACTTCTTTGGTATGACAAACTGAACGTTCACTGTGTGTATCTCTACAGGGCCTTGTCCGTCCCCTAAAGATAAGCCTGCCATCCTAAGAAGATAGCTTCAGCGTTACACCATGTCTAATCTTCGTCATGCAGGGGTCTTGGTGGGTTTCCTGAGATATGTGCTCCCCCGCCTTTTTTTGTTGTTGTTATATACCTCAATGACAATGCCGTGCATTGGGTCTTTGTTATCTTTATGATTGTCATTTTTGTAAAAATACGAAATATTTGTTTTATGGCGGAATTGATAGCAGTTGTGGTGGTTTGCACTATTGAAACAGGAATGTTGTGGATTTCGGATGAATAATTTTGTACCATTAGTTATTCTGTTACTTAGCATTTAGTTCCCACCACGAACATTGCAATGCCCAAACACAACGCGTTATCAACTCTACTAATATTTTGCACTAAAGGCGATTGTTTCTCAGCTGGCATCTTTGTTTACTTTCTTTGTACTTTCTAAGCGTC